>NW_004524723.1:353110-354733 GCF_000260255.1 Octodon degus | reverse complement strand
ATAAATAAATAAATAAATAAATAAATAAATAAAATCACCAACAGAGTAAAAAGAAAACCTAAGAATTGGGAAAAATTATAGCAGACTGTCCCTCATTCAAAGGACTTCCATCTAGAACTTACAAAGAATTTTAAAAAAATTTTAGTCCCCCAAAATTCAAAGACACAATCCAAAAATGAGCATCTGAGATGAATATACACTTTCAAACAAAGAAATACAAATGGCAAATAAATATATGGAAAAATGTTCAACATCATTGGTCATTCAAGAAATGCAAATCAAAATAACACGGAGATTCCATCTCACACCAGAAACAATGGCTATCACCAAGAAATCAACCAACAACAAATGCTGATGGGGCTGTGGGGGAAAAATGAACCTTTCTCCATTATTTTTTTTAACACTGTAGCAGGACAATCCTATGACTTTTTTTTTTCTTACCTCTTGTTTTCTTTAATTACTTTTTTTTTACAAAAATTTACTTTAAAGAGAGCATAACAATAATTGATATGATGTTAGAAGCAGTATGCATTTAGAAGACCAAAATGACGGGTATTTCAAGCATGGTTTTAGTGTTACATATTTCTATCCTGAGTGTAGTTGCCTACTTCACAGATATCAGCATATAGAGTTGGTCAGGGTCAGAATTCTACCCATTACCTGCTATTTTCAAAAACCTAATGGAGATTCTTAGGACCATTGCCTTACAGAAGATATAATCCCAATGCTCCTCAAACTCTTCAGTGAAATTGAAAAGGAAATGATTCTCCCAAATCATTCCTGGAGACAAGTATTATACAATACCAAAACCAGAGAAAGATGCAACTAAAAAAGAAAACTATAGGCCAATCTCCCTCATGAACATAGATGCAAAAATTCTCAATAAAATTCTAGCAAATAGAACACAGCAAATCATCAAGAAGATTATATACCATGACCAGGTAGGATTCATCTCAGGGATGCAAGGACAGTGCAACATATGCAAATCTATAAATGTAATACACTATATCAATACAGCCAAATCGAAAAACCATATGATCATCTCAATTGATGCAAAAAATGCTTTTGACAAAGTCCAACACTCATTCATGTTCAAAGTCCTACATAAAATTGGAATAGATGGCCTCTACCTTTTTCTATTGTCAATGGGAGCGCAGACTGGTACAACCATTGTACAAAGCAGTCTGGAGATTCCTTAACAAGTTAGGTTTAGAGGTCCCATTTAACCCATTTATTCTCCTTTTAGGTATTTTCCCAGAAGAACTGAAATCATCATGCCACAGCAGTATATGTGCACCCATGTTTATAGCAGCATTTGTCATACCTAAATCTTGGAGACAACTGAAATGCCCATCAACTGAGGAATGGATAAAGAAGATGTGGTATTATTATACATGGAGTACTACTCAGCTATAAAGAAAGATAAACTTGAGATTCTTATAAATAAATAGCTGCAACTACAGACCATACTCATAAGTGAAATAAATCAGATTCACATGTGTGAACATATTGTCTCCTTAGTGTAAGAAACAGAAAGAATATCTGACAAAACTAAACAAAAAAGGAGGTACAAATGAAGGACCATTTGGTATCTTTATATACAAAATAGGATAGATATACAGC
>NW_004524723.1:349204-352750 GCF_000260255.1 Octodon degus | reverse complement strand
TTGGCACTTATATTGTTCCATCAATTTTGCATTCCTGTATCTGGTATTAGGAGCAAATACTTTGAAGATAACAATATAATAACCATTGTTAGTTTCCTATCATCTTGTTTTGAAATTCTGTATCATTTTTATGTTTTTTCCTCTCCCTAAAATAAATAAATAAATAATAGTGTCAGGAACAAGCATTGCCAAGTTTTTGTGTCTTGAGAAATGAGAAATTTCAATTTTCTCTTGTTCTTTTTCTCCCCATGAAGTATATGTGTCCTGAGAAAGCAACAAACCATTATTTCAGGATGAAACATGTTATTAAAGGCAAAATGAGACCCAGAAAACAATTTTTGAGCAAATCTTTAAAAAATTAGATGGAAGTCTGCTTTTCAGTTTGAAGAATGGGTCACCCATCCATGAAGCAGGATTTTTTTTTTAATTCTATGGAAGGGTCTACAGGGTGTGCAGGGTCTCACCACTAGATTGGACTCATAGTGATCTGCCTGTGTACAGCCTCCCAAGAGCTTGGATTACAGGCACGCACCACCATGCCCAGTTTCAACTGCCATCTCGGCCCCTCCCCCGAGGAGGATTGGGGGGCAATATGGCAGGCCTGGGGATTGAACCCTTGGGCACTGCTCCTGCTTGGAGGCACTTTAATCCACTGAGCTATTTAGCTAGCCCTATGAAGCTGTATTTGACTTAAGTAAGTTTCCTGAAATTACCAAGACATCAGTAGGGTGTCCTTTTGAACCTAATAAAACATCATCCTGAGGGCTCTATACGCAGTTGGCTACTTTACCCACCCCCCATCAGAGGATGGCATTGTTTCAGACTTATTTGGAGTGGAACATGGCATGGCCCTCTGAACTTAACATGTAGGAACAAACACTTCTGCTTGTGGGAAGCACAGCATCTCTTGTATTCACAACAGTCTTGAGAAATGCCTTGTGGTTCCCTTATGGTAAATAGCAACAGCAGAAAGGTATAGAGGAACTCAGAGCAGAATTAATTTCTGAAATAAAAAAAGAAATTTCTGAACTCATAGCATCTGAAGTAAAGAATCAAAAGAAGCAGAGAAAAGCCTGAAGCCCATCACCTTTCACGAGGCTGCAGAGTTTAGTATGTGGAAAGTCTAAGTGCTATTATAAATTATCTGAGAAACAGTTTTATTCTTTCCTCCAAGTTCAAAAATAGTTCCCTTTTCTTTCCATTGGTGAAATAAAAGAGGATATATCTGAGAGAGTTAAACAATCTATATCTGCATTGTAAGTTTTTAGTATTGTTCTATGACTTATCAGTAAGTTATGTAACTTCAGGCAAGCAATATCATTTTGTTAGGCTGAGGATTATTGAGCTGTAAAATATGCATGATAAAAGAAATGACCTAGCACACAGTAAGAAGATATTAAATAGAAACCAGTATTATTATAGAGGTGATTATTTATATGTTCTCAGTAGTATGTTAAGGGATTAACATGTTACAATCTATGTCTCCACCTATATGTACAAGTGGATATCTATCTACTTATCTGTGTATTTCATCTAATTAAATACCTCCATAAGGGATTCAGCCCTAGCCCAGGCCCAGTGAGTGTGTGGGAGAGCTTCCAGCTAGCCTGTGCCAATGGGACCTGTCCAGTCCAAATCCAGGCACAGTGTGGGGGAGACCCTGTTCACCCCCTTAGAGCCCTCCTTACCACTCCACAGTACCCCCAAATCCTGCCCAGTGAGTGAGAACTTCTGCCGTGTTCTCAGGACCCCCAGATCCAGCCCTAGCCCAGGCCTGGAGGGTGTATGGGAGAGCTTCCAGCTACACTGTGCTAGTGGGACCAGTCCGACCCAAGCCCAGGAGCAGCATGGGTGAGACCGTCTACCACCCCCTTGGGAAGCACCACCACCACTCCTCAGCTCCCCCTCCACCCACCCAGTGAGAACTTCTGCTGGGTTCTTGGGACCCCAGATCCAGCCCTAGCCCAGGAATGGTGAGTGTGTAGGAGAGCTTCCACTCTCCCATACTCCCCCTTGTCCCCTTCAGACTGAGCTCAGGCCTGGCATACATGTCTGGGGTGAAACCCTGCAGCTGCAATTCCTGCAGTGAGAGTAGGGGACAGAACCACCCAGTTAGTCCAGGAGCAGAACATCTTGCCAGAGGGGCACAACAGGTTCACTCCCAAGGGTGGCAGCAGGAAGGAGCTGAGCATAGCAGCCAGACCCAAGCCAGGCACAACTGGATAAATTCAAACTTTGTAGATCTGCACCTGAATTTCAGTAGGTGCTAAGGTTATAACTGCACCAAAGCTCTACAATAAAGGTGAGAAGATGGTGGTATACAAAATGACAACAAGAAAAAAAAATGACAAGAAGGAGCAAAATGCAATCTCAGACCCCAAGCCCACCCATAACAAGTGCAGAGGCACTAACACAGAACACATTGGGAATCACACAGCTGAAAATCAATGAATCAATAGCCTCTGAAATAAAGAAACAACTGCAGAAAGGTATAGAGGAACTCAGATCAGAAATAAAAAAGAAATCTCTGAATTAATAGCATCTGAAGTAAA
Source organism: Octodon degus (assembly GCF_000260255.1). Lineage (NCBI taxonomy): Eukaryota > Metazoa > Chordata > Mammalia > Rodentia > Octodontidae > Octodon > Octodon degus. Next base: position 350,198 of record NW_004524723.1, on the reverse strand, counting down.
GAATCAAATGCAAAAAACACATGGAGGAAACCCAGTGCCCACTCAGAACAAGTGAAGAGGACACTAGCTCAGCTGAAATGTATGAATTAATAGCGTCAAAAGTAAATAAGCAACAGCAGAAAGGTATAGAGAAACTCAGAGCAGAGTTAATTTCTGAAATAAAAAAAGAAATCTCTGAACTCAAAGAATCTGAAGAATCAAATATAGAAACATAGGGAGGAAACCCAATCTGAAAAAAACTCTGCAGTAAAATAATTAATAACTGCTTCTAAAGAAGACATTGACAAAAAAATAGAGAATATTAGAAAAATGATGGATTCCTTGAATGAGCAATACAGGAAAAAATAGATCACATGAAGAAGAGTCAAAGAGATATAGAGGAACTTAAAATCTCAATCACAAGCTTGCAAAACCATTTGAGTGAAAGTGAAGACAGAGTTTCAGATCTTAAAGATGTTGGTGCAGCTAGTAAAAAGGCAACAAAAGATCTCTTAAGAACAAGTAGGATGCAGGAAAAAATAATTTATCACTTGCAAAACGATGCAAAGATGAACAATGTGAGACTAATAGGTATCAATGAGAAAGGAGTCAATACAAATGACATTAAAAAATATGGGCAGGTGTAATAACAGAAAACTTACCAAATATGAGGAAACAATAGGACATTCAGGTAACTGAAGCACATAGAATGCCAAATAACCTCAACCCCATTAAAAACACACTGAGATATAATAGTCAAGATCCCAGAAATTGACCCAGAGTGCAGGCCCAGCGAGTGAGTGAGACAACCAGGCCACGGGATCCTGAACAGACCCAGAGCGCAGGCCCGGCTAATGAGTGAGAGGACCGGGTGTGGAATCCTGAACAAACCCAGAGTGCAGGCCCGGCAAGTGAGTGAGACAACCCAGGGCCCACTAGATCCTCATTCGACCCAGGCTGCAGGCCCAGCAGGGAACCCTTCAGCAGAACTCCCTGCAAAGAGGCTAGAGGCAAG
>NW_004524723.1:336432-339064 GCF_000260255.1 Octodon degus | reverse complement strand
TAGGGGAAAAACTCAAGAGGAAGAGGTAACACTCATAAATATGTATGCACCAAACACGGGAGCACCCAACTATATAAAGCAAATCTTAATGGGCATGAAAAATCTAATATCCAATACCACAATCTTAACAGGAGAACTTAACACCTCCTTATCCAAAAAAGATAGGTCAATCAGAAAAAAATTAGCAAAGAAGTAACAGGACTGAACCAGAGCTTGAAACAAATGGGCTTAGTAGACATATACACAGTGTTCCACCCAAACACAGCAGAATATACATTTTTCTCAGCTGCACATGGGTCATTTTCTAAAATAGGCCACATACTGGTCCATAGGTCATTCTTAAGTATATGCAAGAAAACAGATATTATCCCATGCATATTATCTGACCACAGTGCAATGAAACGGAAAATCAATGACAAAAGAAACCAGAAAAAAACCCTAAATAAATGGAATTAAACAACACCCTACTCAGCAACCAATGAGTCACAGATGAAACTAAACAATAAATTCAACAATATCTAAAATTCAATGAAATATCAAGCACAATTCATTGGAATTTATGGGATATAATAAAAGCGGTTCTCAGAGGGAAATTTATAGCTGTGAACTCACACATTAGAAAAATACAACAGGAACAAATAAACACCCTAATGCTACACCTCCAACAACTAGAAAACAAACAGCAAAGCAAACCCACAGCAAAAAGATGGAAAGAAATCATAAAGATTAGAGCACAAATTAATTCAATTGAGACAAAGAAAACAGTTCAAAGAATTAACGAATCAAAAAGCTGGTTCTTTGAAAGATTAAATGAGATTGATAAGCCCATAGCTAATCTCATCAAAAAGAGGAAAGAAAAAATTCAGATACAAGCAATAAGGAGTGAAAAGGGTATAATCACCACAGACTCAGTGGAAATTCAGAAGATTATCAATAGCTACTTTGGGAATCTTTACTCTCACAGAATAGAAGGCACAGACTAAATGGACAGATTCCTAGAAAGGTACAAATTACCATATCTGCATCAACAAGATAATACCACTCTCAATAGCCCAATAACAGCCAATGAAATACGAGATGTAATAAAAAACCTACCAACAAAGAAAAGTCCAGGTCTGGATGGATTCACAGCTGAATTCTACAAGAAATTTACAGAAGATATAGTCCCTATACTCCTCAAACTGTTTGATGAAATTGAAAAGGAAGCAGTCCTCCCAAAATCAAGCCTGGAGGCAAGTATTCTACTGATACCAAAACCAGGGGAAGATGGACCTAAAAGAAAACTACAGGCCAATCTCCCTCATGAACATAGATGCAAAAATCCTCAATAAAATCCTAGCAAATAGAATACAGAAAATCAGCAAGAAGATCATACCCTATTACCAGGTAGGATTCATCCCAGGGATGCAAGGATGGTCCAATATTTGAAAATCTATAAATGTAAAACAGTGTATCAATAGAGTAAAAATTAAAAACCATGTGATCATCTCAATTGATACAGAAAAGGCTTTTGACAAAGTCTAACACTCATTCATGTTCAAAGTCCTACAGAAAACTGGAATAGGTGGCCTCTACTTCATTCAAATAAAAGCCATTTATGAAAACCCAATGGCTAACATAATTCTAAATGGGGAAAAACTGAAATCTTTTACTCTCAGATCTGGTACAAGACAAGAATGTCCTGTTTCACCAATCCTATCCAATATAGTTTTGGAATCATTAGCCAGAGCCAATAGACAAGAGAAAGAAATAAAAGAACTAAGAATAGGTAAAGAAGAAGTTAAATTATCATTATTTGCAGATGACATTATACTTTCCTTTGAAGACCAAAAAATTCCCCAAGAACCTACTAGAATTAATACAGAAATTCAGTAGCATAGCAGGTTATAAAGTCAATACCCAAAAGTGAATAGCACTCCTCTACACAGATAACAAACACACTGAGAGGGAAATTAGAGAAGCAATATTTTTTACAATGGCACTAAGGAAAATGAAATAACTTGGAATTCATTTAACTAAAGAAGTCAAAGATATTTTCAAGGAAAATTACAGTACTCTTAAAAAAGAGATCATAGAGGATTTCAGAAAATGGAAAGATACTCCATGCTTCTGGATAGAAAGAAATAACATCGTGAAGGTGGCAATACTTCCAAATGTGCTGTACAGATTTAATGCAATCCTTATCAAATACCACCAACATACATCACAGACCTACAGGAATCATTCCTGAAATTTATTTGGAACCAGAAAATGCCTAGAATAGCAGAGGCAATCCTGGGCAATAAAGCCAAGGCAGGAGGCATTACAATTCCTGACTTGAAATTATACTATAAAGCTACTGTGATAAAATGAGCATGGTACTGGCAGCAAAACAGACCTGAGGATCAATGGAATAGATTAGAAGATGCTGAAGCCTCTCTGAATACACTCAGCCACCTAATCTTTGACAAAGGGGCCAAATGTACTCACTGGAAGAAAGAACCTCTTTAACAAATGTTGCTGGAAAAAGTGGCTCTCTACATGCTGAAAACTAAAACTTGACCCAAGTCTATCACTATGCACTAAGCTAAAGTCAAAATGAATTAAAGATCTAAACATTAAAACAGAAACACTAAATCTCCTGGAAGAGAAC
>NW_004524723.1:318275-336072 GCF_000260255.1 Octodon degus | reverse complement strand
ATCCACGAAATGCAAATTAAAACCACATTGAGATATCATCTCACCCCAGAAAGAATGGCTATCATAAAGAAATCACCCAACAACAAATGTTGGAGAGACTGTGGGGAAAAATGAACCCTTCTCCACTGCTGGTGGGAATGTAGACTGGTGTAACCATTATGGAAGTCAGTGTGGAGACTCCTTAGCAAACTAGGACTGGAAACCCCATTCAAACCAGCTATTCCCCTACTGGAAAATTTCCCAGAGGATCTGAAAACATCATATCATAGTGATATATGTGTACTTATGGTTTTTTCCATAATTTTATTGAGAAACAAATATCAATGAGACAGTTTCAAATCAAATTGTGTACCTGTTTTTAGCAGCACAATTTGTGATAGTGAAATCTTGGAAACAACCAAGATGCCCATCACCTAAGGAATGGATGAAAAAGATGTGGTATTTTTATACAATGGAGTGTTACTCAGCTATAAAGAATGATAACCTTGAAGCCTTTATATTTAAGTGGATGCCACTTGAAGATGAACTTATAAGTGAAATAAACCAGACCCACATGTGTAAATATTGTATAGTCTCCCTGGTATAAGAACTCAAAAGAAGAAATACAAATAGAAAGGCATAATACAATTAAAAGGAAATCAAGAATTTGAGAACTAGATAATGAAGAGAGAGCAAGGAGAAGAGCTAGAAAAAGTGACAAAGGCAAGCCATACAGTTATATGTACAAGATGTGTAAGGCAATGATCCTGAGAATCTTAAGATTTTCAAATCTAGCAGTTAATTGGAAGGATTCTCACGCTGACTAACTATATATACTGACACCTGTGAACTAAGCAACTGCACTGAAGATGGCAATTTGTAATAGTAGGTTCATGCTTGGAGAGCCTGTCATTCTGGTCTTCTGAATACGTGCTGCTTGTCATGACACGCCAGTTGCTGCCATGCTGTCTCTCAGGTAGATGATTGTTTAAAAAGGAAGGGAGTGGTGAATGAAGGCAGGAGACAGGAAAAGGAGTGTTGTGGACTACAATGCTGTATATGGTTAGATTTCTAGACTTATGTGTAAACATATATAATTCTTTATTTCTATTTTTTAAATACATTTTAATTTAAATTTTTTTCATCATATTCTGTAGGAACCTAAAGTGTAATATATGAATACCTGATAAAAATACCTGTTCCATGTTATGCCTAAGATGTTTGATACTCAGACAGATAATGAGGCTAAGCTCAACAGCCTAGGTTGTATGGTAATAACAATAAGATTCTCTTCTGGAAGGTTGACAACCTAAGTTTGCAGATCAAAAATTAGAGAAAAAGGAGGGCTTCAAGGAAAGCCAACATTTTGGCCTTAGCCTTCCAGGGTCAATTAAGACTCAGGACATATGTGAGCCTGTACTGTAACATTATGTAACTCAGTTGTGTCCCAAATATTCTGATCAAGGAGATTATGGGGCCAAAGAGGAAAGTGATTGATGATGGCCGTGACTCATCCACTTGGCTGACACTGACAAAGGATCTACAAACTGAGGTACATGGTCTCAGGATAAATCCTGAGGGGACTTGACTGACCTTATCTGATTCAAAAGCTACAATTCTTGTTACATACGTTGTGCTTTATCTTGGTCTTAACCACCCAGCAGAAAAGTATAAAAATGAAGCACAAGAAGTAAGATCATGTTGTTATGTTGAGCTGTAGGGGACTCAGGTCAACAACTTCTGATATTGCCAGTCAAGTGGAAGACCCAGTACTATTATGGACTACTGGACTATTTTGGAATATTTTGCTGAGTTCACACATCTATAATATTTAAATGATGGAACTAAACAAAAAAAGGGAATACAGATGAATGACCATTTTGTATCAAATGGTTGATACATTGTTTGTATTCAAAATGGTTGGGATAGATATATAGCTACATTTTCTTAATTCAATGAATAGAGGGATTTGTTCTAATAGTGTTTGTAAATAAGATATCATGTCTGCATCTTGTACAACAAATAACCACTAGGAAGGCAGTATGCAATTTGTTAATTATTGAAACTATCCTACCAATTTGATTTGAAATTGTCTCATTGCTATTTGTTTCTCAATAAAGTTATGGAAAAGAAAAAAATTTAAAAATACCTCAATAAATTTCAAAAGATAGTCTCTTGGGCTAGGGAGATAGCTCAGCAATTTAAACACCTGCCTGGCAAGTGCAAGGTCCCAAGTTCGATCCCTGGTACTGCAAACAAAAAGTCTCTTTTCCCAAAATCACAAGAGGAGCAAGTGAGGCTCTGAAGTAGTCATAACCAGTTTAATCCAGACTTGAAGTCACATCTTTTAGACAAAGCTGTAATCTTGGTGATCCAGTTTCAGTACAAGTTCATGACTTTCAAGTGCTTGGCTTTCCCACACCTCAGCATCCTTATCTAGAACATGGGAAGAACCAATTTCGGCTTCCTCCTCTTGCTTTCTGTTCATCAGCTAAGACTGTGGCTATGGCTATGCAAATGCTTTGAGAAGGGGTTGGGAGTGTAGCTCAGTGGTAGAGCTTGTAGCTAGCATGCATGAGGCCCAGATTTTAATCCTTAGCACACACACATGCGCACACACACACACACACACACACACGTGCATATACACACACTTCACCTGATTCAAGTGTAAATCCATTGAGGCCCAATATTCATGATGCTCTGGGGAGAAGACCTCATATCTGCTTTGTTTGTAGTTCATAGCTCTTTGATTTGGACATGGGGGCCTGCCCCTTAGCTCAGTTCTTTAAGTGGCTGCTTCAACAAAGCAGTCAGGCTCAGGTTGCTATGGTTCGATCCCCACAACTCCAGCCAGCCAAACATGCCCTGAAGGCATTCGGAGCAAAAAAAATCCTTGGGTGCCCTGCCCTTTAGCTCATTTGTTTAAGTGGCTGCTTCAACAAAGCAGTCAGCCTCAGGTTGCTGTGGTTCGATCCCCACAATTCCAGCAAGCCAAACATGCCTTGAAGGCATTCTGAGCCAGCCCCTCACAAAAAAAAAAAAAAAAACCTCCTTCTGATTTGGACACAGTAAAAGCCCAACCAAAAGTAGGTGGAAGAACTGGGCAAATCAATTGTGATTGCTTCTGCTGAGTGGCACTTTTTCAGAGTAAATATTTCCTGAAAAATCTCCAAAGCACTATCAGTTCTGTGAGTCTAGACCAAGAAGCTGAGGGGATGACCACAATGTTGTCCCAGTGCCTCTGTGATTCCAAAGGATGAAAACAGCTCCTGGATTCCAGGAGGGATCTGGCCTCCTTACACTAACAGTTGTTGTGAGGAGTGGGTTTGGGATCTTGGCAAAGTAAATGTCATTGCCACAACCTGTCCATAAGGCTCTCCCTCCAGGATGCATAAATACACCAGTGTTTCACCAACTGAGTTTACCTAGAAAAACAACCACTGAACATTTTGGCCCTAGCCTTCCAAGGTCAAGTAAGACTCAGGACATATGAGAACTTGTACTGTAATGTCATGCAACTCGGTAGTGTCCCAAATTTTCTGATCAAGGAGATTATGGGGCCAAAGAGGAAATGTTTGTTCCACCTCATGCTTACCTAAGCGAGTTCCTATTTTCTCCACCTTAGACCCACATGGTTTTGCTCTATAAAAATCTCTGGAAGAGACAGCTTCCCAGGGGCAACCTGCTTGGGTCCCCCTTCTGTCCCACTCTTAGATGCTTTCTTTCCCCCAATAAATATTCTACTCCTAACCTCTGTTTGCTCCTGAAATTCATTCTTCAGTTTTAGAGAACACCAGCTTGTCCCAGGTACCTTTCAGGTTGGGAGTTTCAAACAGATCGATGATGTAGAGTGTGCCTCAGGAGAGTCACATGGAGAGAAAACATTCTCTCAGGCTTTCACAGAGAGCACATTGGCCAAACAATGGCCGTGACTCATCCAAATGGCTGACACTGACAAAGGATGTACAATCTGAGGTACAGGATCTCAGGATAAATCCTGAGGAGATTTCACTGACCTTATCAGACCCAAAAGCTACCACTTTTGTTGCATAGGTCCTGCTTTACCTTGGTCTTAACCATCCAGCAGAAAAGTATAAAAACAAAGTATAAGAAGAAAAGCCATGGTGTTATGTTAAGCTGTAGGGGACTCAGGTCAACAATTTCTGACATTTCCAGTCAAGCAGAAGACCCAATACTATTATGGACTACTGGACTCTTTTAGAATATTTTGCTGAGTTTACACACCTACAATATTCAAATAACAGAACTTAACAAAAAAAAAGGGGATACAGATGAATGTCCATTTTGTATCTGTGTATTCAAAGTGGTTAGGATAGATATATAGTTACATTCTCTTAATGAATAGAGGGATTTGTTCTAATGGCGTTTGTAAGTAGGATATCATGTCTGCATCTGGTACAGCAATTAACCACTAGGAAGAATGTATGCAATGTGTTAATTATTGAAACTGTCCTACCAATTTGGTTTGAAACTGTCTCATTGCTATTTGTTTCTCAATAAAATTATGGGGAAAAAAAAGTCATGATAGCTTCCTGAAACTTGTGAAGGAAAATGATCAGAAAAAGAAGGAAGCCAAAGAGAAAGGTACCTGGGTTCAGCTGAAGAGCCAGCCTGCCCCACCCAGAGAAGCACACTTTGTGAGGACCAATGGAAAGGAACCGAGTTGTTGGAACCTATTCCCTATGAATTCATGGCATAAACTGGGGATGTTGCTCTGCCATTCAGTACCTAATTGGCAGCTTAAGTATTCTAGGTCCTATGTAAAAATAAAATCATCCTGTGTTGTAAGAAAAAAAAAAAAACCACTGGTCTCACTTAGGACCTTGTCCTGATGGCTCCATACTCAGCTGTTCTGGTGAAGCATACTCCGAGGTAATGAAGTCAAGAACTCCAAGTCTCCCACTGTCTGTCCCGTGGCCAGCCCTGTATTCAACACAGATGTTTCCTCTTCTGCTCTGGGGAGACCAAAGTATGCAGTGGAGAACAGGCTGCCCCAATGAATCACAGCCAGAAAATCCTCCAGAGTCAGTAACCTGCTTGCAGATAAAGGTTCAGAAGAATCAAGTTCACAGCTTTTGCTGTTATTTCAGGTTCAGTTTGGAATTCCCCACTAGCAGATAGCCAAGGGAATATGCCTGTAGTTTCGCCTGCCAGGGCAGTTAGGCTAGAAGAAAAGAGGGTTGGGAGTGACAGGAAGTGTGAGCTTCCTTCCAGGGCTTGATAGGAAGGTGGGGGCAGGGCCTCCCCTCCTCCTCTCCATGGAGAAAGTCACTCTCTACAGCAACACAGGCTTAGCTACCCCTTCTGCTGTTTATCACCACGCACTTACCCTGGGCTAGAGGGTGGGCCTCTTCCAGCCTGTTCACTCATCTATAAATAAATGGTCATTGTGGTACTGGTGTATGTCAGAGGAGTTCTGAAAATTCAGGGTTATTGACATAGGGGAATGAAACTCCCAACCTGAAAAGTACCTGGGACAAGTTGGTGTTCTCTAAAACTGAAGAATGAATTTCAGGAGCAAACAGAGGTTAGGAGTAGAATATTTATTGGGGGAAAGAAAGCATATAAGAGAGGGACAGAAGGGAGACCCGAGCAGGTTGCCCCTGGGAAGCTGTCTCTTCCAGAGATTTTTATAGAGCAAAACCATGTGGGTTTAAGGTGGAGAAAATAGGAACTCACTTAGGTGGGCATGAGGTGGAACAAAACTATGGTCACCCAATGAGATTAAAAGCACCACTGCTCAGGTAAAATTGATTAAATCCAGGACCAAATAGGAAAGTGGAAAAAATAAATAAATAAAAATAGGAAAGCGAGTCATGTAGCAAGCAGGCATGAATATAGAACAGAACTTTATCCAGTAGCCAGTAGTGGTTAGATTAGTGACTCTTCCTGGCTTCCTCAAGGTGATGACCAACTCCTGATTCTTATCTTTAGGGAGGTAAGCATTTGTTTGATCTTTGTCTTTAGGTTCAGCCTATAGTGGGGACATCCATCTCTTGTAAAGTATCTTGTCTTCTGTGCTGTCTCCTTTGAGTGCCTGGTCCTGTCTGACTGCCTACAATATTTCTATCTAATTCAGCTGTCTACAACATTATGACTTAGGTGTTTTCCAAAAGCCTGTGCATTGAAGGCCTTGTTCCCAGCTTGTATTACTGGGAAATGATGGACCATTTAAAGGGTGGAGCCTATGGAAGGCTTGTGGTCACTGGGAGTGCATCCTCCAAGGGGACTGTGGGCAAACAGTCTTCCTCTTCCTCTTTCTTTCCCAGTCAGCCATGAGGTGAGTGACGTGCTCTCTCTCTGTGATATCCTGCAGCAGCATTGGTCCAAATACAACAGGGCTCAAACCTCTAAACTTGGAAACCACAGTAAACCTTTCCTCCTTATAAACTGATAATGCCAGGAATTTGCTACAGTAATGGAAAGCTGACTACCACACACACTGAATAGTACAATGACCTTAGAATTGAAGAACTGCTTACAAAAGTCTTGATTTTAATAACCATATTCTGTCTCATCTTTTCTACTTTCCCCACCTCTCCTGCAAAGAACCAAGGACTCTTTTTAGGATGAGGCCCATATCTTGTTGAGCTGTGTGAAATACAGCTCAATATGGACAGGCTTACAACAGGACTCACTCTGGCTGCCCTCTACCTTCAACATACTCTGGATGCGTCAGCTCAGTGAGGTCTTTACCTTGTTTTCTGTGCTGGAAGATGAAGTCATACCATTTTTCTTCCATGGCTTGTGTGAGAATTAAGTGCAACAACAAATTGGCAGCAACTGGGCCTTCATAGGTGTTCAAATAGATATTTAGTCCCTTATTTTTCCTCCACTCCACCTACACTTGTTTTTATGGTCTCATGATTATGAGGCTGAGTCTCTGCAACAGTATGTGCTAAGTCAAGCTTTTCTAAGTAAGCACTGGTGGTAAATAAATGCTTGCTCTAAGCCAGCTGACAATTTACCACCCACTGTAGTACAGCAAAAGAACCATTCTCTACATCCTTTGGTCCTAATTTAATAATTTGTGGTAAACACAGAATAACTATGAGAAGTCCATTCAGCTATCAAAAGAAATAAGCTAGACTTCAGTGGGCTGGCATGGCAATCGTAGCTTCGCTTCTCTAGCTCTAAGCCCATGGCAAGAACTGTCCTAACACCTCCATGAATGTTTGTTTACTCCTCATAATGACCCTCAGCGTGAGGGTGCTATAATTAACCCCATTTTGTACATGAAGACACTGAGGCATGGAGAGACATGTGCTTGGCTCGCCAAGTGCTAGAAAGGTAGAACTCATGAGTACTGTGACCAGAACTCCCTGTTATGGAATGCATGTCTGCACACACATACACACATAGAAAATCATGCACTGCAATCGGCTTAGGCCAACTGTAAAGTTAGAGGGCACTGTCCCCAAGTCTAACTTCCCTTCGGATACCAACTGTCAAGCATCAGGTCAATCATTTTCTGTAAGAACTCGCTGAGCTTGCTGAAAATGGCTAACCTCACAGCCCAGTTTGTTACATAGAAGGGATATGGAATAAGTTCAGCCAAGAGAGGAAGAGGCCAGGAGAAGTCTCAAATGTGGAGCTCTCCTCATCCTCTCCCAGGTAGTCAGGGGCTTTTTGTTCCCCCCGCATTCGTGTGTGGCAGTGTACACAGAGCCTTGCCAAACAATTGAACACCCTGAGCCTCATGTTCAGCATGCTTGTGGGGGCTCCCTGCATAGGCCAGACTGACGCACACATGGCAGGGCTGGTCGCCAGGTAACAGAGGGCACGACCTAAGAGCCCCACCTGAAGTCACACTGTTAGTCTTTCTGGTGTGGTGAGCTCCACCCAAAATCACACTGTGACTTCCTAGCTAGACCAAAGTTCCAGGCAAAGGTCCTGTCAGGAGCCAAGGTCAAAAACCAGACTTCCTTTCAGAGTAAGCTGACCCTTACTGCACACACAAATGAGTACTGGCATTGGTATTTTAGGCTGATAGTACAAATTGTATATACATGCATAGAAAAAGGAGACAGGAATGAGATATAGCAAACTATTAGCCATCGTAACTGAATAGCTCTGAGGAATGCACAGAATATGTGGAGGGCAGGGCCCTGAAGGCTGGATCTAGCTTCCTTTCCACAAGAAAAGGGACAAAGAGCTGATGATAGCTGGAAGTGACCAAGCAGGTGTGGAGATCTGCACGTCCCTTCCTATAAACACTCTTGGCGCCTGCAAACAGGAAGCTGTGACTTGAGGCTGACCTCCTCCAGGCTGGCTTTGAATAAAGCTTTCTTATTTTGCAGAGAGAGAGAGAGAGAGAGAGAGAGAGAGAGAGAGAGAGAGAGAGAGAGAGAATAAAATAAAGCCTAAGTACTAAGCCTACATGCATTCTTCCTTTATTTCTTTATTTTTAAAATCCTTGCCCATGAGATTGCATGTGCATATTGCTTGTTAGAATAACTTTAAGGCTTTAAAGAATAAAGAGAAAAGAAGCAGTAGTGGATGCCAGGCTAGCAGACACAGCGCAGGTCTGCAGGGCCACATGCCTCTATAAATAGGATGCAATCTGCTGACTTGCCTTGTTGTGGAATAGCATGGGTTGGCCACATCCCTGGAATTCAGAGTTGGGAAATCCTAATGAAATGGCACAATGTTGAGACTCAAGAAGGAGCCTTGTCCAGGAGAGGATTGGTCATCTGACACAGATCACAGTGACCTGAGGGGCTCTGGCAGCAAGGGTGGCCCATGTCCTGCCAGGAGATATGTGGGGACAGTGACAGGATGGAGAATATGAAACTCGGGTCTTGACCTTGACCATGGGGAGGGGAGGTAAAGTCAGAGGAGAAAATGAATGTTCCCCACTTTGGGCCTCTTCCACTGCAAATCTGTGTGCAAAGCCAGATGTGAACAGTAGAACCACATATTTCCCTGCAGGTCACCCAATGGCCCTACCCTGTCCTTTGAGGTGGTTTCATAACAGCACTTACAGCTCAGCTGTTCTGAAGTTCAAGAGGGCATGATTTACTCCCCTTATGCTCACCTCATTGCTCAGAGCGAGGTGGGGCCACCCAGCTGTCTCTCCCCATGAGACAGATCCTATATACACCTGCTTCGAGGGCCCAGGAGCCCCAAAGCAAAGCAAGGCCTGGAGGGTTTCACTTAAGACACACAGCTGCATTTTCCCCTAAAAAGGACTTTCTAATAAAACCTGATGGCAAATGAGGGCCAACTCAGCAATGATGCCTGTGTGAGAAACACTGATTAGAGACACTATCTTGAAACTGTAACTCCAGTCCCCTCTTTCCTTCCTTATTCATGCATATCACCACTGCTTTCTCTTCTCTTGGGAAGAGCTGGGGTGCAATGAAGTAACACATACCACAGCTGGTGGTGCCAGGGGCTGCACTGGTTCCACGAGTCTCTGCAGTGACAGAACAAAGTCTCACCCCAGTTTATAGTTCATAGTGGAAGACTGATGCCCAGGGAGGCTAAAAAATCATGCAGTCATGTAGCCACTTTAGGAAGAACCACTGTACAACTGAATCCTTCCTGATGTCAATCTACACTCTTCCTGAAGGGACTAAGAAGGTCCTCTTTAACATACAGCCTGTGGTGGGAGGTACCTGGCAGGATTTGTCCCGAAATTCAACAACATCTTAATCTCAAAATAAACTGGACTGACTTTCAGGTCAGCTATCATGGGGGATACATTTTTCTAAACTGAAAAACAAACCCAGAGTCCAACAAAGGGATTTTCTTCCCTTTCATGTGTGAAAGTGAATATGAGAAGCTGTCATTCAACTGCCAATGTGTGGACACTCTGGGGACAGCTGAGTGTCATTGACAAACATAGGGCAGCCACTGGACATTGGGAAGACCTGGATCTCCAAGCTTCCCTGGTGCCCCCCGCATCCCTGTGTGCTCTGAACCTACCCTTACTTCAGGTTGGTGATTGACATATGTCTCACCCAATGGCCTGTGACCTGCAGGACTGTGGCAGAGTCTCATACCTGTACTAGTGGAGCCCAGGACAATGGGATACAGAGGTGCAACAACAATAACTATGCAAAAGAAGGAGAGGAAGGGAAGGAAGATGGGGCAGGGGAAGAGGAAGAAAGGAGAACAATATGGCTCAGAAATGAATCTTGCCAGCTCTCTAATTATAAAACCACCAAATCCCACCTCTAAGAAAGGACCCAGATGGGAGCTGCTCTGCATGAAGGAGGAGGCTCCCTTTCCCTGTCCCTTCCCTGTCATGGGGAACTCAGCCCTCCAGTGATGCCAGCTGGGAACCAAGAGATTTCACCACCAGTCCAGTACTCCCTGGAACCTAACCCAGAGGCTGCTGATGACCCTGCCTTCTTCCCCCGTCTCAGGACAGGGTGGAAATTTGCTGACCCATTACACTGACTGGAAGGTCACTAGGGGCCAGCAGGTATAACCCAGCCCAGGGTGAGGATGATCCACAAGGCACCCTGGTCAGAAGTGTAGTATAGACACACTGGCCTCTGGAATGTGCTCAGGCCTCCACAAATTCCCACACAGCCTGGAACCACAGACCGTGGATCCAACAAGGTGGTGCCATAGTGGGGACAGATGGTGGAAGGCTGTGTGACGGGTTCACAAATGCAGCTGCTTGGGCCCAGAGCAGACAGCCCCAGCTTCACAGTAGGCCAGTGAGGAAGGTGTGCAGAGTCTGGGTTATCTGCAGAGCAGAGCTATGAGAGTGGGTGTGGAAAGGGTAGTACAGAGCCAGGGGCCTGCACCAATCCCCTGGGGGGAAGGAGAGGGGGGGAGCCTGGGTCCTGTGCCAAGGAATAATGAGGACAGAGGGCTGTAGAAGCCATGAGGGGTGTGCCAGGCAAGAAGGAAGATGGGCCACCTGGAGAAGAGGCCCTGGGGGGCAGGAGAGCTGCTTTCAAGGGTCTGAGGAGCTGACACAGGGAACAAGAATTTAAATTTGTCCTCTCTAGTGCCGCATGGTGAAGTCAGAGCAGCACAAGTGACATTGAGGCAGATGGGGGTCATGTAGGAGTCAGATCAGCACTGACTAGCATTTTAGCAAATGATGATAATGAAATAAGTTGTCTCCAGAGATGGAGCTCCCCACCCAGAGGTAACCCAGCACAGCCACAGTGACTGCCTCTATGGCATCCTGGGACAGGACCTTGGTGGGGGCTTCACCTTCAAGAGCTGAGTCTTCTCCTGAAGCTGCAAGGACACCTGCCCAACAGCAAGGTGTCTCCACACTCCTTTCTCCAGTGTCCAGGCTGAGGACAGAAGCCAAGCAAGTCCAACAGCTGTCACCCACTGATTTCATTTCCTAAATTGGCCTGCACTGGGCCTCACTACACTGGTGCCCAGGAGCAAGAGCCACAGAGTCCAGACAGTAATTGAGCCTATGATGTCAGCAGGCTGCTGGCCCAAAGAACACTGAAGCCCTGAAGCAAGGCCAAACTGCCTCAGGTTACCATTCTCACAGCAGAGCTGGGCTTTGTCCCCAAGGCCTGGGCCTCCACAAGGCCATTCACACCAGACGGTGACTGAAACAGAGCTGCATTCCGGGACCCAAACTACTGCCCAGGAAGGGGACACTCAGTCAAGGACACAAGGCCTCCAGTGTCCTGCCCTCCTCTTCCTCCACTGGACCCAGTGAAGTCAAGGATGAGCACAGCCTGGACTGGAAGTGGGAGACAAGGAGGGGTGCAGGGAACAGTAGGGCAGCAGGGCTTCTGGAGAACCCCTGCTCCTTGATGTCCACTCACTGGAGGCCAGGCATAGCCTTGATTCTGATGAGGGTAGGAAGAAGTCAATGAGCAGGGCACCGGGGCCCAGTGCTTGCCGGGTCTGGGTCAAAGACAAAGGAAGGGCTGAAGGTCATCACCTGTCAGGGCCTAAAGCCCAGAGGTCCTGTCACTTGCTCTAATCTCAGGGATCTTTTTTCTGCAGACAATCACAATTTATTGGGAATAAAAAACTTAAAGAGGAAGAGCAGAGGATCTTTGAGTGCCTAAGGCAGAGAACCCCCACAGCTCTGACAACACACAGAGTTTTGTGAGTCCTGGGACACACTGGTCTCCTCCATAAATGCCTCCTCTCCTTTCTGTTGATTATAAACAGAGGGGGCATGAAAAGAGAGATGGCGCTGCATTGAAGGAGACAAGAGATGAGGACGCTGCCTCGCGCTGGATCCTTCACTCAAACGGGAGACTAGACAGTAATTGTAATTGTCTGTCATCATCAAAGTGATGGTGACATCAAAGTGATGGCCCCTCAGGAGCCAAAGAGATGGTTCAGTGGAATAAGCACTTCCCTGGCAAGTGCAAGGGCTTGAATTCAATCCCTGGTTCTGGGGAAAAAAAAAAGAAAAAGAAAAAGAAAAAGTGAGCCTCAGCCTCGTGTGAGTGCAATTTCTGCGAAGGAAGTGATACTATTTTGAGATTTCCTCCAAAATAATCCATTCAGGAAGAGATGGGAAGAGTGGGAACCACTTGAGTTCATAATCCCTGAAATTGGGTGCAGGAGGCTCATTATAGCAAATATTCTTCATAGTCTGGTGGATGCTTGAAATTTTCTATAACTGAAGATTGAAAATTGTTTTGAACATCTCTGTTAATGCCATAGTCTAGAAAGAGAATTTGAAAAGGTTGTTTATGTTCAGCACAGGTCAGTTTTGGTCCTCATAAGTACATTAGTGCCATTAGTCTTCCTGGGAGGCACAGGAACAAACTGTTATTGAACAGAAGGACTGTAAAAAGCACTCATAAAAACGCAACCCTGTAGTCCCAGTAATCTGGGAAACTGAGGCAAGAGGACTGCCAAATTCAAGCCCAGTCTGGGCAAGTGAGTGAGTTAATGAGACCCAGCCTCAAAACTAAAATTTTAGGGCCAGGGAGACGTCTCAGTAGAATAAGCACTTGCCTGGCAAGTGCAAGGGCCTGAGTTCAATTCCCCGTTCTGCAAAATAAATAAATAAATAAATAAATAAATAAATAAATAAATAAATCTAAAATTTTAGCCAGGTGTGGTGGTGCATATCTATAATCCCAAGCACTCAGAAGCTGAGGCAGGAGGATCTTTGCAAGTCCAAGACCAGCCTGGGCTACAAAGGGAGCTCAAGGACTGCCTGAGCTGCATAGCAAGACCCTGGTTAAAAAAAAAAAAAAAAAATTAAAGATTTTAAAGAGGGCTGAGGTTGTAGATCAGTGCAATGGCCTTGAGTTCAGTCCCCAGTAACACACACACACACACACACACACACACACACACACAGTAAAACTGGAAAAATGTTACTCATTCTCACTTCTCATTTTTTTACAGGGGACCAGCCTTTTGATTTTAGCCTCTTTGCGGGGCAGGGCCTTGCAAAAGCTGCTAGACATTTAAGGGGTTCTCACACCCCATGAGCTGCTCCACAGTGATCTCTGAGCTGGGCTGTAGTGTCCTGGCTCCACGGATGAGCCAACAAATCAGCTTCAGAGATTCAACCAAGCCTTTATAGAAACTGGTCAATCCCACAGCCAGCTGCTCAGATGTCTTCTTTAAACAGGAGCCCAATTTGATGGCTTCAAGCAATCTGATACCTAGCACTAAATAAACCAACCTCAGTCCTCCTGAGTCAAGGAGAAAGATTTACTTTGGGACCAGTGTGTCTTACTTTCCTAACTCCAGCTAACACCCCCTTGAACAATGAAAGAGCCACCCTCAAAGAAGCAACAATAAGAAGACAACTTGGTTTAAGCTCCATCATTTCTAGTCTTGAACTCACTTTCTGTTTATGGAGAGATGTTGGTTTCCTCTGTGTGGTTATTAGACATTGCAAAGAAATGCTAAGTAAACATGGTTTAGACATTCTGTGAAGTGAAGAAACAGAATGATCTAACATGGACCTGATGAAGATTACATGGGCTTCCGAAGATGCCCAGCAGTGCTCAGGACAAGAGATGGGGAAGGCAGAGCAATCTGAGAGAAAAAACCTCCCCTGCTGCAATCAACAGATCTGGTTCTCCTAGGTCTGTCAAATCACGGGCTACCTATATATGCATGGTGTGGTTGTAAAGGCCCTTTAGTCACTACCAAAGACCTAGAGTCTTGGAGTCATCCTGGACTGCTTCCTCACCTCCACACTCTCCTGGTGGTCAGAGTCAGCCTGGTGGCCACTGACCAGGCGTCATCCTCACTATCCTCACCATCACCATCCCCACCCTGCTCTCTACATTGCCATCATTGTTATCGGGGTCTCCACCACCATCCTCCTCCTCCCCATCCTCACCCTTCTGTCCTAATGTTTTCCACTGCCACTGTCCTCACAAGCACATCACCAGCATATGCATCCTCATGGGTGCCATCCCACACCACCCCTAGTAACAGACTTCACCTCACATTGGGAGTTGGCAGAGAACTCGGCCTCTGCATTAGATGTGGCAGTTGAGGGGCCAGGGAGATAGCTCAGTAAAATAAGCTCTTGCCCGGCAAGTGCAAGGCCCTGAGTTCAATCTCTGGTAATGCCAAAAAAGAAAAAAAAAGTTTGGCAGTTGACCCACCCTGCAGCGATGCTCTCATCCAACCTGTTGGCATAGGACGAGACAGACTTGGAAAGATAATGCATTAATATAATTTCTTAGTTATTATGGACTGATCAGACTGGTAATCACCCAAATGAGTAGATGGTGAAGGCTCAAATGAGTCAAGTGGTACAATTTTAGGGCTCAGGAGGATCAATCAAAATGCTCTAACAATTCGAGATTCTCTGGGGGCTGAGACAAAAATGTTTTCTGGGTGGCCCGAATTTATTTTTTTAATTTAATTTTATTGAGAAATAACAATGGGACAGTTTCAAAACTGATTAATAGGATAGTTTCAATAATTAATACATTGTACATTGTTATCTTCTTAGTGGTTATCCACAGTAAAAAAAAAAAAGCAGACAAAATATCCTGTCCAAATACTACTAGTACAAATCTTTCTTCCCATTGAATTAAGCAAAAGGAGCTGTACATCTATCCTAACTATTCTGTATATACAAAAACAAAATGGTCCTTCCTTTGTATCCCCTTTTTTTGTTTAGTCCTGTCACAAATGAGTATTCCATTGGCATCTAAATACTATAGTTGTGTGAATTCAGCAAAACAATCCAACACAGTCTAGCAGTCCACAATAGCAGTGGGTTATCCACAGAAGTTGTTGACTTGAGCCTTTCGCAGCTCAGCATATTAAAATGGCTTTATTTTATATACGTTGTTTTTATACTTTTCTGCTGGATGGTTAAGACCAAGATAAAGCAAGACCTATATAACAAGAAATGTAACTTTTGTATCTGATAAGGTCAGTCAAGTACCCTCAGGATTTATCCTGTAACCTTGTACCATACTTTGTAGATCTTTTGTCAGTGTCAGCCATGTGGATGAGTCATGGCCATTGCTTGACCAATTTGTTCTCTGTGAAAGCCTGAGAGAATGTTTTCTCTCCATGTGACTCTCCCCAGGCACACTATACATCATCAATCATTTCTCTGTGGCTCCATAATCTCTTTGATGAAAAAATTTGGGACACAACTGAGTTACATGATGTTACAGTACAGGTTCTTCTATGTCCTCAGTCTTCACTGACCTTGAAAGGCTAGGGCCAAAATGTTGGCTGACCTTGAAGGCCTTCCTTTTCTCCAATTTTTGATCTGGAAACTTTGGTTGTTAACCCTCCAGAAGAGAAGCTTATTATTATCCTGAAAAATATGCAGTTCAGTTTACCCTATCTGTCTAAATATCAACCACCTCAGGCATAACATGGAACAGGTACTTTCCATCAAGTATTGATATGTTAAATTTTAAGTCCCTACAGAATATGAAGAAAAAAATTCCAAAAAATAGGAATAAACACTTAATATTTTTACACAGAAATTTAGAAATCTAACCATATACAGCATTATAGCAGGACAGTCCTCTGACATTTTTTTCTTGTGTCTTTTTTTCATTTATTACCCTTTATTTTTTAAAAAAAAGCTTTTACTTGAGAGACAGTATGGTAATAATTGGTATGTCATGACAAGAAGTGCGTATTTAGAAGATCAGAATGACAGGCATTCCAAGTGTGACCCTTCTATTACACCTTGCTATCTTCAGTGCAGTTGTTTAGTTCACAGGTATCAGCATGCATAGTTAATCAGGGTGAGAATCCTACCAATTAACTGCTAGTTTCAAAAACCTGCTGATGTTTCTCAGGATCATTGCCTTGCCCATCTTGTGTGTACAAATATATGGCTTTGTCCCTCTCATATTTCCCAGCTTTTCTCCTTGCTCTCTCCTCATTTATTTAGTTATCAAAACAAGAGAATAATGAAGAAATAGAGGAGCCTTCAAGGGCTTCTCCAAGTAAGACATTATGTTAATTTAGGAAAGCTCTGTTATCCCCAGGAAGGTCTCTGCCCAGGAGTGAGATGCCTGCAGCTACAGTCTTTATCTAGTGAACTGAGGGTGGAGCCAGGTGGCCTTAGCCATGACCTTGTCTTGACCTTTGAGGCATCCTGGCTTCACCTACCATTGTAGGCCTCAGTGGGGACCGGTGACAGAGCTTCACTTACTGTTAGTCTGCTGTTCATTACCAGAAAAGAGGCCTAGGTCCTAGACAGACTCACAAGTAAACATGGAAACCCAGTTGGTTAATATTAAATTCTGCTCAGAGAGGCTTTGCAGTGGTCTCCATCAGAGAAGGTAAGTGACGTGCTGGGCTCCATGCACCAGTGAGTAGTGCACTTAGGACTTGGACCCAGGTCTATCAGTAGAGTCCAGTCTCCTACTTACTGTGCCTTCCCGGCTTTGGTTCAGTGACCTAGCTTAGACTTTCCACATTTCTTTCCTGGGCTTTAGTGCTACCTAAGTAGTCTGCGTGCCTCCCATCTTCCTTTACTACCATGGGGCCTACCCCTTGGTGTCTGCGGCAGAGGAAATCTATGTAATACTCACACCTGTCCCCAACATTGCCCTGTGTAAGATCTTTTAGAGAGACTCTCCCACCCTCTACATACTCTCTAGAAATACAAGTGGAGTACTACTTTGCCATAAAAAAAGATAAACTTGAGTTACTTACAGGAAAATGGGTATACCTTGTGACCACGATGTTAAGAGAAATAAATCAGATGCACAACTTCAGTGTCACATGGTTTCTCTTATATGAGAATCCCAAAGCACAAATAATGAGCAAAATAAAAGACAGATAATAGGGCTGGCCAAATAGCTCAGCAGATTGAAGAGCCTGCTTAGGTAGATGCAGCGGCTGGGATGCCATCCCCAGTGTGCTATGTCAGCCCTGCCCCTGGGGCGCACTGAGATGGTGATTAAGACTGGGCATGATGGTGCTCACCTGTAATCCCAGCTCTCAGGGAGGCTGAGAACAGGAGAATCACTATGAATCCTATCTATGTAGTGAGACCCTGTACATCCTGCAGACACTTACTAAAATATAAATAAATAAACAAATAAAAAAAGACATAATAGAAAATATAGAGACATACAAATGGGAAAGATATCAAGAGATGGAGGGGGAGTTAGGGGCAGGAAATTAAAAGGATAGAGGGAGACCCAGTCCTAGCCCAGGTCCGGTGAGTGTGCGGAGAACTTCCTGCTACCCTGCGCCGGCGGGACCAGTCCCAGCCCAGGCGCAGCGTGGGCCGGACCCTCTCCCAGCCCCTTGGGCCGCCCCCCACCACTCTGCAGTGCCTCCCCAACCCCGCCTGCTGAGTAGGAATTTTTGCCCTGTCCTGGAGCCCCCAGACCCAGTCCTAGCCCAAGTCCCATAAGTGTGT
>NW_004524723.1:299827-310005 GCF_000260255.1 Octodon degus | reverse complement strand
GTTCTAATGGTGTTTGTAAATAGGATCACAAGTCCGCATCTTGTACAGCAATTAACCACTAAGAAGAATATATGCAGTGTATTATTTGTTGAAAATGTACTTCCGATTTGATTTGAAACTGTCTCATTGCTATCTGTTTATCAATAAAACTTTGGGAAAAAAAAGGATAGAGGGATTTGTTCTAATAGTGTTTGTAAATAGGATATCATGTCCGCATGTTGTACAACAAATAACCAATAGGAAGAATGTATGTAATGTGTTAATTATTGAAACTGTCGTACCAATTTGGTTTGAAACTGTCTCATTGCTATTTGTTTCTCAATAAAATTATGGGGAAAAAATGAAGATAAAAAGGAATTAGATGGGCTATGTGCAAAAACAGACCAGCTCCCCATGAGGTTTTCAGCATTGTGTACAGCAAACATGGACTAAAAAATAAAAACAGAAAAAAACAAAACAAATGCCTTGCACTTATTGATATTCCTTGCTGGAAGGCAAAGGAAACAACTGAGTAATTTAAGAAAGGTGAAAAGGCAAGAGCAGGACACCTCCTTAAAACTATAGACAACCCCAGAAAGACTGCAGCCCAGAATCTGCGCTTGAGCCAGTGCAGCCATTTGCAGGGTCTCTTAGATCTGACGTGCCGTTTCTTGCAGCCCAGTGGCTGCCATCCCACAGCTTGAAGCTGAAGCACAGAGTCACCCCCAAATGAAAACTGAAGACTGGGTGTGTCCGAGGCATGCTCTTCAGGCCGCCCTTCCCAGTCATGCATGCTGATTTGTGTTCAAGCGAGCTGCAACCAGCTACAGAAAATGTCTGGGCCCAGGGAAGTGGCAGAGAGATCTTGTTCAAAGCAGGGCCAGGGAGGGTTGCAACACTTTCAAGAATTGAAAATTCCCAGAGTGTATCCTGGGCATCTGTAGAAGCAGCAGGAAGCTGGGAGTCAAAGTAGATGAGAATCAGGACCCATCTATATCCAGCAGGTAGGTGACACAAACGTGGGATACCTTTGTGCAGATTGTATGGGCTGTGCACATGCCATCTGTACTCAGAGGAAAAGGCCAGGAAAACTTGTCCAGAAGTAGCCCAGCGCAGGCCTAGGGAGGCTGAGTGTCTAGTTGCTACACTGCCACCGACTTTGCATGATTCCCTACAGAGCCCAGGCCCTGGGCTTCTGCTCCAGTGTAGGCCAGCACTTCTGTCCACACTGCATGAGTGAGTCCCATCCCAGACACACTCTCCCTCTTCTCAGAAGGGAACCTGGTTACCAGGCAGGAGGAGGAAGAGGCTGAGAGTCCTCTGAGCCCACAGACATGGATGCAGACCCAACTAAGCCTCCAAGGGCCTGCTCTGTGGGATTGGCACCTGCATGCCACTGTCCCACCAGAACTCTCGGATCTTTGGGCCTGAGTCTAAGGTCCTCACATCACTTTTCCAGGGAAAGGTGAATGGATGGGCCCTAGGGGAGAGAAACATAATATTAAGTGAAATAAATTTATCTATTTTATACTGAGAAGTAGAAAATAGACAGACTACACTGGGGTCCAGAGATGTTCCCAGTGTATGCTCACTGACAAACATTGGGGTCCCTTTACCACCAAAGGGAAGGGGTCTTGGGGAGGGGCTAGGGCCTGGATGAGAAACCCAACAAGCTCCATGAAGGGCACCCAATCCCACCCTCACAACAGAAGGGCACCCCATATGATGGTAGGGATTCCATACAAAGTGCGGGCAGGGGCTTCTCAGTGCAAAGCCCCTCTGAAGCATCTCACTGACAAAATCCAGAGGAAGGAAGAAGCAGGCAGAGGGCCCACACAGCCCAGGCCAGCATGGAAATGCATGAGAGTAGGTCTGCAGGGGCAAAAGGAACTCACTTAGGCCAACCCACATTCAGCCAGTTGGCCTCCTTCCCTCCCTTCTTCTCTTTCTCCTTCCTTTTTTGTGGTGCTAGCGATTGAGCCTAGGGCCTTTACACCAAGCTATATCCCATAAATCTGTCTGTCTGTCTGTCTGTCTGTCTGTCTGTCTGTCTGTCTACTTATCCATCCATCCATCCATCCATCCATCCATCATCTTCAGCATCATCATACTTCATCTATTTATTGCTGGGTCTCACTAAGCAGCTAAGCAACCCCCGCTGGGATAGAAATAATGATCCTCCTGCCCCATCCTCCCTGAGTTCTGGGGTTAAAGGCTTCTCCCGTGTTTCTTCTGGCAGTGGGCACAGGCATGTACCCAGTACCCCATTTCCCTTGCCCTCCCCTCACCTCAGCATCCCTTCCTCTTTGGGCCAATATTTTCTCCCCATCCTTCCACACAGCTAAAACCCACTGTGCTCCACACAGTGCAGAGCTTCTCCCTCTTGGTCCTGCAGAGACACCTAGAGTGCATCCTCCTCTATCCCCAGGGCCACAACAGCTCTTCTTCCCCACTGTCCAGAGCCTCCCCAGAGGATACATCTGCCAGAGAACTTTCTCGTCTCATTTCACAGTCTGTGCATTCATGTTATACAGCTCAAAATTATTTTTACCTTTTGGGGAAAGTGTTGCAAATAATTTTCCTTAATTGATTTTGATAAGCATGTCTGTCAGTGTGAATCTTATCTCTTCAACTCCTTGCTGTACCTACAGAGATAGGAGCCAGGGCAAAAGTTAGAAACCAGCACGTTTTGAGAAATCTCCCTGAGCCAAGCTGGAGGAATGAGAAAAATAAGCAGATGCTTGGAGCCGGGAGGATTTTTGTGTTTCTATAATTGGATCAGATCTGTCCCCTGAGGGAGTTCGGGTTCCCTTGTACCCACAGCCACCACAGGTTCAAAACCACCTGCCCATGTCTGCATATTGGTGCCTAAAAGGAGAGACCACGCTGGCTCTAAGTGAAGAATTGGCACTCTGGACCCTGAGAAGAGAGAACTTTGTGTCCCGTAGACACAAGGGCATCTGTCTTCCCTCCAAGAGGAGGGGCCACACCACAGGGTGGAAGGAAAGTTGGGGGTGGGGTATTCCTGACTGGCTTCAGACTGGACTCTGCTGGTATAGAGAATCTACAGCCCATCACCTACATCCTCAGAGGAACAAGCCCCCTCCTATTTCCCATCAGTGCCTTGATCAGACCCTCGCTTACTGCCTTGCAGTGGGATGAGGCTGGCTGGGGGTTGCTCACGGTCCAGGGTACATACGCAGCTGGGATCTATGGCTCAGTGCCACGACACCAAACCAGAGTGCACTGCACTGGCTGCTGGTTGTTTTGCAGCCCGGACTCTCCTCCCCTTTTGGAGATAACACATGGATTTCTTGAGGGAACTGGCCTTGCTCCCTTGTTGGTCCAGGAGGCTTGGGCAGCATCAGTACCACCCCTGGACCCAGGCCTGGCTTATCAGCTCATCTCATTGCAGAGGTGTGGGGACTGGACTCAACTGACCCAGGCTCAGCCACTGGCTCTAGCTAGTTCCTGTTCTGAAACCATCACTAAAGCAGCCGAGAAAGTGGCAGGTGTGCTACCGTCAGCCTGGAATGGATGCCAGGCCGAGCAAAGAATATGGGAGGCTGGTGCAAAGAATCTCAGCAATGTGTGGGAAACACCCAAATCCAGAGTCAGAGCTGTACCCATACCTCCCAGTTCTAAACCATGGGTCCCTTCCTGGTAGCCAAGTTTTCTCGTGCCCACCTGAGCATCTCTATGTCCTTCCTGCTGCTTCATTCACGTAGCAACTCCTGGCCCCTGCCTCTCTGCACACTGGTCTAGGCTGGCAGATGTAGGATGAGAACCTCACTCATCCACTGGTGGCCAGGTGACTAAAAGCCAGCAGGTATGCAGCAAGGAGGAGGAAGTGCTGGGGTCTAAGGCACAGCCCACTCAGCTGGAGTTGTCCACAGAAGGAGGGATGGAGGCCATAGCCAGAAGTAGTCCTGCATGGCATGTGGAGGGGCAGCTCACCATACCCAGCCTTCAACTCCACACCAGCGAAGAAGGTTCTTGAAGACCCCTGTGTTGGCCCAAACCATTGCATGCTTCTAGTAGGATTCTCTACTTCTTAAGCCTGTTTTCTCAACTTAAAAATCGGTCTCAAAGTAAATGGACCTCCAAAGACTAACAAGGGATCACATTGTGATGATAAATGAGACAGTGTTTTGTACATCTATTTTGACCACTGTAACAAAACACCAAGGATTGGGAGCTCAACATGGAAAGTTCTCAGTTCTGCGGGATCAGGGCTTCCACACAGCTGGGTTCTGGTGAGGGCCCATTCCCAGCCACAGATGGCCACCTTCTTGTAACCTCTCCTGGTAGGTAGAGAGCCTCTCTCTCTCTCTCTCTCTCCCATCCCCCACTTTCTCCTCCTTCCATTCATGGGAGCTCCCAATCATAACCCAACCTTCCCCACCTCCACCCACACTGGGGATTGGACAGGACTCATTTAGTTCAGGACAAGCAGTTAGGAGCTGCTGCACCTTAGAGGCTGTGTTCTTACCTAACAGGAGGCCAGTGTGAAGGAGCCCTCCATGCCTTATCCCCACCAGCACTTCATAATTGAAAGCAGGAAAGATGTGAGATTTTAAGTCCAGCCATTTTCAATTTCAGTCATTGCTTTTATACTTACTGAGTGTACTAAGAAGCCTGGAACAGGCTTTAGGCTTCTTTGGGGGATCAGGTTCAATATTTTTCAATGAAAATAGGGATTCTAGCTTTCCTTCTGATCTGAAATGAGAATCAAACAAAAGAGAAAGGACTTTTTAAAATAGAATAACTACCACAGCAACAACATGGACTACCCACCAGTTAGCCCTGCAGTCCCACAGTGACTCTCAAAATAAAAGTACCAGTGACAATGACCCTGTGCCTGATGGGCCCACAGTCCCTATTACTGCGGCTTAGGCTCAGGGAGGCCTTGTTCCACCTGGGGCTGTGGAGTCCGGGTTGCTGGTCCTCACAGTGAGCTCCAGAATACAGCTAGCCCCAGGTGAACAGGCTGGGTGCACAGAGGCCAGTGAGCCAGAGTCTCAGGCCAGGAGGGGCAAAGCCAGGAGGCATCTGGAGGTTAGCACACTTTTATGATTTACCATACCTACAGATGTGGTTTTAAAAAGTGACAGATGTTTAAAATAAAAATACTTGTTACAGTGAAGATGGATTACCATTAATCATTTTCAAAACACTCTTCTTTGTTTTGAACACATGCATGCCATCGTTCTAGTCACTTTCTGAAGCAGCTCTGGAAGTCCTCTTTCCTGAGTATCGTAGCTGCCTCGAGGTCCTGAATAGCTTCAAAGCATTTCCCTTTCATGACCATTTTGCCTTGGAGGGAGAACCAAAAACCACACAGGGGCAGCTCTGGTGACCAGCGTGGGTGAGGACACCGCAGTGTTTACAAGTCTGCCTTGCTGTTGGATGGTCCTTCACAGCAGCCTTCACCATATCTTTGACTGCAACTCATAAAGATGGGAAAGAGCACCTCCAGCTGCTTCAGAGAGGCAAGAAGGGTGGGATAAGTGTGTCCAAAGCAAAAGAGTATTTTGAGGGCACTCAGTGACAATGTGTCTTTTATAGTAATACAATTTAAAATAGCATTCACCATTCGCTGACCACACTCATGTGCCACATCTGGTACCACACATGGCTGGGTCCATGACTGGTTGGCAGCAAGGAGGCTCACACAGGCTTGGACAGTCACCTCATCCTGGCAGTGACATAAACAGGAAGGCATAGATGGAATCCTTCCCTCAGCTGTGGCTGAAGAGCTTACCTGGCCCAGTCCGCCATGCCAAGAGGCCAAGTCAGCCCTTTACCACAAAGTAAAGTGGGCCCCAAGTAATCAACTGACCTGTGCACAGTGCTGGCTGGGCCTCCTGGCAGCAATCAATGCTCCCGGAAGCTATGCTGGGCACAGCCCAAGCCTCCACGGTCCTGTCATACCACCATCTGCATATGTATCCCCAGGAGTCAACTTTCCTTAACACACACACACATGCATGCACATGCACACATGCGCACACACATACACACACACACACACACACACACTCACACATGCTCACTCACCCCAGTACACAGCATTTTCACCCTGGTTTTAAAGCCAAATGCTTGACTCTGCACTCCCACACTTTGTGACTTGGGTCAAGTGATCTATACTTTCAATGCCTCAGTCTCCTCATCTATGCAATGGGGACCAAGGCAGCCCTGATTTCATAAAATGGTTAGGAAGGCTTAGATTCTAACACTTGTAAAGTCATTTGGACAGGGCCAGACACTTGCATACAGCTTTGTAAATGTTTCACATCATCCTCAGTTCTGGGAAAAATGGACAGCGGAGTCCAGAGGGGGTCATGGTGCCCACAGGGCTGGGTTGGATGGGTCACAAGGGCTTTGTAGTGTGACCTGAGAGGGGAAGGCCAAGGCTTCTGTTATAGAAGACAGTGTGAAGGCAATGCTGGGTCCTGTGGCAGGGCAGGGAGGCAACTTGGGCCTTGCAGTGAGATGCTGGGCTTTGATCTGCATATCTGGAGGGATCTGAAGGATCAGAATGAAGTAGAACCCAGAGCCCCATGGAGGAGGTCAGGGTGAGGCTGAAGGAGTGAAGCTAAGTAGAAGTGGCCAAGCCACCGTCCTACACAGGGGCAGCTGGGCCATGGGGGCCAGGGAACCAGAAAAGCCTTGGAATCAGCAGGGCTACGCTCAGAGCCTCACATAGGTCACTCACGGGCCCCTGTGAGGACAGACTACCAGCTCATCTTATGTGAAAGGAAACAGAGGCTCTTTAAGCTGAGCTATGCCTTCTGTGGAGGCAGAGGCAGAAGCAGCCCTGCTGACCATGCCTGCTAAATGCAAAGGAAGAAGAGGCTGTGGGAAGTGGGGGCTGAGGGCTGTCTGTGCCCTCAGAGGAGCAACTGGAAGCCAGCGAGGGTGAGTACCCTTTAACAGCTCTCTGTGGCCCTTGCCACTTAGTTCCTATGGGTGCACTCATTGCAGGACAAAGACTGGGCTTCAGAGCCCAGCAGCCCACCTCCAGATGCCAGCTGCTGTCTTGCACAGTGAACTTGATTTAATTTTTCCAGGCCTCCTCTCACTTCTTTATTGATTCCCAACCCACAAGGCTGTGCTCAAGGGCACCCTCAAGAGAGCCTCTGGCAGCACCTGGCTCCCAGGGGCACCACAGAAAGGCTTGCTTCCCACCACACTTGGTTTAAAGCCCAGGCACCTCATGATAATATCAGAACCTGTGTCTCTGGAGCCTGCCTGGACACTGCCCAATAGAGATGGCTCGGGTTCAAGTCTGAGGAATGAAAGGAAGAAAAGAAATGGATTGGATTCAAGAGCAAAAGCATGTACTCTGGGATGCTGAGGCAGGAGGATCATATGCAGATGCAACTTGGGCATCTTAGCTATTTAGCAAGGCCTTGTCTTAAAATTAAAAAAATAATAATAAGGGGGGGTTGGTGCTGGAGATGTAGCTCTGTGAAAAGGCTCTGGGTTAATCCCCAGCACGGGGGGTGGGGGTGGGGGAAAGACTTCATGTGTGAACCTACAGAAAATCTTTTAGTTTGGTAGCTCAAGCCTGGATTTCTAAATCATACTATGATGTTCCTTGATGTCCTTCCTTTGGAAGGATAAGATACTTTGCCTGGAGCCTATTGATAACAGAGGACACACTGAACCAGTTCTAAAGAAACTTTATGGAGCTGCCTCGATTTCCCCGAGGCTCTAAGACCTGCTAAGCGTCGTGTCCCCCGTGTCCTGCCACTGAGCAAAGCTTACTTAGGTGTGGGCCTTGAAGTCCTCAAAGCCAAGCGGCCCGGACTGTCACTGTGCGCATCGGCTGCCCTCTGGTGGACAGAGTCGACAGCAACAGGCAGCCTTAAAACATCAGTTGCTCTTTCCGGCCTCCTATGCAGAACAATGTTGGGTTTAGAAATATTGCTTTGGTCTGCAAAGCATTTTCTCATTCTGTGTCTTGTGGTCATGTGTAAACCTTAAAACTACCTTGTGACACAGCGAGGATTATCTCTCGAGCGCAGGTGAGAAAACCAAGACTTGGCAGAAACCCCCCACTATGAGCTACAGGGCGCAACTTGCCCAGCAGGCGTGCTCCGCGCGAGGCGGCGCTGCTGGAGGCCGCAGCGCCTTCAGATTCCGGCCTTGGGAGGTACCTGGGTAAGGGGAGTGGCCCAGGAGGGCCTGTGAGGCCTTAAGGTCTCTTTCCCTGTTCAGTCTGAGGTCACCCTCACCAGCGGGGAGATCAGTGGAACTCCACTCCTCTGTCTCAGTCTTCGATCTCCACCGTGGACTAAATCAACCCCTGTTTTACGAAGTTGGTTGCCTCCGGTACTTTACAGCAGTGCCCAAAGGTGACTACTACAGGCTGGGTTGCTGGTTCCAAAGTCCAACAAATTTGACCAATCTCCGGTTGCGACACTGCGGCCAGTCTGCAACACTGGGTAACACTGCAGAATACCAGGCTCCACTGCCCCAAATCTCTCTGCCGGAGACTGGGAGTCCGCATCTTGGCAGACTTTCTAAATCAGACTGGTGTACACAGGGCCCAAATACTTGGACTGGCTGTTAGCAAAGTCTGCGTGCGCCACACGACCTCCGAGTGCGCTGTGCACCTGCCTGAGCCCAGAGGCCGTGAGTCTGACCGCTCTCCCTCCTCGTGCCCCTCACCTGACTGGCAGCGGCTGACCCCTCCCAGGGGGCATGTGTCCACTCACACCATGTACACCAGGGCAGAGTCCAACTTGGAGGGTCACGAGGACAACCAAGGACAGGCAATAGCAGAAGTGCAGGCACCTGTGTGGGAACACATGGCCGAGCCAGGGTGTGAACCGAGGCTGTGACTACAGAGGCTGCCACAAGTGACTGCCACACAACGATGTTTCCTGGAAAGAACCTCCAGTCCGTGTGTCAGCTCCTCTTCATCCCTCTTACTTTTTTTTTTCAATTCCACCCCTCAATGTTATGTTAAGTTCTTGATAAGCAGCCTTATATTTTATTTTTAACCATGCATCTGACCTTAAAATATTTCCTAAAATTTACTCTTTAAAACAACCTTTTATCTCAAATTTTGAACATACAATATGGCTACAATTTTTTTTTTTGCTTTATATCTTTTTTTTGCTGTATTCTTTTTTTCATTTTACTGAGAAACAAATAGCAATAAGAGAGTTTCAAAACTGATCAATAGGACAGTTTCAATAAATAATACATTGTACATTATTATCTTCTTAGTGGTTATCTGTTGTACAAAATGCAGGCATGATATCTTGTCCAAACACTATTAGTACAAATCTTTCTTCTCATTGAATTAAGCGAAAGTAGCTGTATATCTATCCTAACTATTCTGCATATACAGATACAAAATGGTCCTTCCTTTGTATCCCCTTTTTTTGTTTAGCCCTGTCACAAATGAGTATTCCATTGGCAACTAAATACTATAGGTGCGCGAATTCAGCAAAACAATCCAACAGTCCATCAGTCCACAATAACAGTGGGTTATCCCCAGAAGTTGTTGACTTGAGCCTTTCGCAGCTCAGCATATCAATATGGCTTCACTTTACATACCATGCTTTTATACTTTTCTGCTGGATGGTCAAGTCCAAGACAAAGAAAGACCTATACAACAAGAAATGTAACTTTTGTATCAGACAAGGTCAGTCAAGTCCCCTCAGGATTTATCCTGTAACCCTGTACTGCAGGTTGCAGATCCTTTGTCAGTGTCAGCCATGTGGATGGTTCACAGCCAGTGCTTGATCAATTTGTTCTCCGTGAAAGCCTGAGAGAATGTTTTCTCTCCATGTGACTCTCCCCAGGCACACTCTACAACATCGATCATGTTGTGCTGTGGCCCCATAATCTCCTTGATCAGAAAATTCGGGACACTACTGAGTTGCATGATATTACAGTATAAGTTCTCCTATGTCCTGAGTTTTCATTGACCTTGAAAGGCTATGGTCAAAATGTTGGCTGTCCTTTCAGCCCTTCTATTTTTCTAATTTTTAGGCTGCAAACTTAGGTTGTTAACCTTGTAGAAGAGAAGCTTATTATTACCCTACAACATATGCAGTTGGGTTTAACTTCACTACCTGTCTGAATATCAAACATCTTAGGCATAACATGGAGCAGGTATTTTCCATCAAGTATTGATATGTTAAACATTAAGTCCCTAAAAAAATAAAATAAATAAA
>NW_004524723.1:293867-294807 GCF_000260255.1 Octodon degus | reverse complement strand
ATCCTACCTGGTCATGGTGTATGATCTTCTTGATGATTTGCTGTATTCTATTTGCTAGGATTTTATTGAGGATTTTTGCATCTTTGTTCATGAGGAAGATTGGCCTATGTTCTCTTTTTTAGTTGTGTCTTTCCCTGGTTTTGGTGTCAGTATAATACTTGCCTCCAGGAACAATTTTGGGAGAACTCTTTCCTTTTCAATTTCATTGAAGAGTTTGAGGAATGTAGGGATTATATCTTCTGTAAATTTCTTGTAGAATTCAGCTGTGAATCCATCAGGACCTGGACATTTCTTTGTCAGCAGGCTTTTTATTGCGTTTTATATTTCATTGGCTGTTATTGAGTTATTGAGAGTTGTTGTATCTTCTTGATTCAGTTTTTATAATTTGTGCCTTTCTAGGAAT
This sequence comes from Octodon degus, assembly GCF_000260255.1. Taxonomy (NCBI): domain Eukaryota; kingdom Metazoa; phylum Chordata; class Mammalia; order Rodentia; family Octodontidae; genus Octodon; species Octodon degus. The sequence continues at coordinate 294,404 of NW_004524723.1, read as the reverse complement.
CTGTCCATTTTGTCTGTGTCTTCTATTCTATAAGCGTAAAGATTCTCAAAGTAGCTATTGATAATCTTCTGAATTTCCACTGGGTCTGTGGTGAATATACCCTTTTCATTCCTTATTGCTTGTACTGAATTTTTTTCTTTGCTGTTGTTGATGAGGTTAGCTAGAGGCTTACCAATTTTATTTAGTCTTTCAAAGAACCAGCTTTTTGATTCATTCATTCTTTGAACTGTCTTCTTCATCTCAATTGCATTAATTTCCTTTCTTACTTTCAGATGATGAACAGGTTGTTTATCACAAAAAGCAGTGTGACTAATTTTAGCCTGAAAGACTAATATGCTATCCCTCTCCACCTGTGGCAATCCCATCTTCCTTATAGCTGGAAATGTCAATTCTTTCAGCTGATGACAGGGATAAAGCAAAGAAATGTCCCAAGCTTAAAGACATAGACATTGGGGCTGGTGAGATGGCTCAGTGGTCTAAAGCACCTACTTAGAACAAGCTAAACTAAGCAAAGCACAGGGACCACGGTTCAATCCC
>NW_004524723.1:287604-293267 GCF_000260255.1 Octodon degus | reverse complement strand
CTCTGGCTAATGATTCCAGAACTATATTGAATAGGTGTGGTGATAGAGGACATCCTTGTCTTGTACCAGATCTAAGAGTAAAAGATTTCAGTTTTTCCACTGAAATCCATTGAGAATTATGTTAGCCTTTGGGTTGTCATAGATGGCTTTTATCAGATTGAAATAGAGGCCTTCTATTCCAATTTTCTGTCCAAGCTACATAGTGAGATGCCACAAAAAAAAAAAAAGCAGCAGAATCCAAGCTGTGGTACCAAGGTTATTCCCTGCTGAGAAATGTTAACTCCCCCTGAGCCACTTACCCTGACTGAAAATATCACACACACACACACACACACACACACACTATGTAAAGGGCCCTGGGTACTAGAAACTGAAGTCTGAGTTGACCCTGAGTTGAAGGCAGGGTACTGGGGATTACAGAGGACAGGGACAGGGAGGGAAGGGGCAGAACACCAAGTGGAAGAAGAGGTCCCTCATGTGATTTTTTAAAGATTTATTTTAATCATTTATTTATTTATCTATTTGGTACTGAGTTTTGCTACACATTTTGGATTCATAGTGATCCTCCTGTCTCAGCCTCTCCAGTGCTGGGATTATAGATGTGCACCACCACGCCTGGTTTCAGTGGCCAGCCCGGCACAGGGTCAGTACAGCATGTAGTTCTGGACGTCGAACCCCAGTCTCTGCACTTGCCATGCAGGTACATAGGCCACCAAGCTATGTCCCCAACCCCTCGTGCTTTCTAATCAATAACTGTTCCTCCTACCAAATGTGCGCACACACACACACACACACAACTTTCATTGCAGGACCCCAACCCTCCTGAGCTCTGTAGGAAGCCCAAGGTCACTCAGAGTCTTAACAACCTCTGTATAGGTGTACACAAGCCTAAAACCCCAAGAATTACAGGAAAGGGCAGCACAAGGCTCAGCAAGGAAAGAGTACAGATGTCTCTCCTCTTCGGCATGAAATACCATTTAGGACAAAGCACTGATTGTCTCTGGACACCACTCCAGAGACTCGAGCTATCTGTCTGCCCCTCCTGGGACAGGCAGGTTGCTGTGCACTCAGCTTCCAGTCCTCTCTCTGACCTGGCCATGGCTCACTGTAGCTGAGTGTGATACTCTTTGAAAACAGAACAGAACCAGGCCCAAGCCAAAGTCCCTGGTGGCTGGTCTTAGGTTGGGGGGGGGGGGGTCCTGTCATCCAGGGCAGTGAAGGTCACCAAAACTGGATCCTACAGAGGAAAGCACTGGACAGCTTGCCTGTATCAATCAAACAATAAGCAAATGGCGGGGGGACCCAGTATCCACCTCGGATTTGGCCAAAGGTAAGCCAGGGACCCTCAGCTGGGCCTTGCGGTGCCCTCTCCTGTTCACTGCTCAACAGCCAGATTTTCCTTCCAACCCAGTTCCTGCCAGCCAGTACCTTCCTCCTGGGTTCACAAGCCAACTCTGTGTATGGGCCATTAGGATCAATCCTGACATATGGATGCCTTTAAGATAAAATTCATCAGGCTGGGGATACAGCTCAGTGGTATAAGTACCTGCCTGGCAAGCGCAAGGACCCGGGTTTGTTCCCCAGCACCACATACTGTGCTGGCCCTGGAACCCCAGGTGCACTGAGCCAGTCACCAAGACTGGTCATAGTGGCACACGTCTGTAATTCCAGAGCTGGGGAAGCTGAGACCAGAGGATCACTACTGTCTGAGCTGCATAATGAAACCCTGTTCCGGGTCTGCCAAATAGCTCAGCAGATTAAAGTGCCTGCAAGCAGGCACAGAGGCCAGGGGTTCAATCCGCAGGCCTGCCATGCCAGCCCCGCCCCAGGGCATGCTGAGCCAGTGATTGAGACTGGGTGTGGTGGCATGCACCTGTAATCGCAGCACTCGTAGGAGAAGCACTACGAGTCCAATCTAGTAGTAAGACCCTGAACACCCTGTAGACCCTTCCCTAAAATACAGAAAAAAAGAGAAACCCTGTATCAATCAAACGATAAACACATACAGCTCACTTATATATAAATTTTTGGAAAGCTATACTAAAGTTGAAATATAAGTCAGACATGAGAATTAAGTCACTTTTAGAAAACACTTGCATTTCCGTGCTTAGACTCCCCACATGAGGAACAGTAAGAAAATCATCAGCTAGTTCAATCCACTTATGATGCATAAATCTGAATTAAGAGTAGACCATCAGAAGTCACTTCAAATAATACATATAGGGAAAAATCAACAAGCTAAATATAAAATAAAAATTAGCATTCCAATAGTAATTGATTAGCCTTTTGTGTGTAACTAATAGAATGTGAAAGGGATGTTTGTGTCATGTGCCACAGGGAAATGGCTTCGCTCTATGGTGTCCCCAACCACCACTTAACAATCACTTGTCTGGATGCAGCCACCACCTGCCCATAGTGTCCCATCCAATCCTTTGAGCAATGCCTGAGGGACAAGCACCTCTCAGATAGGAGCGCAGGGAGGTACAGCAGGACAGACAAGCTCTGCCTGGGAAACTTCTCCCACGCCACCGCATTCTGTCCTCAGGGAGTAGCTGCTGCCTGTGCCCGCTGTCCATCGATCAACCCCAGCATTTGTCTCCTGGGGCCCTTGGCCTCCTCCACACGCTGAGCCCAGGTCAAGACACTCATCTCCCAGTGCTGTTCCCCTTGGGTTCGGCGATGTTCAAGGGAACTGGGTAGCCTCATTCCAAACCCTGCTGCTCTTGGCAACAAGCCAGTCACCATGGACACTGTCTGTCCATCCGTAAGGCTCAGCCCTGATGGGGGGAGCAGCAGCAGACAACAGAACATGCGGACCTACAATCAGGAGGTTGCAGGGCTCTTTCGCATATCTATCGCTCATGCTTTGGGTGTGGTCTATCTCCCCCAGCCTTCCAGGTCCTTCTCCTTGGGGTGCAGGGAGAAAAGAGACTGAAGATCCAGCTGGAACTTGGATGCCTCCCCTGTCTACTTTCAGAGGCCTTAGTAGCATCCCCTGCTGGGCCGATGGCAGGGGCCCTCAACACAGACTGAAAGAAGGAACTCTGAGGTGAAACACATCATCTACTGGGCATAGGTTTCAGAGCTGAGAAAGTGAGGCAAAACACGCCATTTAAACTGCTTCCCTCTCCTATGCCAGAGGAATGGATGCAGGCAAATTCTTGTGGGCCAGTGAAACAGGATCAGCTGCCTTTTCTAGAAGGACACTGGGGTTGTATGTTGCATGTGGTTGTCACCAACCACACCCAAGCTCAGGCCTCAGCAATGCCCCCCTAACCCCCTGCAGACAAGGATGGGCCCCCGGGACAGCTGTGTGGTCAAACGATGGTGCAGCCGCAGCAGTAGCGCTCAGGGTAGTCCACCGCGTACACCTGATGGTCAGTGCCGTAGACATAGTAGACAGAAGCCTTTCCTTGATACGAGTAATGAACTTCTGTGAGGGGGACCAGCTCAATGGTCTGGCGCTGAGGAGACATTAAACATTCCAACAACAAACTTGAGTCTTTGTCACTCACCTGCTCCGGACTCTTCAGTAGCTCCCTGATGCCAGTAGGATGAAGTTCCTGCTCTCAAGTTGGCATGAACTCTGGACTTGGCTGCAGAGTCCAATCTGCCTGTCTAGATTTATGTTCCGCGCTGCTCCTTCCCATAGCCTCAACTCTGGGAAAAGCCACCTTCTCATCCACGGCCACCACCAGAGTCTGCGTGTTACCAAGTTGGGTGGAATATCCCCAGGGATAGCCAGCAGCCAAACGCAGTGTCGTCCAGTGAGCTAATTTAAGATGAGTTCAGGGAAGCTGACAGATAAAGTCATCTTAAACGTTTTTATATTGAAATACCCATGAGGGACTAGGGACTGGTTTGTAAGTTCTGGGTTAAATTTTTAGATACAACGCCACTAGCAGAGAAACTGCAGAGTTTGATGGGCTGTCGGACTGTGTTCTCAGACCTCTCTTACCCTACCAGTTTTATATTGTCCCTGACTTGGGCCAAGTCTCTCTCAGTGTCCCCGTCTGTTCTGGTTTCTGACTCGATGTCCCTCCAAAGCCTCATGCAACCACAGAGCTTTTTCAGAGGTGGCTGAATCTAGTGTGTGACACTGGGACTAAGGTGGGTGATTGCTAAATCAGTCCACTGATTGGTTTGGCACCACCTGCTCGCGTGGCCTAGATAGGATAAAAGGGGCAGAAAGAGGCCATTCAGCTCTCTTGTTGCTTTGCTACCTTCTGCCTGCCATAAACTGTTTGCCATGTGCCACCTTGCCCTGGAGCCCCCCCCACAGTGCACTGAAACCTCTGCAAACCATGAGCCAAATGAACCTTTTCGCCTGTAAGTTTGGGTGTCCGATATTTTGTTTCAGCAGTAAGAGAAAAGTAATTAAGATACCTTCTCTTCATAAATGGGGAGATGGGGGCCTGTGTGCTCATAGAAACTCAGGTTTGGAAGGTTGCCCAGTTCCAGCCGTCTCCTCTCTGCAGTAGCACCATTTAACGCTCAAATCTCCTCCCCAGCACCCACTGCCTCTTAAATGTCCCAAAGTGGGCACTCCATCCCACAGAGCGGTCCTGGTCCTGTACACTGTCCCTGCCCTCCTTGAGCAGCTACTCCACCCCTTCCTGAATCCAGAGGTGGTGACACATGCTGGGCACTGCCCTCTGTTCACCTCGAAGGCTGTTTTCTCGGAGGCACTGACCCTGCACTGTTCCTGTCAGAATGTGACAGGCCCCTGGTGAGGCAAGGTGAGCCTGCTTGGGGGTTGGGGGGGGCCATCCTTGTACCACCTGAATGAGTTTTTCCCCTTTGCACTGTCAGATTTGAGGATTCCAAGCTTGAGGAGAAGCAGCCTGGCAGGAAATCTACCCCCCTAGCACAAGCCAGGTGCCCCTGCTGTGATGACTTGGAAGCCCTGGCAGGAGGGGGCCCAGCTCAGCCACTCATACCAGGCTGTCTCTACAGCAGAAAGCTTCCCCTGGGACTGCAGGGAGAGCAGGAAGACAGCTGACCACAGGAGTGGAGGGGAATCATCTTATAGATACGAACACTGAAGCTCAAGGGTGGAAAGAGGCGCTCAGAACCACAAATGAAAGCCTAAGCTGGGAAGCAGGTGCTAACCTGGTAAGGATGCTGTCCCCATGAAAAGGGACCCTGGTCCCACAGCTGGCTGGAGGATCCTTGTGAGCCTATGCCAGTGGCTTCCAGAGTTGCTACTAAGAGGCCAGGTGGTCTTGGCAAAGCACAGCCACTCTCCGGGCCTGCTCTCCTTTATATGAATTCAAGCCTTCAGATCAGACCAGGGAAAGCCAGAGCGAGCTTAGCTCTTTAGGAATTCAGTCATCAATACTGACAAATTGGAAGGTTTTGTGTACAAAGCCAGACATCAGGAGGTCTGGACACGCTGGGCCCTGAGCTGACATGAAGCTGAGTGGTGGCCATATCCTCTGGATAAGGGATGCCCCGCCACCACGGAGCCACCTGGCCTGGCCATGGGTAAGTGTGCAGTATCCAGACTGTGTGATATATCCACTTACTTCCTGCCTGATCTCAGTTGGCCCTTAAAATTCTTAATAAATGTACCCTTCTCAATTCTGCAAATAGGAGAGTGAGAAAAAAGTGGAGGGAGGGAGGGAGGGAGAGAGGGAAAGATGAGGGAGGAGAGAGAGAGA
>NW_004524723.1:279675-286141 GCF_000260255.1 Octodon degus | reverse complement strand
CCCCTTCATCCCATGGTCACACTCAGGGCCCCCGCGGTCCCATAGTCATACTCAGGGCCCCTCCAATCCATGGTCACACTCAGGGCCCCCTCCATCCCACGGTCACTCTCAGCCCCCTCCATCCCAGGGTCACACTCAGGGGTCCCTCCATCCCATGGTCACACTCAGCCCCCTCCATCCCATGGTCACACTCAGCCCCCTCCATCGCATGGTCACACCCAGGCCCCTCCATCCCATGGTCTCACTCAGCCCCCTCCATCCTATGGTCACTCTCACGGATGCCCTCCATTGCAGGGTCACACATGCAGCCCTGGCACTTCTACCTCCTCCCCGAGACCCTATCCTGGCCTGGCCCCCCTTCCTTATCCCATAGTCTCAAGACCCTCTAGGCAGACAGCGAGACACCAAGGGACAGCACCCCACGTGTCCCTGAGCCTCAGTGGAAGCCCTAGACCTAAACCTCCAGGCCCAGGGCCAGGAAGAGAGGTGAGAGCCGAGCTGCCGCCAACCCTGTGGCTCACCTGCTGCAGGATGCGGCCCCGGGAGGCCACGGCAGCACTGTGTTCCTGGATGCCCCTGCGGGAGGCCAGGGAGATCTCCTGCAGGGGGAAGTCCACAATGGGGTATACCTGGGGGAGACACGGATCACTTTGCTTTCCCAAACCCACAGCATCAGCACCTGAAGCTTTTGGCTATAGGCTCTGAGCTGTGTGCCTGGAAGGGAATTCAGACTCACTCCTCACTCACACTCTGAAGCTACCTACTATGTGCCCAGCATTGTGTGTGAACTGCAGGTGTATGTGCATCATCGATGAACCCTTGATGATGCACTCCTGTGATCCCAGCACTCAGGAGGCTGAGGCAAGAGGGTCATTGCGAGTTCAAGACCAGCCTGAGCTACAAAAGTGAGCTCTAGGCCAGCCTGCACTGCACAGCAAGATCCTGCCTCAACCACACACACACACACACACACACACACGCACGCACGCACGCACGCACACACACCCTGAGCTCACAACCATCCTACATAAAGACAAAGAACAAAAGTGACTACTTCCCAGACTCTGTGTCCCCTGAGCCACATGGGAAATCCTCCCACATCAGGGCCAGGCCTGTCCTCTAGGACTCCTCACTGTCCTTGAAACTTCTGAGCCATTGCCCTGTCCCTCCACCCTCCGAAAGCACTTGCTCCATGTCCACCTGGACCTGATGCTGCTGTGGACACTGCGGGTAGGAAGTGACTGCCAGGGCACTGCCTGTCTGAGTGCACTCCGCAGCCCTCTCCAGAAACATCAGCCCTGTGGATGAGTCCTGGGCTCGTCCTGGGTCCAGACAAGCCTGGGGTGGAGCCAGCAGGCCTGAGGCCACCTCTTCCACAGGAAACCTTGTGGCAAAGGCCCCCCACAGAGGTCTGTTTTCCCTCCACTTTGCCCTGGGAGCAAGAAGGCAGCCACAGATGGTGTAGAACCCAGTGGATCCCTACTGGGATCCAAGAAAAACCTACTTAGCAAAGCAGGTGTAACCCGGGCTTCCCGACCCGACCATGGGACACCATGGTTTCAGTGCTGGCACCTGCCACGTCCAAGCTCCAGGACAAGATGGCTTGGCAGCCTCCTTCCTGCCAGGGCAGCTGTGTCTCCACCCCGCTACCACTGAGGACTGCAGCCCTCACTGCACAAGAGGCGGCCCCTGCCCTCTGAACCCTGCATACCGCCGAGTTCTCATCCTTGAAGAGGTTTTCTCCTTTGGCTTTCCCCAGGAGCTCCCTGGGGCAGTTGAGGTGCGGCTCAGACACAAACTCAAACAGGCTGTTCCTCCTGGGAGGCAAGAGCAGAGGGGCCTGTGTGTAGGGTCGGGGACAGGGCCACAGGATGCACGGGAGGGGCAGTGCTCTGCCGGGCATATGGCTGACCCTCACTACATAGCAGTGGTAGGTGGGATGTGGCAGGACACCAGGACTATGACCTCAGGCAAGGGCGCATGGGAGCACAGGGAGGCAGTGTCAGCCTTGGGGCCCATCTGTGCCACTACTCCCTCGCAGGACTCTTTTGGCCCAGCAGCTCCCAGCACTCCAAAGCCCCACCACATGGTTTGGGAGCCATCCCCCGGCCCTTCCTTCCGCCCAGGCCCCAGGACGATGCCACATACCATGTGGTGACCAGCTGCACAAAGTGCACCAGCTTCCGCTCCCCACGGCAGGTGGCACATGCCTTGCTCCCACTCCCGGAGCACACGCTGCATCTGAGGACCACAGTCAGACTGCTGACCGCTTGCAGGGGCTCCCAGGCTCCGAGTTCTCTCAGGCCGCCCCTCATCCCTCCCTGGACCTCCCTCCTGTGTCCAGGGCATGATTGGAACATCAGTCCTCTCCTGGGGTGACTGAGCCAAGGCCAGTCCATCTCTCCAGCCCCAATCCAAAGAGCCCTGAAGCCAGGCTGGAATTGTATTGCTGGCAGTTCACTGTTGCTTGGCCCTGTAAATTTGTTTTTCTAAAGCCAGTTTACGCTGGATTATTATTTTTTTTTTTTGCCCTCTAAAAAAGTAACCTGCATTTTCTTCCAAACAGACCTTCTTCCCTCTTCCTGGTGGAAGGCCCACCAAGCTTTACCATCCATCCAGCTTCCAGGAGGAAGACAAGATGAGCCACGTATATCAATTACCAACCCAGCTTTAAATATTCTCATTCCTTTTGATTTTGTTTCTCTTTAGAGATTTATAAGTACATTAAAGGACATGATTTATAAAAATACAGTGAGTAAGGAAAGAATACTGTTGGTAGTTAAGTCGCTCGACCAACTTGTCTTGCTCTGAGAGTTGCCTAGCACCTGCTCCTCAGAGGTGATTCCTACTTTTCAGGTTTGAATAATCACTTCCTGCTGTGGACAGGAGGAAGCCTGCTGCTCCATAGAACCTTCTTCTGCACACCTACCTGCCCTCATACTGCCTGTTTGGTGGTATCTTTGGTTGGGTTTTTGTTTTTTGGGTTGGTTGGTTGGTTGGTTTTGAGACAGAGTCTCAATATGTAATTCAGACTGGCCTTGAACTCATTATGCAGACCAGGTTGACTTCAACCTCACCGTGATCCTCCTTCCTCAGCCTCCCTCCTGAGTGCTGGATTATGAGCATGCACCACCACTCCTGGCACATACAGCTTGCTGAGTGCCTTGTTTCCTGGGAATGCCAGGCCTGGTGAGCTCAGCCCCCTGGACACAGACAGTAGAAATGAAGGCACCCGAGAGCCAGGGCACTTCCCCTGCAGGAAGGGAACCCCGCCTGCTCCTACCTGCGCCTGCCGGAGCCCGAGCACAGGGGACACCTCCGGGGTGGCCGGGCTTTTCGCTTGGCTCCACTGCATGCTGGGCACCTCACCTGCAGACAAGCACAGCCTCAGCCCACAGGTTTCTGGGAAGCAGGGCACCAGCCACTTCCTCTGAGCACAGGAAGTCAGGTGTGGGGGTTCTCAGACTCCTCGTTACTGAAGAAACCCCTGCTTCTTCTGAGACAGCAGCCTCCCTGCCTCCCCCATCCCAGATCCCCCAGAGACTCCCCACCCAGTGTTAAGAGGGCAGGAGCATGGGGCTGGCAAGACTCTACGGCAGGGGACAGGAGGAATATACACATGGGTCATTTTTGGAATTGGCCCAAGAGGGGGCCTGGGCATGATCTGTGGAGATAGGAGGAGGAGAAACAGGCCAGAGAGATCGGGACCCAGGAAAGCCACCAGGGGCAGATGCCAGGAAGGAAGGGAGAAACCAGGCACAGGACATGGCAGTACATGGGCCACAGGCTGGGAACATAGGAGAAGTCAGTCCACAAGAGGGCAGTGCAAGGTGAGGGTGAGGGTGGCCTGCCGTCAGCATGTGACCCACAAGAAGGATCCCACTAGGCAGAGCCAAGAACACTTGGGGAATGGGGTCCTCCTCTAGGGATACTCTAGGGCCAAGGAGGCTTCTGGGAAGGAGGCTAATGCCCAAGGGCCAAGATGTCTGCTCCAGGCCCATGCTGGGGTGCACTCAAATTCAGCCAGGTTCAAGTCCACAGGAACCTCAGCATGAGACCTTATTGGAAAATAGTCTTTACAGAAGTCATTAGTTAAGATGAGGTTGCAGGACCTCCACAGCCTCAGCTGGGCCCAGAGAAGGTTTATAAGCCCCAGCTCCTGTGACTCTCAAAGCCACCCCAGCATCAAGTGCTGGTCCAGATCAGCCTGCCAGGCCAAGGGCCTCCGGCTGGGGGCACCAGGGCTTAGTTCTCTTAGGGACCCGGCACTAAGCAAGTGACTAGTGCATGCTGGGAGATGGATGGGAAAAGGAGAGAAAAACTAAAATGGAACTGTCCAGGTGCAAGAGTCATTAGATGCGCCCACTTTATAGATGAGAAACCCCTTTGCATCAGTCCAAGAGATTAAACCCCAGTTCTTTACACTAAGCTACATCCTCACCCCTTTTTATTTTTTATTTTGGGACAAGTTCTTGCGCAGTTGCCTAGGCTGTGGTTGAGCTGCAATTCTCCTGTTCCAAGCACTAGGTATGTAAGTGTGCATCACTACATGCAACTAAACCCTCCCATTTTACAGATGGGAAAATGGAGGCCCAAAAGGGAGGATGATTTCTCGAGGTAGTCGTATTCATTCAAGAAGACCCAGGCCCCAGCCCCATCATGGGTTCCTGTCCTCTCCCCACAGTGGGAACATCTCCTTCTGGTGGCCCACAGGTGACTCACCATGCCAGACCCGTGGCAGCTGCTGCATTTGTACCGTCCACGCCCATAGCACTTGTGGCAGTCCTGAAAGCACAGTGGCCCCCCTTAGAACCAGTCTGCACACACCCCACCCACCAAGATGCCCCCACCTCAGGCAGAAGTGCAGGTTCACAGCCAGAACAGGCCTGGATCTGCCTGTCCTGCATGCCAGGAAGGGGGCTCTTGGAGTCCCAACTGACCTTGGGCAAAGCCACCAGTCAGGCAGTGCATGTCCCTCCGTGCTAATACAGGCTTTGGAGCAGAAGCCGTGAGTGCCGGGTGGCACTGGTGTGACAGCAACGAACTTGCTGATAATATTTAACTACCACTAATTAAAAACAGCTTTGGAATGCTTTGTGGCCTCTCCAAGTCTTTTTGATCGCCTAACTCTATGAAAGTACAAAGAGTAAAACTCCCCTTCCGGAGTCAAACCCTAATGGGAAAGCAGGCAGTGTTTAGAGGAGAAAAGAATCTAAAGACATGGGAGTGAAAGGCTGCTTCCTGTTGACTCCCTAGAGAAACACCGACACGTTTCCACATTTATTCTGGATCAGTTTCGCTGGCGCCTCAGTTGTGTACCATCGAGATACACACTGCTTCGTGAGTGTCACTAAGTGCTGCTCACCATCTAAAGGTTGTGGATGCGGGGGGCTTCCTGCCTCCACAGTGCCCACTCCCTAATTCAAGTGGGTTCTGTGTGAGTCCACGGTTCATCCAGGGTTTGAAATTAAGCTTACTTATACTTGAGCAAGAAAAATCAGGCTGGGGGAAGGATTCTTTTCTAAGAGGACAAGAAGCAAGCAGAAGCTGGAAAAGCAGCTCTGAGAAGAGCATTGCATCAGTCACAAACCTTGACCAGGGAGGAGTGAGGCACTTGGGACTTCCTGGTGTCCTCCTGGAACATGGCAGGGACCTGGACCTGGATGTCCCAGAGCTTGGGTGAGGTGCCTCTCTGTGGCCCGTCAACTGAGTGGTCTGACACAGCAAGGCAATGGGGAGAGGATTTTATTTATTCAAAAAGCACGAATTAGGCCAGATCCCAGGGCTGCAGAAATGGTGTCCAAGCCAGCCCACGCCTCCAATCCCAGCACTCTGAGAAGCAGGAGGATCCCAAATCTGAACCCAGCCCTGGAAAGTTAGCAGTTTAATAAGACAATATCAAAAAAAAAAAAAAAAAAGAATAGTATCAGAAGACCCTGAGTTCAATCTTCAGTAGTGGAAAGAAAGAAATGAGTGCATAAACGTCTCCTCAGAGGCTGGTTAAGTGTGCAAGCTTTCAAACCAGGCATGTCTGGGTGTGACTCCAGGCGAGACGCTCAGCCTCTATAAGCCTCAGTTCTCTCATCCATGAAGTGCGGATTATGCTGGCACCTACTATATACGATGGTAGCCAAAATTGAACAGAAAAATGTGTATAAAACACTTATCATGGGTCTGAAATGTATCAAAGGGCCAGTAAACAAGAGCTGACATCCACGGCTGATATCCTCACCACGATCCCAGCTCATTTCTCTGTGGGAGGCAGACGCAGCACACGTCACAGCCCACCATGACAGGACGCAGTAAGTGCTCTGCACAAGTCCTAAACAAAGGGCTCTCAAAACTCAGGCCCAGCCAGTCCTCTGGGCAGGGACAGCAGTGCAAAAGGTTTCCTGAAAAGGTGGACTGAGTCTTGCAGAATGGCCTGAGTGGCCAAGCAGAAAATGCAGACAGAATCAGGACTTCT
>NW_004524723.1:277217-278965 GCF_000260255.1 Octodon degus | reverse complement strand
AGAGACAGAGACAGAGACAGAGAGAGAATTAAAGAAAATCAGCATGCACATACACATGGCCTTCATAAAGCAAGCTGAGGATGCCACCTGCTGGTTCCATGGAGGACACCCTGGAGCTACTCCCACACAGAACCCCGTGCTCTTTGGTGCTGCTGGCAGCAGCAACACTGGGTCTAGATGCCGTGAGCCACATGCAGGAGCTCAGCCAGCACTGGGCAGCTCACATGGGAGCAATCCCAGTTCCGCACAAAGCTGTTGGAGAAATACCTTGGGAAAGAGTCTTAAGGGATGGTTGGCCTTTACTAGACAGAGGCTGTACAGTCCACTGGTCTGAGGCCCCCTTAGGAAGAACTGATGTGCCCAGTGTCCAGATCCTCCTTCTCTGTCCTTAGCTACAGAATCTCAGAAGAAGGTGGAATCTTGGCCATGGCTTGGCTCTTTCTCGTCCATGTGAGGAAGCAGAGGCTCAGTGAGGTCACCCAGTTGACTTGTCCAAGGTCACCCCTTCCTCTAGATCTCCAGTACAGCTACTACCTGTGTCTGATTTCTGTGTGATTGTACTCTTACCAGAGGACAGCTGTGTCATTGACCCTAGAGAGTTTAAACTCTGTGAAGAAGCAAACAGAAGTGCCTGTGTGCTCCATTGCCTGGGGAAGATTTCCTGGAGTGACAAATGAATGGCCCCTTGGCATGTGACACTTCAAAAAACAGAGGGAGGGCCGGGGAGATAGCTCAGTAGAAGAAGTTCTTGCCTGACAAGCGCAGGGTCCTGAGTTCAATCCCCGGTACCAAAAACAAAAAAAAAAAAAAAAAAACACAGGGAGCTGGATCAGTGTGCATCAGGCTCAGGCCTTGGGGCTGCACCTGCTCTGGAGCCTGGCTCCACCACCTCTGGACACATGTTCCTGATGAGTGCTTTGCCTCTCCAGACTTCTGACCCTCCTCTGTAGACAGGTGACAATATGTCCCAGCACGAGGTAACAATAGAGCTGGACAAGAATGAATGCCACATGCCTTGCACAAGTCTAGCACAGTTGAACTTGCCCATGATGATCCATGAGGTTCATTCCTTTTATTATTACTCATGGCTACAGAGAACAAAAACTGCAAGAGGGCCTCGGTATTAGCATGTCTTCTTTCTTCCAACTCTTGCCACACAACCCTACCCCTCCCAACATCCATGGTCCCCTGCCAGCCCCTTACCCTGCAGAGGGTCTGCTGCCTCAGCTCCTGGATGATGAGGTCACTGGCAGCTGCACGGCCGTAGCAGCATCTGGAGTTCACAAAGCTGAGGAGGGCCTCCCGGGCTACCGCCTCCGTAATCACAGGGACTCTGCTGAGAGGGGCAGAGAGGCAGGGGTCTGTCTGAGAAGGGCTTGTGGGCTTATGCAGGCCAGGCCCTCAGAGCCCAACTGGGGAAGGCACGTTTTGTAGAGGGACCGATGCCAGGACAAGAAGGTAAAAGCTTGTTGGGGGGAGAGCAAAAGCATGGTAGATCAAGTGTGTAGCTTAGGAGACAGATGACTCAGACACCAAAGCCAAGGGGCTGGCAAGATAGCTCAGCAGACTAAAGCACCTGCTTAGGGAAGCTTAGGCAAGCTCAGGGACCAGGGTTCAATCCCCAGCACCATGTGCCAAGCCAGCCTCCCTCCCATGGCAGGCTGAGTTGGCCATAGCCCAGGTGTGTTGGCACACGCCTGTAATCCCAGCGCCAGGGAGGCTGAAAGCAGGAGGATCACTATGAGTCT
>NW_004524723.1:248444-276924 GCF_000260255.1 Octodon degus | reverse complement strand
AGACAGACAGACAGACAGACAGACAGACAGACAGACAGACCAGACCAGACCAAACTGCATATGGAGGCAGCTCAGCAGAGGGTGTTCTGAGGCAGGAGGAGGCAGAGACAAGCAGAAGGAGGCTCCTACCCTCAGGAACCTGATGTGACTAGAAGAGCTGGGAGCACTGCACAGGGAAGGAGCCCCTGCCTGAGGGCCTATGTGGGAAGGGTAGTGCAAAACGGCCAGTGGAAAGTGACTCAGGACATATGGCCAGGGGTTCTACCCCATCTTGTAGACCTTTTTGGGGTATTAGGGGGAGGGCATCTCTTTAAAGCCTTTGAACAAAATAGTATTTTTCATTTCTTTAAGTTTAATAAAAATGAAGTCTAGGAGCCAGGAATAGAGCTCAGTATCATAGACTGGGCCTCCTCTCTGCACCCTTTCCCTCCTCTGGGAAAAGTACTCTCTCCCTGAGAACACAGCCCCTTGGTGAAGACTTCCCACCCCAAGGCTTCAGTAAGAAGGAGCCCTTGCCTCCCTCGGCCTCCCATCCTCAGAGCTGGCCTATCGCCTCAGCAGCTAAGGGCCATTCCAACCTGCTTTGCCTCCTGGTGTCTCCACACCCACTGGGTCTGTGCAGGAGACAGCAGAGCAGGACATGCTATGGGCTGGAAGGGCAAAGGTTGTCCCCAGGAAAATAGGCTTTGTGCTTGGCACTCCACTGGCTGGGAGCAGGGGGAGCACCCTGTTTTTGGCAGCAGAGGAAAGGTGCACTCAGGCGAACCCTTTGGGGTTGGCCTGGACCCATCAGGTGCCCACTCCCTCTTCTTTTTGCACCAAGCTGGCAGGGCAGCCTAACCTCCATGTTGACCCTCTGGCGATCTAGACCTTGAGTTAGGAAATTCCTGCAACAATGGAACAGACAGTAAATATTTTACCTTTCCTGGGCTGCAGCCTCTGTCTCACTAGCAAACTCTACTGTTGTACTGCCATAGGTGAGACACAACCAGTGTGAATGCGTCCCAGAAAAACTGCTTACAGGGATAGACAGAATTTGACCATGGTGTCAGCTGTGTTTCTCAACTCTGGCTTTGCAGTCACGCTGCCTGAATGACTTGGCAAACTACAGGTTCTGGTTTGGCAGATTTTGGATGGAATGGGCATCCCCAAGGGAACCCAAGGCATTGCCTCACTAAGAATCGCCAAAGGGGCTCTTCTGGGGTGTGAGTGAGGTGTAGCAGTACCCAACCTGAGGCTTACCTGTGTTCCAGGATGGAGGACCAGGATGGTGGCTCCGGCGGCCTCCCCAGGGCCTCTGAAGGTGGAAAGAATACCTGCCGATCTGGGGGGTGGGGGTACGAACAAGTCCAAGGCCCAGCCGCCACCCAAAGGAGAAGGTGCGAGTGGGGTGGAAGAAGGGAAGGCTAGCTGCAAGCAAGAAAACACATGAGGGGCTAGAAGGCCACAGCTGAGACAGCTTCTGCGAGATGGATGTGGCTGATTCTAAGACCCGCAGTGCTGGGGTCTGAGACAGGCTCAGTCACTGTCAGGGGCTGTCCCTCCCTCCTCACCCAGCATGACGAGGAGCTCCCATGGGCCCTAGGGGAGAGGGAGATGCCTCAGCACCTGCGTGTTACACAGATTTCCTCTGAGTCCAGCATGAGCCCCAGCAAGAGCTTGCAGGAGGCTGACCCCATGTGCACTTACTGCCCCTCTGGAGAAGGTAGTCATAGCTGGGCAGTCTCTCCAGGAGTTCAGTGGGGGGCTCCAGAGGGCTCTCAGCCTCAAAACTGAGGTCCCCCACACCTGCAGGAAGACGCAGTCCTGTCATGTGGAGGACTAAGGGAAGTTGAGAAGGGGGCTGGGTGCTTCAGAAAGCCCAGGTTAACAAGCCAGTCTCACCCTGCAGTCCTGGAACACAGAACCCCTCTGCAGGGCAGGAGGCTAGCAGGTTAGCGCACTGAGGAGGCCACTGCGGAGTGGCCCCTGGAGATGGTGGGGCCAGGGCAGAAGAATGGGTCTTGCAGGTGTGTCCTTGGGGCAATCAGTGGTCCTTTGCCCTGTCTGCTCTAGCACTGCTCTGCAGCTCGGCTCTGCTTCCCAGCCACCATGGGTTGAGCAGCCTCCCTCCAGAAGCCAACCATACACTGAAGCCCCTGGAACTGTAAGCTGCAGCGAGTCTCCCCCAACTTAAGTGCCACCACAATAGCTGACGAATGCACCTAACTGCCTTTCTGGTGGCTGAGTCAGTTCCAGGAAATTGACTGTATGGGGTGGGCTGAGAAATGAAAGAGACTCGGGTCAGATGTCCTGTAGTTCTACCCCATCTCATACACCTTTTTTGGGTGTCAGGGAGAGGACTTCTCTTTAAAGCCTGTAAACAAAAATAATATTTTCCATTTCTTTAAGTTTAATAAAAATGAAGTCTAAGGGCCAGGGATAGAGCTCAGTGCCATACTCTGGCAAGTACAAGGTCCTGAGTTTGATCCCCGGTGCAAAAACAAAAACAAAAATGAAGTCTAGAAAAGTGACAAAGAATTATTCCAGCTGAGAGAAACCTAGGCTGATCTGGAAGTCAGGTGTGCAGAATGATGACACCCCTAAAGTGGCTGATAACAGGGAGGGAGCATGTAGCTAAGAATAGCCTCTCTCTACTCTCACTCCAAAGCAGAATGCTCTTGTACCCCCCAACCCCCATCTCTGGGAGTCTTTCTTGCAGGCTGTCTGTGGAGGGAGATGGGTAGAGGAGAGTTAGAGATGAAGACAGTGCCTTTGGAGACAGGGACAGATACGGCTATAATGCAAAGTAAGTCACCGCAAAGCAAACTTTCATGCCGGTGTGTGCTCGTGTCCCTGATCTGAGGATCCATCTGGCCTTATTAGTGAGCCCTTGGTCCTCAGTATTCTTTCGTTTCAAATGAGTTTCTTAACACTCAGAGCTATTTACCAGCCAGGGACTCAGGAGTCAGCAACCACTTGCTGGGAAGAGCCAGCTAAAAAACAGTCCAAATTCTGTGGGCCTTACAGTCTGTCTTCATGACTCGATGAAGAGTCATGAAGAGACCAGCTGCAGCAGGGAGCAGTTGTATGGAATTTGTGAACACCGTGGGGTTAGGCGTGACTCCTCAGCTTTCCTCTGTGTGCTACTGGGTCAGCCATCACCCGTGGAGTGATGCAGGCACTCCCCCGACGGGAAAAGCTGAGGGGCGTCAGGAAGGCCAGGGCTGGCAGGGAGCCTCTCTGGGGTCTGGGCCTCTTGTGTCTGTGTGGCCTCTGTGTGACCTCAGATGCAGTCACAGTCAGAAGCTGGAAGCAGAGTGCTCGCGGGAAAGTGGGTCTGACTTGTGACTCAGCCCAGGCTCTGTCTGTAGACAGATGTGTGCGGAACCGAACTCCTTCAGCTCATAGCGAGGGCTCCCCCCGGTGGCCAGATGGCGTACATGTAAGTGCTCGGAGAGAACCAGGGCCTGAGCACGGTGGGTTTCTCCTTGCACTGTGCTCCCCTAAACCAGGGGACAATGCAAATACCAAGCGTAGGAAAAACAACTAGCACGCCCTCTCCCCAGAGGTGGGCTGGCCCACCGCAGTCTTGAGTCCCTTGATGAGACCACAGGGAAATGCCGTATGCCTTTGGTATCCCCCTGAAAACCAAACCAAAGAGACAGGAAGAGATGAAGAATGAGAGGTGGAAAAGGCAGAGCTCCATCCATCATTTGAGCCCCACCCTGACCTCTGGGGCAGCAACCACATTTCTTCAGAGCTAAATTAATCCTGCCATTATGCTGTGTATAAAAATAAAAGTCCAGAGGCTGACCTGCCGGAGGATGCGTCATTTCCTGTTCAGAACTCAGCCAACACGTCATTGGGCATTGTGGCAGGGCCTCCTGCTGCACCCATTTCTTGGTGAGACAGAGTTTCAGAGCAGTGGGGACACCACACCCTAACACACGTGTCACATTTGTGGCTCACAAGGAATGTGCAGCCCCGTCTTGCATGCATCCCAGCACAGAGAACAGCATAAAGTACAGACCTGTGATGGAGCCAGTGGCTCACACATGCATAGCAGAGAGGAAGAGCACTTAAAACTCAGCTCCTTGGGCTAGGGAGATAGCTCGGTGGTCTAAGTGCCTGCCTCCCAAGCACAAAGTCCTGAGTTCAATCCCCAGTACTGCTGCAGTGCAGGCCATGCCCCTGGGCACACCATGCTTCCCTGAAACCAGGCATTGTGGCCCATACCTGTAATCCCAGCACTGGGGAGGCTGGGACAGGAGGATCACTAAGAGTTCAAATAGCATAGTGAGACCATGGAATAAGCAAATAAAAGATTAAAATAAATATATATATATATATATATATATATATATATGGGCCAGGGAGATAGCTCAGTGGAATAAGCACTTCCCTGGCAAGTGCAAGGGCCTGAGTTCAATCCCTGGTTCCTCAAAATTAATTAATTAATTAATAATTTTTTTTAAATCCCTCAGATCCTTTCCCCAAGCCAAGGGACTTGGCTGCCTAGCTCTAGCCCCTGCATCCCCAGGGCAGCATGCAACAGGGACAGAGATATGAGGTCGGGTGACGGCTGCCAGGGGCCCCCATGAAATTTGAAATGGGGAGCTTTATTAGCCGGGAGAGTTTTCATTTTTCAAGATGAAAAGGTTTCCAGAAATGGAACACACCGAATATGCACACATGGAATTCTGTAGTTACAGAGTGTGATCTGAGTACATGGGGAATGCCTACATTTTTGAAATTATCACAGTAAAAAAAAAAAAAGCCTGTTCATTCCTTCAAAATCCTCCCTTATCCCATTGTTCTTGCTACTTCCTCAGGCAGTTCTGGAATCTTCTTTCCCATCTTTATGAGGTACGACCAGAAAGGTGGTGGATACTGCTGCCAAGGGCAGACTTGCAAGGACACGATGGTGTGTCCTCATCCACCTTACTCACCAGATCCAGTATGGTGTGACTTCGGGGTCTTCCATAACGGAGACATGAGCGTGGAAGTAAACATTTCAAATCAAGTCAGGACATCAAGGCAGTAACAACCCAACAAGTAGAGACACAAAACAAGACTTCCTGAGCTGCTTCAGACAGTGGCAGGAATGACAGAAGTATGTTTGAAGTGAAGGGAAGGATTTTGAGGGGGATTAATGACAATGTGTCTTTTATGGTAATAATATTTTTAAAAAAGTTAAACATTCACTTTATTTTTTTGTTTGGACTTCATTAAAAAGGAAGACCGAAAACCTCACTGTCACCTTCTCACCTGGACCTGGGGTGCCCACTGCTCCCCGCAGCTCCATCTGAGCTCGTGACCTCAGCAGATGCGGGAACTGGGTGCCGCCCTGTGGATGTCATCTGCACATGGGCAGGGAATGACTTCCTGTGTTTTCCAGACGGGGATGAGAGCATAAAGACAGTGGGCCTTGGGAGGGGAGGTTGTGGGAATGGAACTGAGTGGGGAGTGTGAGCAAAGGCCTGGAGAAGGCAGGTGTGAGCGCTCTGGGGTGGGTGCAAAGCTTGCTGTGTGAGGACACCAACATCACAAGAAATGGGCAGCTGAGCTCAGTAGCACACACCTGCAACCCCAGCAATTAGGGAGGCTGAGGCAGGAGGATCACAAGCTTGAGTCCAGCCTGCGTAATTTAAGTACTTAGCAAGATCCTGTTTCAAAATAAA
This sequence comes from Octodon degus, assembly GCF_000260255.1. Classification (NCBI taxonomy): domain Eukaryota; kingdom Metazoa; phylum Chordata; class Mammalia; order Rodentia; family Octodontidae; genus Octodon; species Octodon degus. The sequence goes on along the minus strand of NW_004524723.1, from coordinate 271,261 downwards.
ATAAAAAGGACTGGGGATATGGCTCAGTGTGAAGATTCTGGATTCAGTCCTCATTACAGGGGGCGTGGGGGCAGGAAGAAGTGGGAGATGGAGGCAGGGCAAGGTCTGGGAGAAAGTTTTGTTTAGTGAGCTCCACAGGCCCTTTGTGTCCCAAAAGAGAACACAGCAAACATTGTACTTTTGTTTTCAATTACTTGGGGCTGTGGTTTGCAACTGGTTTGAAACACTGAGGATGATGATTTACAGCTGTTCAATTATTTGGGCTGCGAAACTCATCAATTGGAGAAAGCTCCATCATGCCAAGACTGGGCCATGTGGGGGCTGGGCCATCTAAGGCCTGCGCGGGCGCGCACGCACACACGCGTGCACGCACACACGCGCGCGCACACACACACACACACACACACACACACACACACACACACACACCCTCTTTCCTGACCTGGCTCTGTACCCTGTCAGCCTGATTCAGCCCAGACCTGCCACCTCCATCTGCCCTTCTCCATACCGTCATAGTGTATTCCACTCTGTTGCCCCTTTGCTAGGTAACATTCCTTAAGAATGCCTCACAAATGCCCACTGGGGTGCAGCCCCCACTGATACAGTACCCTGGAGGTTTTGTTCACCCTGGCTTTCAGTTGCAAGCTCAGCACAAATCCCCAGCATAGACTCAGGTGGCTGGGAGTTCACCTAATGTTTTAGGGCCTCCCTTTCTGTTCCCTACAAATAGAACAGGAGTTCAGCTGTGGAAAGAAACAAATGGGACATAGATCAGGGAGGGTGTTGGAGCCAGCTCAGGAGATCCCCCATTTTTCGCTGAGCTGGCCTGGATTTCCTAAGAGCTGCTGGTGTTCTGCAGCTCCCCAGAGCAGGAGCTGCCTCTTGCTGTGAAATTATAGGGCCCACCACTTCCTTCAGGAAGGTAGCAGCCTGGAGAAAGCACCAGAGGGCCTAGGGCCCAGGGCTGCCCAACGGACAAGACCTGGACATTGACGTGGCACCTGCACCCTGAGGGTGTGTGTGACAAGGAAGCCAGGACAGGAAGCCCCTCGTCTTTCCACCATGATGCCATGAGAACTTCCAAGTTGGTGTCATATCATCAATCCAAGGTTGGGGGAGGTGAGGGCACTTAGGTAAGCCTTTTGGGGACAAAGCAGACCCAGGTGCCAAGCAGGGGTCCCCTATGCCCAGCACTGTAACACTTGGGGTGATGGCAGTGTGGCATCAGTCAGCATTCTCACCCATGAATTTGGCTCTGCTCTAATTCCACTGGCTCCAAAGCCCAGATCCTAGACCCCTCCAAAGATTGCAGGGACTGGAGTTACAGCCCATCTTACTTAGATATCCTCTTGCTTATCATATTTGGGAAGCTTTCAATCTACAATAAATTAAATTACAAAAGATGTATTGTAAAAAAATAATAAATAATATAAAAAGATGTGTTGTACAGAAAAACAGGGATTTCCCCCCTTTGCTCTGCTCTGGAGCAGTGCACTCTAGGATAAGAGTAGGCAGCCGGCCTACAGCCCAGGCTGTTAAGAAGCAGGATCTGCTGGAGCCGAACAAGACCCCTAAGGCTATAAACAAGGAGTAGCCTTGGTTCCTAGACTCAAGGCCAAAGTGTGCATGCTCCAGGGAGGGATTCGTCACCTTGGGTTTTTGTTGTTATTGTTGTTGGTTTTTTTTACCTTTTCATTTATTTGGTACAGGGTCTCTCTAAATAGCTGGGACTCATAGTGATCCTCCTGTCTCAGCCTCTCCAGTGCTGAGATTACAGGCGTGCACCACCACATCCAGTCTCAATGGCCAGCCTGGCGCACCCTAGGTTCCAGGTGCGGGGTGGCATATGGTGCTGGAGATCGAACCTGGGTCCTTGAGCTTAAAAATCAGATGCTTAGACACCCAAGCTATCTCCCCAGCCTCTGTCATCTCAGTTTAACACAGCCTCACCCCTAGCTGAGCCACACCTGTCATTAGAAGGGTGCCAGCCATGCTCAGAGAAGCCCCTGGGCAGGGCACAGCAGAGACATCCCAGCACCTGCCACGGTGCCCAGTGACCTTTGTGGTGATCTCTACCTAGTGCCATGACCAGCATGTCCCTAGCTAGGCCAGCTTCTGAGGAAGGTTTTCTCGCTCTGAAGTTACTGGCAGTATAGACACTAAACCTCAGAGGAAATGACTTTAGTGGCTGGAAAGTGGTCTCCCTCAGATGAGGTGGCTGGCCACAGCCCAGCTGGAGGTGCACTTTATATTATCTGAGTTCTGCAGTGGGCTCCCTTCCTCACCCTGGAGGAGAGGAGCCCCACTTCTGGCCCACCCACTGGTTGTGAGCCCTTTGCCAATGGACTCCACCTGCAGGGTGCTCTGCCTGCTGAGCTGAGTACCACCACGAGGGCGCCCAGCACACACCGGGCCCTACCTCATAACCAGGGCTTTTAGAAGCGTGAGGGAATTGAAGCATTCATCTTGTTCTCAGCTAGTTTATTTTTTCTTTAAAAAAAAAAAAAAAAAAGCACAAGATTGATACATAAACCTCACAGGTGATAGCATTTTCCTATAATAGCAGTTTACTTTTTGTTTTGTTTTTTAAGACAAGGTCTCACTACATACCTCAGGATGGCCTGGACCTCACAGCACTTCCCCTGCTTTGGCCTCCCATGTGCTGGGATTACAAGTGTGCATCCCATGCCTGGCTCAGTTTACTTTTTTAAGGGGCTGGGGACATAATCTGATCACATTAGATTCTCCTCAAATACTTAGTGAAATACCTCCACACTGTCTCCTACTTCAATGTGAAAAAAGAACCCAGCAAATTTAGAGTGGGTTTGTTCCAAGGTTAATATAGGTGAACTTTGTATTCTACTTCAGTTCTAAAGCCTGAAGCTCTACAACACCAACAGTACAGGCCGCACAGAACACTGCAGCTGCAGAGGCCCCTGGAGCTTGCTGAGTGTGGGGATGCTCAGATGAATGCTGTAGGCCCTCCACAGCGCCCCAAAGCATATATGTGACACTTTGCCCACATCCTCCCTATCCTCAGACTAACAGTCTCTGACCCAAGGTCTTTCTATAGATGGGGAATTGAGTCTATAAAGTGGGGTGACTTGCCCAAGACTGAGCAGTCAACTTGAAGCAGAATCACAACTGGAACCCCAGTTTCCCAACTTCTGGTCTGAGGGTCTTTTCTCCCACCCCACAGCCCCTTCCAAATTCAGGACCCAAAGTTTCCTCTTTTCAGGCACGGCATAGTTCTTCCTAAAGTACGATTTCCTTCCTTATGTTTTTAAGCGCTCCTCGGATTCCATTGTATTTCTGTCCTCAACACAGGAAGGGGTCGTCCAGGCTGTTCTCACTAGCAACAGCAAACGAGCAGATTTGTTGCTAAAGCCAGAAAGTGACCGAAGAAAGAATCCTGCTGTTCACACTTACACTAGGCTGGGAGGGGACTATTACCCAGAAGGTCAGTGGCACAGCCATTAGGAAGAAGGAGCACATCTTAGCTTTGCCTGGGCTTCTCTTCACGGGGGAAGAGGCTGCAGACTGCAAATCAGATTTACCTGAGAGAGAAAGGCAGGAGGAGGACTCGAGGTGCCTCAGGAGCTCAGACTACACAGCTGTGGGGCTAAGCTAGCTTTCTCATATACTACCTACAAGGGCCCCACACAGCCCTGAGGTGCTACTTACTGTCCTCTTCCTTCGGGTCCCTGTCCATGGTCCAGAGGTCCAGCGAGGAAGTGCTGCTGTGTTCCCAAGCACTGGCTGCAAGGATCTGAGGACCATACTCAGCCCTCCTATGAAGCCTATTGTTATGAGATCTGCATACAACAGAGGCCAAGCCACCAATCCCACCCCTGTCCCCACCCCGTTCCCATCCCAGGAGCTGGAGCTCCTCCTCTCAAGAGCCTCCCTCAGGCCAAGCTCTTGTGGATGCTGCTGGTTGCCTGGGTCCTCACTACAGTTCTGTGAGGGCCACATGTGTCCTGTCCATTTTGCAGAGCTGAGATTCAAAAAATCCTTGTCCTCTGTCAAATTGGAGAGTTAAGTGGCACTTCTGTGAGAGGTAGGCTTTACATCATAGTGGGGTGCCCAGACGAGCTTATAGCTACAGGGAGGTGACTCCTCCAGTGGGCAGAGAAGGTGCAGGCACTCAGACTGAAGTCTCGGGTGTCAACTTCTTTGTCACCTCAGCATCTGGCACTGGGAGGAGATGCTTCAAAGCCACATGACCCATCATTGCCAAAGCTAGCCCCCAAGGCAGGATGCATGGGCTGCCATGGTAGCCATGCTGACCAGGTCTGTGAGTTTGGGGGAGATGCTAAGGACAGATCCCAAGAATGCTCTACCACAGAGCTGCCATCCAGCCTGCCTGTGGGAGCTTCAAAGGCCTTTTCTGAGCCCTTTGAATTCTGACCCTTGGAAGGCCCTCCCTCACCTCTGGAGAAGTCTACTAAACAGTGACCACCTTTTTTTTCTTCTTCCAGTTCCAGGCGCTATCAGCTACAGTTTACAGAGCCGTTATGGCCAAGTCCAAGAACCACACCATGCACAACCAGTCCCGAAAATGGCACAGAAATGGCATCAAGAAATCTTGGTCACAAAAATACAAATCTCTGAGGGGGGTAGTTCCTAAGTTCCTTAGGAACATGCATTTTGCCAAGGAGGGCTTTAAGAAGATGCAAACAAACAATGCCAAGGCCATGAGTGCACATGCCAAAGCCATCAAGGGCCTTGTCAAGCCCAAGATCATTCCAAAGGGAGTAAACCATAGGCTCGCTCAACTTGCCTGTATTGCCCACCCCAAGCTTGGGAAGCTTATTGTGCCCACATTGCCAAGGGTCACAGGCCTTGCCGGCCAAAGGCCCAGGTTCCTGCTGAGGCCCAGTCTCCAGCTTCTGCTCCAGCCAAGGCCCAGGCCCTAGCTTCTGCCCCAGCCCAGGCCCCCAAAAGTGCCCAGGTCCCCATGAAGGCTCCACAGTAAAAGCCTCTTATCTGCTGATGTAAAAACAGAAGGACTGGTATGATCCCTGGGGTCTGTGAGGGTCTGTTGGCAGCTGCTGTCCTCCTGTGCTCTTTGTACACATAAACCTGAAGCAGGAAAAAAAAAAAAAAACAGTTACCTTCAGGGCTGCACTCTGACAGTGGAGTGCTCATCTTGCTTAGGCACTGTATGGGAATGCTGCAGGTAATGGTGTGTTTGAGTGACAAAGGACAGGTCATGGACCCATTGCCACCTTGCATGCATGGTATCAGAAGGACCTAGCTTCACCAATCATAAGAGCCACGTTAGAATGAGACTAATCCTGCCTCTACCTCCTGTTAGTATCAAGGATGAGGATCCCTTGCATCACATCCAGGTCTGTCTTTCATTCCACACCTTGCTGTTGGCAGAACAGGGTAGGCACACTGAGGCTCTCTGACTGGAGCTGGTCCTCCATGGTCCATGGCTGAGGCAGTTGGCCCTTCTGCCCTGGTGCATATAAGTGCTCATGAAGCATCTGCTGAACTAACACAGCTGTCCAACAGCTGCCTGTGTCTACTGATTGCTATCTCAGAGTCTGCATGTTCTTGGAATAAAGTCTATGTATTGGCATAAACTTGATCTTCTGATCTTATGGTATATCATGGATGCAGGAGTTGTTAGGATGGGGTAGAATGGAAAATTGGGTTCCAGACAACACACAAATGTTTGTCACTTCATGAAGCAATGGGAAAGACACCCGAGAAAGGCTCCACAATGGTCTCCTGCTAGTATGGAAAGGGAGATAAGGGAGGAGGTGGCAGAATGCTATCTCATTCTACTGACAGCCGTGCAGGTGGGGACCCTGTCAAGGTAACACAGAAGGCTGTCCTGGGAGCAGAGCTCCTGCCATTGGATGATGAGTTAGAGACATCCAAGCAACAGCTGGATGATACGACTGAGTGAACTGTGGCAAAACAGAGGGCTGTGATATCAGACTGGATAAACGAGGTCCAGAGCTGCAAAGTGCACATCCTGCTGGGCTATGGGACAAGTTTCTGGTGTGAGAACCCCCCACAGGAGCTGCAGGGATCATTGCCTTTGTCTCTGAGGAGCAAGGTCTGCTCAGCTGTCACTCAAGTCACCCTACCCCAAACATCAGCCTCTGCTTGCCTCTTTCCTGGGATTAAAGCTGATGCCTGGTGGGCTTTACAGTTTTTTCTCTCATCTGAGGTGGGCTTGTGTCCATCCCCAGCTTCCTGTGTAATTCATTCATGCTGGCCTTGGGCTCTGGATCCTGTCAGTGAGAGAGTCAGTCCGTGAGGTCTGTCAGTCATACAGATTCCCAATTGCCTCCTTTGAAGAACTGACTGGGTGTGTTGAAGGCAGAGCTCTGAATTCTGGGTTTTTATTAATAAGTCCTCCAGGTGATTCCAACTCAGGAAGCCTACGCTTTAAAGCAAGGGCTGGGGAAAAAGCTTAGCGACATGGCTGCTGTCTGGCAAGCATAAGGTCCTGAGTTCAATCAGCAGTGTTGAGGAGAAAAAAAGAAAGAAAAGAAACCAATATAGCACAACGTGGCTGTCTAACCTCTTTTTTATATATGGTTTTAGGTACTGAGGAATGAACCCAGAGCCTTTGCACTGAGCTACATCCCCAGCCCTTTTTATTTTTTGAGATAAGGTCTTGCCAAGTTGCCTAAACAGCGCTCAAACTTGCCCTCCTCTTGCATCAGGATCTCGGAATGCAGGTATTACTGACGTGTGCCACCATGCCCAATTTAACTTCTTATTTATTAAAAGAGTCTTCTCAAGGTGGAACAAGTAGAAGTTTGGTGAGGTTACCCCTGCACTACTGTGGATTCCTTCCCTCTTGAAGGAACCCTTGGGTTCAGATGAGGATTTACAACACCGTGTGGAACTGTTAAATGGGGTCCTTTACCAGCACACCAGCTCTCTTTCCCTTCTCTTCCAATGGGGTACTAGTGCTAGCAACAATGATGAGAATAGGAGAAGCATTTTACAATAACACACAAAAAATTTTTCTATTGTATTGAATCAGTCAGAGCCAAGAGAAACAATGAGAAGACCAAATTATTACAGCTACAGAGGACTCGGAGCTTAGCCTCACACTCAGTGAGTCTCAAACCACCACCGAGCCACTGAAACTTCTCACATTTATTGAGGGCTAAAAGCAGGCTAAGGATTGTGCGTAATTAATTGTGTGAAAACAAACTGCTGCGTACATTGCCTTCCAACATTCCCCAAACTAAGTTCACACCTCATTAGATAAAGGATCAAAGAACAGACAGGGCACCTCCAGGAATTGCTGCAATCTGTGACGTTGTTTGCATCCAACTTGCCAGAATAACAAGGTCTCCTTAGGCTCTGTTCTTTGTTCTTTGCTCCCTGGGGACAGCAGGATTCTGGCTCATATTACTACACATTTCCCAAAATGTTAGCTCAGTTGGTGACAGCTTCCATTTGAAAGTTTTAGGACATTCAAGCAAAAACACATCTACTTACCCTGTCTCTCTTTTGGGCCCAGGGAACCACCCTGACCATCTGATAAACTGGAAGCATCAATAATTCACCAGCATTTTCAGTTACTCAGGTCTTAGCCATTGGGTCTATCTGTAAGTGGGAAGGAAGGCCCAGTTCGATCTCCAGGAGTGGACATGGCTATACAATCACAGACATCCCCCATTTAATGACCTGCCTGATTAGTAACTATTCAGACTTACAACTGAGGTGTACCGTTTGAACTTTTTTTCCAGCTTGGAAATAGATACTTTATTAACTAACCAAATCATAAAAGCACCATGGTAGATACCTTAGTTCATCCTTCTAATAAGCCTGTTTTCTGGTCTTCCCTATTTCCAGCGTCTCCACCTTCCACAAAATGGGTGGTCTTTATTTTCATTCCACCTTGTGCAGATGATAACTTGAAATGGGTTTTCATTTTTTTTTTCTTTTCTTTTCTTTTTTTTTTTTTTTTTGCAGAGCTGGGGATTGAACTCAGGCCTTGCGCTTGCCAGGGAAGTGCTTATTTTACTGAGCCATCTTCCTGGCCCAGCCCAGATGATAACTTGAAAGGCCACAGGAAGTTATTGCCTCTTTGAAGTGTTTCCTACAGTATAGACCTCAGGAGTCAGATCCTCCATGCAGATGATACCGTATTTACCAAGAGATCGCGCAATCAATGAGTTCTCTGTCAAGGCAGTTCGCTTCTTACTGATTTTGTTGGAATATTACTGATTTTTGCTTGTACATTAGTTCATTCACTGACTTCAGATCTGGGTACTCCACGCAATGTATGGCTCCACAATTCTCAGCATGTTAACTGAAGCTTTGTTGAGTTTAACAAATGTGCCATTGATGATTTGGTGAAGGCGAAGAAGCTGCAACACCTTGCGGGCCTTTGGGCTCATACCACTGATGCCCCTGATCCGGATGACAAATGCCAGTTTGGGCTCTGCAGGGACAGAGAAGTTGTCAGCTTTTCTCGCCATCCTAGCCATTCGGGTCTCAGCTCTGCACATCCGTCTGTACTCCTTAGGATAGTGCCTGGCTTTTCCATAGATGAGCTTCCTCCTCACCTTGAGGAATTGTCTTCTGGGCAAACTTCTTTCTCAGGAGCTTTATCTTCAGCTCTGTGAAATATCTTCACTTTTTCTTAAGGGTTTCTGGCACAGCCGGAACCTTCTTTTTCTTCTCTTTTATACCCTCCATGGTTCCAGCCAGAAAAGAGAGAACTATTTGAACTTATGACCTGCTGCTTAGACTCACAATTCATCCATTGGGTTTGTTTGTTTGTTTTTGCATAATTCTGTTCATTTTGTTTATAGAGCCTCAATCTTTTTGTACAGATCAGCTTGTTTACACAGCACTGTAATTTTTGCAAATGTACTGTATAGTACAAAGTCATCAAGTTGGCATTTCCTTTGACCATTTCTTTGTTTTGAATGTCAGAATGCACATACTATACACAACTCCTCACTTAGTGACCAACTCATTTACTGACCTGGTCACAGCAGCTATACCTAATCACTAAAGGAGGAGGCTTGCATTTTTAAAAGGATTCTGGCTGGCTACATACCTCAGTATTAGGTACTTGCCTTCCAAGTACAAGGCCTGTGTCTCATCCTCTTCACACACATACACACACAGAGAGAGAGAGGGAGGGGGAGAGAGAGAGAGAGAGAGAGAGAGAGAGAGAGAGAGAGAGAGAGAGAGAGAGAGAGAGGCAGATTATATGGCAGTGAGTGCATGTAGCATCTCCATCTCCTGCCTTGGCCAACTTTAGGGGTACATTTCATCAGCATAAGAAGCTCCGTGAAGCCACCACTCTACCTTGTATTTCTATGGTATTCACTGTTCTGGGGACCTTGGAGGAGACTCATCTGGTATTTGTTCTTTTGTGTCTCGTTTATTTCAGCCAGTATGGTTTCCAAAGTTCCTCTACATTGTAGCACATGTCAGTTTCATTCTTTGTAAGGCCAAATAATATTCCATGTGAGGTATAGACCACTAATCCGCTGAAGGACACTTAGTGGCTTCCTGCTCTGGCTGTTGTGAATAATGCTGCTGTGAACATGGTGTTCAGCAGGCCCAGAAGAGGACTTCTGGATCCTCTCGTGATTTGGTGATGATGTTTTTAAGCCTTCTCTTCTTCAGTGGCAGCACCATTTCCTATTCCTTCCAACTGGCACAAGGGTTCCCATTCCTCCACATCCTCACCAATAATGACTGTACTCTGATCATAGCACCTTAGAGGTCATGCACTGTATTATGGCCTCTGTTCACAGTCTAGGACTCTGAGGTGCCCATATCCACAGTGAGCAGCCAGACTGGGGCCAGGATCCTGTGCAGCACTACTCCCCTCTTGTGAGCACAGCTGCAAATCCACCAGGGTGCACAGAGCTCTCCCCAGCACAAGCCCCTTCCATGCCCTCCTGCCTGCCCATCTATCTAATCTCAGGTCAGCCCCCTTGGGAGCCAAGAGTGCCCAGCAAATGGCCTCTGGCCCCACAGCTGGCAACTGTGATAACATTGTTGTTGGCTTATCTGCAGCTGGGTGGATGGAGACCAGCAGTGCCCGTACCAGGAATCCAGGATGGAGTGCAGCAAAATGGCTTTGACACAAATAAGATCGTGTCCAAGTAAGGGGTTCCTGGATACCCTTGTTCTTGTGGAAGTCAGAAAACTGACACAACTCTCAGATCAGAGTTGGGGCTACTACCTGCCTTGACAGAAGAGGATCTGAGGTCTTGAGGTACTTCCGAACATCAAAGATGAAGGAAAATGCTTCATAGATGTTTTCTTGCCTTTACAGTGTTTACCCAGAAGGTCTGGTTTTCGCTACAGATGTGACATGCCAGGGATATAGCTCAGTGGCAGAAGCGCCTGCCTGGCAAACATAAGGTCTGAATTTGATCCCAGATTTAAAAAAAAAATACAACTCTACAGATGAAGAAACTGGGGGGAAAAAGCAGATGAGGGGTTGGGGAGATAACTGGGTGGTCTAAACATCTTCTTGGCAAGCAGAAGGACCCCGATTTGATACCCAGCACTGCATGCTGTGCCTGGCCACCGAAACCAGGTGTGGTGTCACATGCTTGTAATCCTAGAGCTAGGGAGGCTGAGACAGGAGAATCACTATGAGTCTGAGCTGCATAGCAAGACCCTATACTAAATAAATAAGTAAATATCTTTTTAAAATAAAAAATAAAACAAAAGCAGATGAGTTGTGAGTCTAAGCAGCAGATCCTAAGTCCAAGCAGTGCACGGCAGGTATAAATCTGAAGACTCACTAAACAGGCAGGTCACGGAATGCATAGCAGCTTACTGTAAGTCATAGTCACCTGCACACAGGACCAGAACCCGGTTGTTGCACGCAGCTGTGTGCTGGCGTTCGACAGCCAGCCTCCTTTTATTCTCTTCCCTCCCCCTCCTCAGCCTCTAGAAGTCCCTTTTCTCCTCTCTTCTTCTTTAAAATCATTTTAACAGTTTAATATTCTTGGATTTTTATTATTTAACATCAGTTGCTAAGTTCCTATATAGAAGCTATTTGTTTTTCTGTTTCTGGCTTATTTCATTTACCATTACCATTACCATTACTGTTTTGCTTAAAACTGACTCGAGCCCCACCACCACTGCCAGGTCTCCAGCTCCCTATGCCTACTTTTGGTTTTCTTCACAGGCCTCATGCCCACCCAACACATTGACTACCTCATTATTTGTTTCAGGACTGCCTCACACCTTATAACTGAGATGTAGGTCACGAAGTACAGAGCTTTTGCCTGTGCACTTCCCTCTCCATGGCACACGTAGCACCCTTAGCAAGCTGTGGAGGTCACAGAAGCTCTGTAAGCATGCAGCACATGAGCAAATGAAAGCAAGCGGTCTCTGAGAAGGAGCTTCCCTTTGCCCTGGACTTCGGATCGATTTTCTGCAAAGATGAACTTGGTTCCAACAACAGAGCAACAGGAAAAAGGCCCCCAGTAATTCCTAAAATATCAGTTGGCTATAGATATTACTCTTCAAAAGCAGGGACGCAGAGAGTGCCTCCTTCGGGGACAGTAGGCAGGGGCATGTGTGGCCTTAGGATCCCTTGAGGGATGAAGAAGCCTGGGGAGAGGGGTGATTTTGCCTGGCTGGGCTCCAGAAAGTGCGTGGTGGAGCTGGGCATGATCCTCCATTGCCCTGAGGAAGGTGTCTCACCTTGCTTCTTCATATCAAATCACCCAAACCATTTCTGTGGCTTGGCTGCTGTCCCTGCTGGATGAGGAGTGGGTGGAAGTGTTTGGTTTGGGCTACTGCAGATATGAAGGAGGACTGGTGGCTGACACTAGCAAGTCAGAGGTGCCAATCCCATCAGGTGGAGGCTGCAGCCGGGGGCTATTCCATCCACCTGCTTCGTCCCTCTCCTACCCTCCCTCCCCACGAATCTCATCCAGTTGTCTCTAAAACCAGTTTGGAGTTTTTAAAAGCCAGTCTGTTTGGTCACTGAAATTCCCAACTGAAATTCAGTTTGCTCCTCGAGGTACCACCAGCCTCGTGACCACTGACCTCCCCGCCCTGTGTGGGGGCAGAAGTGAGGTCCAGAGGGAGGGTTCAGGCTCTCAGCCTTGGCTCTTCGAGTGGCAGAAACTCTTGAACACTTGGAAACCTTCCTGTCCCATCTTTGACCAGGGTTCCTGGGCTGTGAGTACTCAGCCATGACAATTATGCCTCGAAGGGCCTGGATGTGAAAGGGGTTGGGAACAAACCAAGGTAGGAGCAGGGACAAGGAATCAGGCATGTTTTCCTTCATGGTCATTAACAAGTTTTGGCTCCAGGCAGAAATCAGGGTCAGACACAACCCCAGCAAAGTGCTGAAAGTGGCAGAAAGACCCTCTCTGCCCCCTGAGGTTAGGCCTCCTGTCTCTCGAGAAGCAGCACGCAGTAACAGTTGGGCCTTCCTGTGCCCCTACTTCCCCTCTTCCCAGGCCAGGCCTCCTGGCCTCCATGCCAGCACCCTAGCCACACACATCTCTGACTGTCCCCAAGGCCACTGCCTCTTCCATTCTACCTCCTGCCATTTCTTCTCCCTCTGTCCCCATAGCAACCTCTGCGCTGCCAGGCCTCCTGGCTCCTGCTCAGCCCCTCCTGCAGGCAGCAGCTGCTCTGTGTCATATGCACCACACCCTGGGGGGAAGGAAAAGGTAGGAGGAAGTCAAGGGATTGAGTGATCCCCACCACCTTTCCAGAAGGAAAGCAAAACACCTGGCCTCACCCCGCTGGGGCTCTGGGTAACCACTCAGAGCCGGTCAGGCTCCTTCTCCCTGTCCCCTCCCTCTGTGCCCATCCCCCTGCATCCTGGAACTGAGTGCTCTGTGTGCAGGTAGGGGACACCTCCTGGGGCTGGGTGGACCGAGATCCAGCAGGTCTATGCTGCTCAGATAAAATGTCCCTGAAAGGCACAGTTTCGGATCACAACAGCAGCTGCCCACCTCAGCCTTGCCCCACGACACTCTGCTGCCCCCAAACTCTGGCATTTGTGCCCAATGATTGGAACTCCCTTCCTAGAAGAAGTATAAGAGAGGAAGGACCAGGGAATTGAGACCTCTAGTCTTCTGCATTTCAGTCAGAGTCAGTTTCTTCTTCAAATCCTCCTCAGCTCCCTCCCTATTCCTGTAGAAAAGCCCAGATCTCCAGTTTGGCTCCACAAAGACTTTTAGGCTTTTCCTCCACTCTTCCCTGCCCCACCCATGCCTAAGCTCCAGGCCCTACTGCACTCCCATGGGCCTCCAACTTGTTCATTTGGGCACAACTCAGAGCTTTTGTTTATATCCTTTCTCCTACTGAGAATTTCTCCTCTGTTCACTGCCTGTCAAAAGGTGACTCATCCTCTATAATCTCTCAGATGCCTCCTCCTCTGGGAAGCCTTCCTGGATTTCACTGACCAGAATCAGTGCTTTCTCTGTCTCCAAACCTCTCTCCAAAAGAACTGTCATTTGTAGATATGAGCACAGCACTGATTCTGCTGTTGCCCTGGCCCCTCTCTGAGCCCCTCTCTGAGCTACCCTAGTGACCCTCCTGGTCTGCAACACTGTGCTTCCAGAGCCAGCTCTGCAGCAAACTCAGTCTGGAGAAAAGAGTATTCAGAGTGAAAGCCCAAAAGGACAGCCCAGAAAAGGACAAGTGACAACTTGACAGGCACATCTGGAATCTCACAGCTGCCTGTTAAGGCTGCTGAACACAGGACAGGGGAGACTGGGGACGCAGACATGGCCTGCCTCATTTTTCCTCTTCTAGAGCTTCACCATGCTTTTTTATATTTATAAAATAAATTCCCTACTATTATCTCAAAATCAAACATATAAAAGATTGAGTGAAAAAATAAACAGCCACTGCCTTCCAAAGTTCAAATATAAATGTATACAGAGACCTGCACATACATGCACATGTACCTGGGAGTTTTAAACAAATGTATATGGGATAATACTATAAATAGTACTTAGAACCTTTTGTTAAAAGTCAACATATAGTATGGATATTATCTGAATATATATATATATATATATATATATATATATATATGTTTGTGATATACCTATGTATTATATGTAAAACTATATAGCGTTTTACCTTGTTCATTTTGTTACTGCTTTGGAGATATTACATTTAGTGCACATTTGCCTAAAGTTGAGGCATTGGACTAGATGCCAATAACAGAAGCCATTAAAATATTTATTGGGGCTGGTGAGATAGCTCAGCAGTCTAAAGTGCCTGCTTAGGCAAACTTAGGCAAAGCACAGGGATCACAGTTCCATCCCCAGCACCACATGCTGCCAGCCCTGCCCCTGGGGTAAGCTCAGCCAATCATAAAAAAAAAAAAAAATCTTCATAAGCCTTTACTTTTATTGATAATCATTATTCATACTCCATTGTAGAAATGTACTTTGATGTATTTAACTGTTCTACTCTTGATGGAAATACAAATTGTTTCTTCCTTTTGCAAATCACAGTGTTGTGATTTTTAAAAAGTCCTTGTGCATGCGCCTCAACATGTGTGGGGCTCCGTAAGGTACATTAGCAGAGCTAGAACTGTTGCCCATTGGTCTTGGTTTCTTTAGCTTGATTCAGTGGAAATCAAGAATTGGTGATGTGCAGCTCCCCAGCCCTCCAGATGTCACCAGATGACAGCTGATAATGCTGGATGCCAACTGTCACTGCTGGCCAACACTGTCTGAGTCAGGCTCATGCCAGACATTACAGGCCAACTCTGCTAGGCACTGGTTTCTGCTGCTCACTGTCCCTGGCTGCTGGTCTCTGAAGCTGTTTGGTGTTAACAGCTTTAGGTGTTTATAGTTCTTTTTCAAGAAACTGACCACACTGTGCACAAGATTTATAGTGTTTTGGTGTCCACATCACCTAAGAAATGAATGAAGAGCCAGTTGACAAGAGTACCAAAGCAAGCACTAAGGTCTTTATTTTAACAGGACCTGTGCCCCAGCACAGCAGGGCTGGGGGTCAGCTCCCTGGAGGTAGGGAGCCCTCCGGACTAAACCTGCATGGGGAGTGTCTGGGAGTGCTTCTTATACAGCACCCTGCAGGCCAGTGACATGTTGGGTATGAAAATAAGGGGCCCAGATTGCCCCTTCCTTATCATAGCAACTTTAGGAATACACACCCTTCTTCCCAAAGAGAACTGTGTCCTCTGAAGTGGCTAGGGTTGGGGAGGGCACCACACTACCTGCCCAGCTACACGCCTGTTGGAGTGGAGAGGGGTGATTTGATAGACAGGGAAGACACTAAGAACAACTGTTCCAGCCCACTGGGCTTCCAGGAGGAGCAAAGGGAAGCCAGGGGGAGGGACAGACAACTGTAAATCATGCCCTCCCACTCTACCAGCTGGTATAGAGAGTGAGAGTCAGGTTTGCTCATTTATGACCTAATTTTATGGACAGATGCTGTCCTGGGTACTTTTCTTTCATTGCTGGGACAAAATACACAACACCCAGCATTAAAGAAGGAAAGGTTTATTTAGCTCATAGTTTGTGGAGATTTCAGTCCATCCTTGGTTGGCTCCAAGACAGAGTGGCGCAAGACAGAGGGCAGCATTTCTTGGCAGCCGAAGACATTAAAGCCAAAAGGGAGAGCAGCCGCTGAGGCAGCTAACAAGCCTCTTTCCCTCCCTTATGTTGTATGCAGATTACCCAGCCCAGGGCAGGGGTAGCCTCACACCCATAATCCCAGCATTGGATCATGAATTAATCACAAACTCTAGAAGCTACCACAATGACTGCATGAGATTTGCGGGAAAAACCTGGACACAAACCCTAACAGATGCTCTGTTCAAGGGAAAATAAGAACACTTCAGTGTCACAGTGTACAGCCTCCCCCAAGTCGCTGTGGGGAGCCCCCAAAGGCATACCCCAATGCCACACAGTGGGTACATAGACAGTGCTAGCAGGACAAGGCCCTGACTGACTGTCCCTGCCCTGTTAGTGCACATACCTCTATCTGCTTCACTTCATTGAGAATAACTGACTTGGAATTAGACACACACACAACTTAGAATCTAAAACACCTCAGACCAATTGCTGATTGACATCAGCACATTGACAGCAACAAATGTTGCTTCAGTTCCTCTGTTCCTAGCAAACCAAACAACCTAAAAACTCATAACCATTCTTTGCTGAGGTGCTCAGTGGCTTTGGAACAGAAGACCTCATCTCTGGTTGAGATGGGAGGAAGAGACAGACCCACATGGATCATGGCTTCAGAGGCCCAGTCTACAACTGCTTTCCAAGTTGAGGCTGCTGGGGCTCACGAGTTCTCCCACTGTATTGTCCTCCCCTGGCACCACTGTGGAACAAGGGAAATCAAATTTCAAAGAATTTTTTTAAAAAGTTCAAAGAAGGGGCCGGGGAGATGGCTCAGTGGAATAAGCGCTTCCCTGGCAAGCTCAAGGACCTGAGTTCAATCCCCGGTTCCACCAAAAAAAAAAAGTTCAAAGAATATTATTGGGACTAAATACAAAGCTCCTGTTACTATGAGAACAAGGTTGTTTGTTGATATTGTTGTTTTTAATAATCTGTACCCCAGCTTCACGATGACCAAGGAGCCAAGATGTTGAGAGAAACTAGTTCTGCACAGGCCTTAAACTGAACACGCAACTCCAAAGTCCTGATATTGAAGCTCAAAATTGAGAACCTTGTGTTGCTGGGAACATGCACTCTCCTCCTACTTCATTTCCTACTAAACAGTTCATCTCTCCAGTAGCAAGTCCAGCAGAAAAACAAACAAAAAGCCTGTCAAGGACACACTTTCCTGTATATTCCTAGAACACAGGTCAGGGGAGTCAGGCACCTTGCTGTTGTCTTCTGCCTGCCCAGCCAGGCCTTGTCTTACATGTGTCCTCTCTCCTCGGGGCCCCAGGCCTGCCTGGCATCTCCCTGTCTTCACTGGAGGTGTGAGGCAAAACTACCGAGGAAATGAGCAGTCCTGGAGCTCTGGCACAGTGTCTTCAGGCCACTGGCCAGGTGGGGTGAGTGGGTGCAGAAGGCTGAGTCTGTGGCCGTGTCGCTGGCCTCTTTACAGCAGAAGCAACAGATGAGCTGGGATCTGAACTTGAAATATAACCCATTTCCTGTTTTCTTCTCTGCTTGTGAAATGAGACTTGGATACCAGCCAGAGAAGGTGAAACTCTAGGAGTCCCCATCCCAGCCCCAGTAAAACATATTTCTGCAGACTAGAGGCTGGACAGAAAGGAAAGATTGACCCAGATGAATCTGCGTCAAAGCGTACTCAGAACACAAATGGGACAGGAGGCTGTTGGCTAAGTGAGCCAATTCTCACACTTCCAGATCCGTAGACACCACCAGACAGAGACAGCAGAGCAGCCTTCTTGTGACCCCATGGCGAGGGACATGGTGGCGAGCAGGGGAGGTGAGATTCCTGCCCAAGTGGAGCTAACCACAACAGAAAGGAGAGAAGGCCTTGGGCGGCAGACATCTCTCATTGAGCCCTCACCGCAGCACTGTAAAACAGGAATTATTCTTATCCTCAGCTCCTAGGTGAGGAAACTGAGACACAAGGAGGGAATAGACTTGACCAAGCTCCTATAGCCGGGTAGTTGTAGAACATGGAGCTCTCTGGCTCCTACAAGTTATCAGACTCCTGTTTCATAGGACTTACCACTCTGCTTCATTTTCATTTCTCTTCTCCATGATAGTGTCTCTATGGTAGTGTCTAATGTATCTCCATACCCCTATTCTGCAGTCAGAAGTATTTGTTGGATAGGTAGACACATGGGTGGTGGTATAATGGCTGGGATTGGATATAGTGCTCACAGGAGACCAAATTAAAAGGAATTACAAGAGCTGGCCAAATAGCTCAGCAGAGGGCTGGGGAGACAGCTCAATACAATAAGCACTTGCCTGGCAAATGAAAGGTCCTGAGTTCAATCCCCAGTACTGCAAAAAAAAAAAAAAAAAAAAGTATCTCAAATAGCTCAGCAGATTAAAGTGCCTACAAGCAGGCGCAGAGGCTGGTGTTTGATCCCCAGACCTGCCATGCCAGCCCCGCCCCGCCCCCGGGGCACCCTGAGAAGGCAATTAAGACTGGTTGTGGTGAGGCATGCCAGTAATCCCAGTTCTTGGTAGGCTGTAAACAAGCGGATCACTACTAGTCCGATCTAGTAGTGAGACCCTGAACACCCTGTAGACCCTTTCCTAAATATACAAAAAAAAAAAAAAAAAAAAGGAATTACAGAACCTTTATTAATTAGCTGGTGACCCATGTGCTCCCCTTTCCATCTAGGAAACCACAAAAGGCCCAGTTCTTTGTTCCCTATCAGCTTTTATATTTTCTTTGTTGCCATGACAACTGGGCAGGAATATAGTGCCCCCTCTATCCTATAGGTGTGGGGTCACAGCCGGAAAATGATGCCCCTCTATCCTATAGATGTGAGGTCTTGGGCAGAGGGATTTATGGCTAAGTGTGGGCAAATAGTCTGTCTCTTATTGACATAAATAGGTCCTGTCTTTTCTTATCTCCTATGTTTGTGAAGTTCTGACAGGGCAGGGGAAGGAGTAAGGAATGGGGTAATTTAGGCAAGGCTACTTCTATGCAAATACTTCAGGCAGGGGTTAAACTAAATTGAATTCTGCCTCAGTCTCTTCTACTTCTAAAAGTGAATAGGTTATTATGCTAGATGCCATCCCTTAGAGTGGGGGAATGGATGGATGGATGCATGGATGGATGGATGGATGGATGGATGGATGGATGGATGGATGGGTAGGTGTTCGAGTAAATGGATGAATGGATTGGTGATCAAGCCTACAGACAGTGAGAAGTCACTAAGGGCTTGGGAGAAACAGAGTGACACAAAATGGGGTGAAAAAGCACAGGGTCAGCCCCACTTTCAAGCAGCTGTCCATGCACTGAGAAGGCAGGACATGGATATGTGAAGCACCTCTCTAACCCCAAATAGCCACTTCCACTGAGATGCCTCAGGGGCTGGGGAGATAGCTCAGTTGAATACTTATTGAGGGTCTGAGTTCAATCCTCAGTTCTGAAAAAAAAAAAAAAAAAGTAAATATAAGATGCCTCACCATCACAGGCAATGGGTGTGACAGAGTTGGAGGGGAAGAATCCCCTTTGCTCTTGGCAGGGGAGAGATCAGGGAAGGGGCCTGGAACAGGATGGCAAGTGTTAAATGGACAGTGATGGGAACACAAGGATCACACTGTCCCTATGAGAGTCATTGAAAGGACAGTATGGAAAAAGAAAGAGAGAGAGGAAGAAAGGAAAGAAGGAGAGAAGAGAGGGAGAGCGGAAGGGAGGGAAGTCTTCACTGAGGTAACCAATGGAGGATTCCTCTCTGCAGGTTCTGGGCACCCCCAGCCTCTTTTCTCACTGGAGAATCCTGTGGTGTGACTCCTTTGCTCTCAGGCACATTGTCATTGCCCTGCTGACACCCACAAACTGTGCAGCCCCCAAGTCTTTTCCTAGCCCCCGAACTTTTACAGAGTGTCATGGCCTGAAGCAGACACCCTGCTCTAGGTGAACAGCAAACCAGGCTTAGGCTCCCATTCATTCCCCTTGTCTCATCCCCCTGTTGGGGCTGCAGTGAAGGGACAGGACGAGTATCCACTTTGCAGCAAGTGGACCCAGAGCCAACCTCGTTGGACAACTCTGGAGAAGTCCCTTCCTCTCTCTGAGCCTTGGCCTATGCAGCAGAAGACAGAGCTGGCCCTCGCAGCGAGGCCATGGGGTAAAAGACAAAGAGAAGGCAGCAAGGACAGACAGGAGGGACATGCCTGGTATGAATGGGGAGTTCTTACTATAGGTCGATTACTTTTATACCTATAGTAAGAGGTTGTTATGCTAGATGATGCTGTTTGCCTGACCCCTTTGGAGCTCTCAGAGTATCTCCTTTTCCCACCTGAGGAGGAGCAGACTTCAGGGTTGTAGGTGACCTTAGAGGGCTGGGTGAGACCTGCCCTCAGGGAGTCTGAGGCATTTTTGGACTCCCTGTGATAAAAATAATTTCACTTTGTTTGGCTGGACGGCTTACTCACTCCCTGGCCTGGCACAGTGCCCACTTGATGGGCAGATGCCAGACTATTTCAGGCCATGAAAACAAGTCCCCACCAGGCTCCAGACAGTGGCATGTGCACCCCGCTATCTCAAGCTTTCAGACCAGAAAAAAAAGGAAAAAAAGAAAAAAGAAAAAGAAGAAGAAGAAGGAAAAGAGCTGGTGGCTGCCTGGGACCTCTCACTGCAGTCACAGCTGCCAGCACTCTGCACTGGCCTCTCAAATGTCACATTCCAGAAGACAAAGCAAAACACAAAGAGGCTGGAGTACCCGCGGTAATAATAGTAGTAGCAATAATGAAGCCCTCACCACACCCAGGCATTCTGATAGGCTTGTTATTTTCCTTTGCTTGTCTATTCACAGCAGCCCCAGGAGGTATGTATCACAAACTCTTTTCTACAGAAGAAAATCGAGGCTCTGAGAAGTGACCTACCCTGCTCCAGGTCACACAGTTAAAAATCAGGGAGGCTGGACACAAGCCCAGGTCTGCCTGACTGAAATAGGAGCTTTGTCCTCCAGTGATCTCTCCTGATGCCTTGTTGTAAAAAAAGCCTGGATGTGTAATTGCTTTTCTTTATTTTGTTTCAAGTAACATGGGCCAGATCAGTGGAGGAGGAGCCTTGTCTCCTGCCTACTTTCTGTGCTCTGACAGAATCCACCTGTGTCCTTTGGTCTGCTTGCTGCCCTTCCCCCTCCTACCTTGCCCATCCAGGTCCTCAGCCACTGTTCCCTTTGGCTCCAACCATCTGCCTCTTCCACCCCCTCTACCCCCATCGGATAGTTCTTTCTGAACTCAGGTTGTCAGCCCTCCTATCCCACCCACCCACTATGTTGGAACAGAGAGCCAGCTACTGGGCAGAGGGGTCTATGAGGTTAGATACGTCACATATCCCTGCTGTGCCTTCCTGACAGGACTGTCAGAAGTTTCTGGAGGCCAAGGGCTTTGTTTCAGCCTCCCAGTGTGCATTCAGATCTCTCCCCATCCCCAGTCTGGTGGCAGAGAATAACATTCAACCATGTACACAACACCCACAGCCATTCACATAGGTACTGGTCCATCCAGGGAAGGTCTATTGTCTACGGTGCTGGAAGTTCATTACACACCCACCCAGTCAGAGAAGGATGAAGGAATTTTTAAAAATAGCAAAAAACAGCTATGGAAGAAATGGTGCTGGGAATCACAGGAGTCTTCCCAGGGAAAGAGACACCTGAGCTGGACTTGAAGGAGGAATGAAAGCTAACAAGGTGCCCCTAGGCAGCTCTTTCTCACACAGCAAGGACAGCTGGCTCACTCAGGATCGTGCTGGAAGCAATTGTTCTTATTGGGAGAGTCACACCCGAAGGTGTGTCAGGGGACTCACAGGACAGTGCAGGACTTGGGTAACTGGTACAGTGTTACTGCTAGGCCTGAAATGGTGAGGGAGCCAGTTTACAGAGAGACAGAAGGAGAGCTCTGAGGATGAGCCCCTGTGGAGGCAGGGACTCTGCCAAAGGACACTGGCGTCCAAAGCACAGCCTAAGCAGGGAGTCAAGAGGCTCCTACTTGGACCCCACCTCCTCTCACCCCAACTGTCCAACTAGCGCCTCCTAGTGATACAGGGTAATGAGATTCCTGAACTGAAAGGTACCTGGGATGAGTTCGTGTTCTCTAAAACCAAAGAATAAATTTTAGGAACACAGGTTAAGAGCAGAATATTTATTGGTGGAAAGAAAGCTTTTGTCCAAGACAGGGACAGAAGGGGGACCTGAGCAGTTTGCCCCTGGGAAGCTGTCTCTTCCAGAGATTTTTATAGAGCAAACCAGTGTAGCCTAAGTTGGAAAAAGAGGGAACTTCCTTAAGCGGGCATGAGGTGAGACAAAACTATGGTCAACCAAGGAGATTACAAGCAGCACTGCTCAGGTAAAATTGATTAAATCCAGGACTGAATGGGGAAGCGAGTCAGGTAGCAAGCAAGCACGACTATAGAGCAGGAGTTTAGCCAGTAGCTGGTAGCTGTTGGATTAGTGACTCTTCCTGGTTTCCTCAAGGTGATGTCAATCCCGGATGCTTATCTTCAGGAAGGTAAGTATTTGTTCGATCTTTCCTCTTTAGCAGCTGTCCCTCTTACAGGTGCAAGGTAGCTTGTTTTCCCTGTTATCTCCTTTGAGAGCCTGGCCTTGTCTGACTGTCTGTAATATTTCTAATTCAGTTGCCTACAATACTGTCTGTCAGCCTGCCCAGCCAGAGCAAGGTTAGGGAGCAGGGATAGGAAAAGCAAAGGGTAACGGGATTGGTGAGGTTCAGCCAGCTTTCACCCTCATGCTCATAGTCCGCTCACAATCCCCAAATTGTCCCCAAATCTACCTTGGGCTTCCTGGCTCAGGACCTTTGCTTCTTTGTTCCTTATGTGGAATTCTCTTGCCTGTCTGCCTAATCCATCAAACTCCTGGGTGGCCATAGGAAGGTTGCCCTTTCCTCAACTGCTCAGAAAACCCATCTCTTCACATTATAACAAAAAATGCCCCCACACCCACACCCAGCCAGTCTCCTTAAGTTTCTTAGTTGCCTGGGTAATAGTTCCTGTTCTGGTACCTGTCACTCCTGTGTCTTAGGAATGGCTGGTCACTGTGATGTGTAGCTGGCCAACCCCCTCCCTGACTCCCTCCTATCTTTGAACAGTTTCAGGGTAGGGCTACGGATGATTCATCTTCAAAACCCTGATCCTCTCACTCTTTTAAGTCAGCAGAAAATACAAAGGGGCTGACTTTTTTTCTTTTTCTTTCTTTCTTT
>NW_004524723.1:242307-248279 GCF_000260255.1 Octodon degus | reverse complement strand
TTTATATGACTTGCAACTTAAAAAGTAGGCTGCCAGTTTTCTGGGTTCTAACAGAAGAGAGGTGACTCTGGGATCAGAAAGAAAGATTGTTATAACTCCCATCAACACCCACAGACAGATGGTTAATATGTGTGATAGTTGACTGTTGTGTCAATTTGAGTAAGAAATGTCCCACTGATTGGATTAGCATAGTTCTGGGTGTGGCTGAAAGGATTTGTGGAAGACAGAAGGGTGTGAGTGGCCAATAGGTGTGGAGGGACCGATATGGGGAACTGTCATAGTTACTTTTCTCAATGCCAAGACAAAATATCTGGCACCCAAAGTTAAGGAGGAAAAATTTATTTGGCTCACAGTTTGTAGAGGTTTCTAGTCCATAGCCAGCTGGCTCCAAGGCAGGGTGACAGGGCAGCAGGCATTGCAGGGGTGAAATGGTTCCTAGTGGCTCAGGAAGAAGCCAGGAAGTAGCAGCAGCAGCAGCCTGTCCTCCTCTCTCCCTTGCTGTCCCATCCAAACTGTCAGCCTGTTGATTTGGGTGCTTCCACTACCCACACCCAGAACTAGGCTAATCCCAATCAGTGGACTAATGTGGTACTATACATTTTTAATCCTAGTGTCGCACACTTTAGATCCAGCCAGCTCCTAAAAGCTGCACCTATAGGTGTCTTTGTTTTGCTTTGCTTTGTTTTGGTTTGGTTTGGTTTTTTGGGGGGAAGGGGACGTTGTTGGAATCTAGATACAAGCCGTAACATGAAGAAAGAAAGAAAGCTTGCTTCTGTTTCTTCAGAGAAGCTCCAGTCTTTGCCTTAGCCCTGGACATCCATTTCTGGCACAGACTCTGCAGCCTTGCAGAGCAGCTGATGCGGACTTCCAGAGCACTCTACAACAGACTCCGGGCCTCCGACCTCTGACTGGATCCGTCATATCTCCAGAGTGCAGACAGCTCTTTATACTCTCCCACACCTGAGTCTGCACTGTAAGCCCACCTTATAAATCCTTATACTTCTTACATTAAATCTCTTTCTCTAGTGAGTACTGACTGATACACATGCTTGCACCAGTTCCCATGGACCCACATGAAGAGGACCAGGCAATACCTGCATGTCCCAGAGCTTCCTTACTAGACAGCAGTGCTAAGCTTCTGGATGCTTCTTGAAGTGGGTTGTCTCACCTTTAGAATGAGCATGGCTGTCCTTGATTCCGGCAGGAGGCTCAGTCTTTCTCAAGGATATTTTCAATCAAAAGACAGCAAAAAGAGCAGTGTCTTTGGTGAAAAAGTGACAGGCCTATGGGGATGTGTCTCCTAACAGACCTTGGTGGGTGACTGCTGAGGAAGGGAGAATGACCCCTCACAGAGCTGAGTGGGCAAGGCTGAAGACCACATACACCCCTGGGGCCCACTCTGCCTCTGGTCCTTCACACCCCTGCTAGGTATGCAGCCAGAGTCCTGACTTGGTCCCTCCTGGGCCTGGCTGCTGCAACCAGAGCTATGCTAATCCAATCAGTGGGGCATTTCTTACTCAAATTGTCACAACAGTCAACTATCACACATATTAACCATCTGGCTGTGGGTGTTGATGGGAGTCATAACAATCTTTCTTTCTGATCCCAGCATCTCCTCTCCACTGTCAGAACCCAGAAAACTGGCAGCCTACTTTTTAGGTTGCTAAGGAAGAAAAAGGAAAAGGGAGAGAAGATGAATATTATGGCTGTGTCTGGATGCCCCTTAAAGCCTCATGCAATCATAGGTCAGGCTTTTCAGAGGAGGCTGGATTTAGATTGTGTAACACTGGGATTGATTCACAGTGCAATGCTAGGCTCAAGGACACTAGGATTCAGGGTGTGAGGGCCACCTGCCCTGAGTAGCCTGGATAGAAGGAACTGTGCTTGTGCCCTGTTGCTTTGTTACCTCCCACCCACCATGAGTTGTTTGTCCTCTGTGATGCTACCCTGCCCTGGAGTCAGCTGATGATGCACTAAAACCTCTACAAACTGTAAGCTAAATGAACCTCCCCTCCCTTAACTTCACGTGTCAGATATTATGCCTTAGCAATGAGACAAAGACAATGGACAGAAAAGGAATTGGAAAGGAGGTAAGAGGGAGAGAGGAAAAGGGACAAAAGAAGAAAAAAGCAGAAATGAAGAGAGATGGGGAAAAGGAGGACAAAAGACCCTGTAGTTCATGCCTGGGATCTAGGGAGCCCAACAAGGCTATGCTACAAGGCACTATCTATTGAAACCAAGCTCTGCAGTGAAAACAAAATGTAATACAATGTCCGTACATCCCCTGATTAAGGGAAAAATACAGTCTGACTCAGAGGCAAATCTTGACTAAGGGAAATATGAATCATATTATCAAAGAATGTCATCGTAGGAAAAAACTCCAGAGATAACTAAGGAAATCCTCCCAATCACTAACCTCCCCAAATGAACAAAGCATGACTGCTTCCTTAAATGTTACCTGAAATGTCTACACAAATCTCATCACTCAACAGAAAGCCAAGCAGTGGCAACATTAGATGAAAAGAGAGATACAATTTCTTATTTTACTCATATAACATCAATCTATTTGTCTGCTCCAAGTCCTTTCACTTGGTCAAAAGTTGGAGAGAAAAAAAAAAAAAAAAGATCATTTTCAATGGTGAGGCTGTTGACTGTCTTTATGGTGACAAAAAGGAGAACTCATATACAGTGCATGCTTACTTATATTGAGCTTACATTCCAAAATCTTTTTATTTTTATTTTTATTTTTAGGGAAGGGTCTACAGGGTGTTCAGGGTCTCACTACTAGATCAGACTCATAGCGATCCACCTATTTACAGCCTCCTGAGAGCTGGGATTACAGGCACAGGCCACCACACCCAGTCTCAATTGCCAGCTCAGCACACTCCGAGGCAGTGCCAGCACAGTAGGCCTGCGGATTGAACCCCGGTCCCTGAGCCTGTTTGCAGATGCTTTAATCCACTGAGCTATTTGGCCAGCCCTCAAAATCTTTAAGTTCAATTTTGTTGCATTGTCCTGGGTGCAAAGTCAAGGCTGAGTTCCCAGAACACCCCTTCAACATCCAAAGGTTACTGAGAGTTTCCTTGGAGAGTTTCAACTGGGTTTATTAGCTTCAATATCTGTCCCTGCCAGGTTTCTGTTGCTGTAATAGGATGTCTGAGAATGGATAACTTAGGAAGCAGAGTCATTTATTTGGATAATGCTTGTAAAAGCTGAATGTGCACAACTGGGTGGCAGAGTCTGATGAGGGCCTTCCACTGCTCCAGGATGGAGTAGAAGTCTGAGAGGAAAAAAGTTCAGCAAGGAATGGAAAGGAGGATGAAGTTCCCTGGTAGCTAACTCAGGTCTCAACCAGGCATGGCATACCAACCCTGTAATCCTAGTATGTGGGGAGGCCAAGGCAGGAGTGCACATTCGAGTCTCACCTAGGCGACATTGTAAGACATTGTCTCACACTGAAAAAACTTGTGTGTAACCTGTGCACATCTTTCCATATCCTATAAATCATTTCTAAATGACTTAAAACAATACAAAAGCTATGTAAATAATCACTATTTATATTTTTTAGGCAACAATGACAAGGAAGCAATCCTTGTTCAATCCAGATTCTTTTTCCTTAATATTTTCCAACTAGTGGTTTATTGATTCCATATATGTGGACCCTCAGAGGCACCATATATAAAGACGAGAGAAGAGAAAGAGAAAGGGGGAGGGGAAGAAGAAGAGAGAAGGAAAAGGAGGAGGAAGAGGTGAAGCAAAGAAAAGAGAAAGAGGAGGAGGAGGGAAGGTGAGCAGGAGGAGGAGAGGAGGAAGAATCGCTCCTGACCCACTGCAGAGCCCCAGAGGCTTTGAGGGAAGCACTGAGTGCTCCCAGCTGTGAGGTTAATAATAGTTTTGCACATCTGAAAAGGTCTTTCTCTGGATATTCCAAAAATAGAGCAGCCATGGCCTTGTTCATTCCAGTAGCAATAAACAGTTAACACCCCTGCCGCGCTGCAGGGACCTAGGTCTCTGGGACCAGTGCCCGGCTCTTCCTACCAAACAGCAAGCTGGGTCTTCTCAGCATAGAGGAGCGGTCTTAATAGTGAGGGTGAGTTGCTCTATTGGAGTGTTGCATGTCCTATAAACATAATCTTGTTTTGGATTTTTGTCCAAAATACTGATCTGGAGCCCAACATTATGAACAAAGCATCACCAGAAGCCAAATCCTTTCTCTCCCTCCCCCTAAGCTCATTACTTCCAACAATTCTGACTACACTCCACAAGCACCACCAGCCCAAGTCATGGTCTCCAAGGTACAGGAGCAGTTTCTTTACTTCTGCAGCATCCATAGTAAACAGGATGGATGATTTTCCTTCCTGGTGATTAATTAACCTTGAAATTTGATTTCTTTTTTTCCAGCTAACTCATCTTTTCAGCCTTTGACTGTAAAAGCACACAAAGTATTACTCTGGAATTTATTTGTAATTTTATCCCAAAGTTGATGTTTTGACAACACTCAGTTTCAAAGGTTTCACATATCTCTTCAACAACATGAAGTTCTTATTACTATTTATAATTTCAACAACTATTTCAGATATTTTCATGATCTAGATAGATTCCTGATTTTATATTCTAGTATTACACAGCCTCATGTGTCTGAGATTTAGCCCTCATCAAAAAGAAGGATAGAGGGGCCGGGGAGATAGCTCAGTAGAGCAAGGACCCTGGCAAGCTCAGGGTCCTGAGTTCAATGCCTGGTCTCGCAACAAAAAAAAAAAAAAGGAGGGATAGAGGGAGAAGGGGAAGAGAGTGGAGGTGAGAAATAGGACAGGGAGGGAAAAAGGGAGAAATGGAAGGAAGGGAGGGAGGAGTTACCATTTTTAAAGATTTTTAATGTAACGTATATAAATCTGAATTGCTTATTGGTTAGACTCAGCATACTCTCAGGCACAAATGCAATATCTGTTCAGTCTAATAAAAAGTAGTGATGAACAATTTCAATTATTTGCATCTTGTAGTAATTTTAAACTACAAAAGTAGTATATGACCATCAGAAGGACACAGGCTCCACCCTGAAAGAGTGGTCAGTGATCATAGATGAAACATTCTAAGCAATAACTGAGTAACAGTAACACTTGGTAATAACCCCAAAATTTAAATAGCCATTAGCAAACACTGATATAAAACAAAGTGGAATTAACAACAAGCAAGAGAGAAGTGATAGCTCTTCTGTGTAGAAGAACTCCAGCTAACAAATGGATAAGGAATGAGGAAAATAAAAAAAATAAAATAAAATTGTTGAACACTGTCTCAGTAACTGCTGCTACATACCCCAAAGAATATTAAAATTAGTAGGTGAAAATTTGAATAAAGAGAGAACATTTGATAACCTCAAATAATTTTCTTCCAAAATACAGTGATACCTCAATTTACAAACTGAAATTGTTCCACAATTTTGGATAAGATGGCCACGTTTGTGTTTGTGTGGGAAAGATCGCTGCAGCTATGTTTGTCATCTGATATAGTTTTCAAACCAAGACAAAATTTTGCCAAATACCTTTGGAACCAAATTGTTCACAAACAACAGTGTTCGTGAAGCAAAGTACCACTGTATTCAGTGACACAGGGCAAGAGGAACCTGACAGGGGAGAGTGGGCAGACATACTTTCACCCATCAAGGTCAACTCCAAGAATCTTACCAGCACACACATGGAGAAGGACAGATCACCTTTGTGGCACTCTTCTCTAAAGTCCATGATCTTGGTCTGCAGGCTCATGAGAAAATGGTAGACAAACACAAGGAGAGGGACAGTTGGCAAAATACCTGATCTGTACTCTGCAAAGCCATCAAGGTTGCAACAGACAAGCAGAGATCAGGAGACTCACAGTGGTCAGACTAAAGAGACAGAGAGTAATGGAGAGAAACGTAATGGAGAGCCCTAGACAGGACTGGGAAGTAGACCCTGTCTCAAAAAAAAAAAAAAAAAAAA
>NW_004524723.1:228818-241712 GCF_000260255.1 Octodon degus | reverse complement strand
GCTTGCTTTCAGGATCCACCTGGTGCAGTTTTCCAGGCAACATATAAATTGGATTTTAGTTTGCATTTGTAAACTGATCAGCGTAGGGGCTGGAGAGATAGCTCAGCAGCATAAGCACCTACCTGGCAAGCATGAGATCCTGATTTCAATCCCCGGTACCAAAAAAAATCCAAAATGAAATATAAACTGACAGGATGGAGTGAGTTTGTCTGTAAAAAATCCAGGAAAGAAGAAAATGTATGATTTGAATAAGTATTGGAAAAGGAAAAACTACCTATTTTGAATAGTCATCTACTGCATTTCTACTCGCCATCCATTCACTTTTCTTGACTTAAGGTAGCAAGTGAAATTGAATTAAGCCTACTGTAATGGTTGTACGAGGAACTGCTGCTTCTTGTGCAGGGTGCTTAGATTGTCTGGATTGATCTCCATAAGGACAGTCTGAAGCAAGGACTGTGATTACCCTTATTTTATTAGGAATTAGGCTCAGAAAGGAGGAATGCTGCCTCCAAATCCTGGATAATGTTTCAGTGTTTCTCTTTGCTGTTGCATTTGGGTCACCACCTGGGAAAACAAACCATGCTGACTTCTTTGGGCACGAGTTGTAACCCTAGAGGACAGAACAAGGACTGACCAGGTCCTGATGGGAAGACATGTCCCTGAGATTTCTCAAGTCCTCTCAGAGGTCTGGAGGATTTCAGAATCCCTGTGTGAGTGGTTCAAATTAGACCCAATAGGTAGGAGGACAGAGTCTGCCTGCCTATTTGCCTACCTGCCCACTTGTCTGTCAGTAAGACCCCTGGGGGTACTAGATTCAGTCTGTACCTGATCAGTTCAAGAAGAAGGAAAAATTAATCACCTCTCATTAGTTAGGCCTCCTTATGATCTGGGAGAGGGAATGCTTTAACCTCTAAGTGCCTGTTGAATGATTGTGTGTTTGTAACAGACAGCAAAAACAATAGGCTGTTCCATCGGTGCTTCATGGCAAGGAGTTGGACTTCCCTCTCCGAACTATGGAGCTTGATTGGGCCTCAACCTGAGTTCTGTAGATGCATCTAAGGACAAAATGGAGGACCTACTGATGCTTCTCCTTAGCCTGAATGGTCCCAAAGTTGCCAAGAAGCAAGCAGCCAGGTGGGCATCTGGTCTTTCTCTGAGAGGCACTTTCTGTTGTGCCATCATTCAAGGGCAGGGCCGGGGAGATAACTCAGCAGAATAAGCGCTTGCTTGGCAAGCACAGGGTCCTGAGTTCAATACCTGGTACCACACACACAAAAAAGCATCATTCAAGGGCACACAACACATATGTAGTGAGCCAGAAATGAGAATTAATTAATCCAAACCTGTGGTCCTTGGAAAAAGGAGCAAGGGGCTTTTAGTGATTATGAATTTAAAATGAAATCAAACCACTGTTCCTTGCATCTGAAGGAAAAAAGAGATCTATCCTTTCTTAGCATTCTTCCTTAGGAGGCTTGCAGGCTAGCTTGTTGTTTGAAGTGCCTGCTTGGGTAAACTCAGTCAGGTGCAGGGGACTATGGTTCGATCTCCAGCTCTACTGGCTCACCAGACCTGCCCTTAAGACCCTCCTGAGCCAGCCAAAAAAAAAAAATCTTTCTCAAGTTAAAAAAAAAAGGGGGGAGTCCAGGGAGATGGCTCAGTAGGATAAGCGCTTGACTGGCAAACGCAAGGATCTGAGTTCAATCCCCAGTTCTGAAAAAAAAAAAAAATCTGCTTTGGTAAAGTAATCACCCTGGTTGGTCACCACAGTTGCTACCAACACCTACAGCGTCACTCCCTATTCCTGACTCCATCTACTTCCAGCCAACTGAACCCACGCTGCCCACATTTATCTCATACCGGGTGTCCTGATCGGGCACCAAATGTAGGGATCTGTTGGTCTTTCAGTGTGATCCATTGTACCTGGGAAGAAATGGTGGCAAGAATGAGGAAAAGTTAGAGAAGGCAAGAGCTGGATTATGTGGTGATCTATCTGCCTGGTTGGTGAGATGAGCCCCTGAACAATAGGAAGAGACTTTATTTATAATTTTACAAAGTTGGAAGACACAAGGTTGCCTAGAAACTAATAGCCCACAATGTCCAGGCAGGATGTTTTTCTCAAGACTGAGGTAGCTTGACTGCTTTAACAAGGAGGCCTCATCCTGCCCTCCCACATAGGATCAATTTCAGCTTCAGGGGCTCCCAACAGGCCCTGCCTCCAGAGCCTTCTGCTTCACAGATACACCCTTAAATGCCCATCCTGGTCAGATGACATTATCTAATGCCCACCATAGATGACTGTCAGCAATTCCTTCTGACTCTGTTCTACACAGAAATGTTGCCACATTTTGACAGAGGAAAAATTGGACTATCATCCCTGATGAATGGGTTGCCTTGGCCTTTCCCAAAGATCACCCTGTCTAGAAGCATAAATTCCAGCAAAAAGAAACAAGGCAAGTAGATCAAGTGATCCTCAAAGACATCAAAATGGAGAACCAAAATCCCATAAACCACTGGTACCCAGAAACCTATTAAAAGATATTCCTTTGACTTTGAGGCCCCTGAAAATCTCCAGCCCTAAGAAAATCCAGTCTCATAGTCTAATACCCTCTGGCATGAGTTATAAAGGCTATACACAAACAGATTAGACACACATTCAGATTAAAAGATAAGGGCTCTCTAAAGTTTCAAAGTCCACATTGGGGGCCAACCTATGACTTTCTAGGCAAACAATGGAACAGAACTCTTTGTCTTCAAAAGTACCATCACTGGGGCAACTGCAACTCTTTCCTGTAGCCCCTTCTGCTGAGCATGACACCCAAATTGTCTGCTGGAAAGACACAAAAACTCTGCTGAAATATCAGACAGAAATTGGCTATAAGGTGTCTCAGAAAAAGACAGAATCTGCAAACAAAAAGTCATGTTGTTTCTAAGATACTTACTCAGACTGGCAGCCCTTGGGAGCACCCATGGGCCACCTGTTCAGTTCTTGGGCCCAGTTGCTAAGGGCTGCCTCCTCCCCCTTTGCCTCTATCCTCTAATAGCCACGGTTCTCCTGATCAAAAAACCTGACAAGTTCACATGCCATACTGGACCTCCTGAACTACAGTGGACCATTCAACCCTGCCACATGTCTGCCCAGACCATGACTGCCTGGTACTGACTGATAAACTGTTCTCAAGTTGTCCAAGCTTAAAAATGAACCCGCTGACAGATTCTGAGTACATCCTTACCTCTTGTTTATGAATGGAAGTAGCTTTGTTAGGAATGAAATCTGACAGGCTAGATCTGCTATAGTCACCTTGACAAAATTATTTTGGCCAAAGCTCCCCTGTAAGCATGGTGTGCACAACAAACTAAACAATGAGTCCTCATAGGCCCCCAATCTGTCTGAAAATGAAAGTGTCTACTGCTTCCTGATGCCTTTGGGAAGCCTGTCTGCCAACGATGCCAAACCTGCAGTCAAAACAATCTAATCCAGAGGCCTAAACCCATTCCCTCCAAGGATCAAATTGATAGAAACTTCACCCTTTAAAAACACTATCATATGTTTGGAAACATTTAATTTTCTGAATATTGCTTAATCTTAATTTTTGTTCTAAGAGTTATACTGTATCTTTGACTTACAATTTATTTAAAAGACATTGTATGATATCTTCTAGTATTAGAAACTTTAAAAAGTATATTTCCATTTTCTGTTGACTTAAAAAAAAGAAGTTTGTACCTATGTTGTTTATTTATTATTTCTTGCCTATATCTTGTAATATGAGAAACTACTTTGGCAGTAATAATACACAATGTACTAACCATTGTAACTCTCCTAAAATCTTGTTTTGAGATTTTGTGCCATTGTTTTTATTTTTTTTCTTTAAAATAAAATAACTGATGTCAAAAAACATAAATAAAAAATAAATAAAACACTATCGTAAAGCCTTCTAGGGGCTACATATATCTATTGGTACTTATATGCATCTACTCAGTCTGGCCTAAAGCATTCTCTACCTGAGCTGAGAGGGCAAAAAATGTTTGTCGGGTCCTGCTATGAAAGCATCATCCCTCCACATCACAACATTTGCCAACTGTCATGTATACTGGGGTTTTGCTGAGGAGAAGAATAAAGCTTCACACAATTCACACCACTACCCACTGAATAAAACTAAAAAGGTCAGGACAATGTATGAAACAAGAGCTTATAATTAAAAGTGGCCAGAAGGAAGGACTTTCTCCAGGGAAGTCACAGGACTGTATGGAGGGATTTCAACTTCTATAGAAAGTAGAGATGGGGCTCCAACTTCTTATTATCTCCATGACAAGGGTAGGAGAAGCCACCTGATATCTTACACCAAGATATCTACAAAGAATAGGATAGTGCCAGGTGTGGTGGTACACACTTGTAATCCCAGCACTCGGGAGGCTGAGGCAGAAGAATCATTGCAAGTTCAAGACCAGGTTAGGCTACAAAGTAAGCTCAAGACCAGCCTGAACTGCACAGCAAGACCCTGTCTCAAAAAGACAAAAAAAAAAAAAAGACTGTGACAGTGATAGCCTAGACAATTTCAGCCTAGAGCCTAGAAAACAGACACATAGAAGCCAAGGGGTCTCTTTGAACATCCTGAATTCACACTGCCTCACCAGCAAACAGGGCTGCTCTTCAGATCAGTAGACACTGGCCTGGCACTTGAGATGGACATACACATTTCTTGAAGCTAGTTCTAAAACAATGCTATGTCCATGAAAGTTGAGTCCTTAGCAGGAGGAACAGGGTGACCTCCAAGGAGAGTATAGAAGGAAGAGAGCTTCTTAAAGCAATTTGGAGAAAGACTGAGGAAAACTAGCATGTGCACTAGAAGGGTCTTGGGTTGGATACTTAAAACTCCAGCTCTCATTACACACCTGCCTTCCCCTTGCTGAATGGCCTTGAGATGATCACCATGACGCTCAGCTCCCTTCTATGTAAAGAGGTATGACGACCTCTCTTTTGGTCCATATCTTCACCAAGGAAAGTTGCCATATTCAAAGATCAAGAGTTCAGGAGTGTGAAGGGCAGCATATTAAGACAGAACCGCAAATCATGCCTAGCCTGCTCACCTCCAACTTGGCAGATAGAATAGAGAGTGAAAAAGGCCCCATGCTCTCATGGTCCTGGGGATGATGCAAAACAACGTGCTCAAGGCTAATAGTGAGATCTTTAATGCATAATAGTCATGGTGATAATAAGGATATAAGCAATTGAACATGTACTTGTGATACTTCCTGTTGAAACATGCTCATATATTACATCATTTAACCTCTCAATGAGCTAAAGAATTTGGCACTATGACTATTATTCCCATTTTGCTGATGAAAAAACTGAGGAATGTGCTCAAAGTCATACAGCTGGTAGGTGTCAGAGTAAGAGCTGAATCTGGAAGTCTGATTCCTGAGTCACACCATTATCCATTAGGTGAATAAAATTATGCTGGCAATTATTATGGCAAATAATAATATTTTATCTTGGGTATGATATAATTATGCTATTATAATCAAATAGTAGCAACTATTTTTGCCTTTGGCTGTCCCCACAGCCCACAGAGAAAGGCATTTGATCCTCATCTACAGGAAAACAAGCTCGCAGGGAATCACCGAGTCTAAGGAACATAGCAGAGATGTGACCTCCTGAACAGGTGTGCTTTGGGAGGTGTGGCCAGCAGACACAGCTCCCAGCTTGAAAAATAATAATGAAGGCTGGAGAGATAGCTCAGTAGCGTAAGGCCTGCCTGGCAAGTGCAAGGACATGAGTTCCATCCCCAGTACTGTCAAAAAGAAAAACATAATAATAATAATGAAATTATCAACCTCAAGATGCCATGCAGTTCGGGCTGGCTACCCTTCACCAAGACATGTCACACAGCTTCAAATGCCATCAAAGAAAGGCAGTAGCTCCTATTTTTCACAGCATGGTATTTCTCAGTGACAAGAAGCACAAAGTAGGGGTCTCTGACTCCCTCAACCCCAGCGTTTCCCCACCTGCCAGAAGAGATGAAAGGGTTGAGTTGTGATGAAGTAGAGAAAGTTCAAAGACTGGTGAAAATAGAGAGGTCTTAATTCCAGTGGAGAAAAAAATTAGTATGATCCAGATAGCAAGAAAGGAAGATTAAGGAATACCTCTGTTGTAAGCCCTGTTGTTAATGGGGTAGGAGGGACTGTGGGTGTTTTCTTTGTTTGTTTGTTTGTTTGTTTTTGTTTTTTGCTGTGACAGAAAAGATGCTATTTTTTTCATACACACAGATATACGAACAAATGGAAACAATTTCAGCTGGAAAGGAAGATCATACCTTTCACACAAACTGA
This sequence comes from Octodon degus, assembly GCF_000260255.1. NCBI lineage: Eukaryota > Metazoa > Chordata > Mammalia > Rodentia > Octodontidae > Octodon > Octodon degus. Next base: position 235,385 of record NW_004524723.1, on the reverse strand, counting down.
TTAAATGGGAAAAAAAACAACCAAAATTAACATGTATTTAATGAGAAAACTGATGGAGTCAAATGTTATTTGTGCACTCATAGGATTTCTATTAGTGTTGTAATATTAGGTTCTCCTGGGCTGGACCAAAGTTGGAGACCATATACCAAAACTGAGTCGGGAGGCTAGGTGTGGTGGCGTATGCCTATCATCCCTGCACTCAAGAAGCTGAGGCAGGAGGATCCTTATAAGTGCAAGACCAATCTGGGTTACAAAGTGAGCTAAAGACCAGCTTGAGACGCATAGTGAAACCTTGTCTCAAAAACAAACAAACAACAACAAAACTGGGTCAGGGGAAAGCACTCCTGCTGCACCTTGAATGTTCTACATAGATACTGTACAAACTTTGCCACCACTGAAAAGTGGAAGCAGCATTACGGCAGTCCACCTCACTCCTCCAGTCACCAGCCTCTGAATCAAAGGAGAGTGTGCAGCTGATTGGAGAATCCCAGGCCTATGCCCACAACCTGTGGCTGCAAGAGAAGGCGGGAAGTAAGTAAGATGACATTTCTAACAGGGTAACTAAGTAATCCTGATTTGCCCAAAAATGTCTCAGTTTTAGAACTATTCATTCCCACATCCTAGAAAATTTCCAGTCCCAGACATACCAGGACAATTGGTCACCCTATGAGTGGAAAGTAGACTCTAGATAAGGGATTGAGGATGGCTGAAGAAGGACAAATTTCTGTCACATTCTTCAAAAAAATAATTTCAAAAGAAAAGAGAGCTATCTGGAGCCATGGAATTTAGCCAAGTAAACTCTTCAACTTTCCCACAGCTACCAGACTTTAGAGTTCTGTAATGCTGGGACCTTGTAAAGCTCCAAAGTCATGCTTCTTTCTCATGATTTGTTCATCTTTCCAAGTACTCAGAGGATTAGAGACAACATTTATAAATAAGCTCAGCCACTGCTGTGGGTGAACTAAAGTGAGCTTAATAAGAACCAAACACTCAACATCATTTTTCATTCACTGTGGTAAATGGCATGATTCATGGGGGAAAGGCATGTCCCAGAGGCCAGTTGCTTTGTGCATCTCCCTGACATGTCCAGTTACACCTTTCAGTACACACTGGTGTAAGCATGAGGGAAGGATTAGGACCAACAACGCCCAGGCCCGCCTCTGACCTGGGCTTGACCCTTCAGACCTACTCCTGGCATTGCTAGGTTTGGAGCTGGGCAGAAAGACCCCTGCCTTGAAGCCAGAATGAAGCTAAGACCTAGTAAGCATCTTCCCTGCTATGTGGAGAAACCCTGTCAGAGCAGGTAGAAATGGAGCCCTTTGGAAGTTGACAGAAACTTGAATAAGATGGAGCTGAAGGAAAAGAGAACAATGTTGTGGTGCCAGACCCCTGCTCCAGTTTCTGAGACCCAAGATCCTGAAAGTTCTTCCTCATCCTTTCCTGGCCATGTGATCACACCAAGTCCCCTTGCTTCTGATAAAGCTCCTGACTAATACTGAGGTTAATGTGAGGGAGCTAAGTGACCGTGTGGCTGCACTCTGTGCTTGCTCCAGGAGTACTGCTGCAAAAGCAAGCACATCAAATGTCCAGCCACTTTGCTCAGACATTTGGATGAGTTTTCCTAACTTCACTGAAACTGAGTACTTGGGATTGCTGTGTAATTTTAGTGGAAATGCCTTCTAGCATGAACATTTGGTGATTTTAGATGCAATCAACCAGGGTAGGCAGCTGTGGGTCAAAGAAGCCGGCTCTCCTTCCCGGGTAGAATTTGCATCCAGACCCACGGACTTAAAGTCCAGAGCTCTTAGAACAGCAGCACAGCCTCAAAAAAGGAAACGTGATGAACAGATGGGAGGCAAAAGTCAGTGAATACATATTTTGGAAGCCACCAAAAAATAGTCGTTTGTCTCCGTAGGTTCCTTGGCCAGGTTGGTTGGCCTCAGGGAGCTTATAAGGATGTGATGGGAGGCATGATGGAATGGGGGCTTCCAAAGGGTTAAAGAGGGGCTCCAATTCCAGGGACATTCTTTTGATAGTAACTGAGTGGCAGAGCTCATTCTGCTTGAAGGGTGCTGTTATGGTTTGTGTCTAGTTCTCCCCCCAAAGCCTCATGCAGTCATGGGATGGGCTTCTAGAGTTTGTGATTAACTCATGATCCACTGGGATTATGAATGTGAATGCTGCTGGGATTACGGGTGTGAGTGCTACACCCAGCCTGGGAAAGAGATCCTGAATGCAGCAAAAAGGAATAGGCTTGTTCCCTGCAGCCATTGTTGCTGCTACTCCTCCATTTTGCTCTTGATGTTTGCTACTGCCATGAAAGGTTGCCCTCTGCCATGTGCCACTCTGCCTTGGAGCCAGCTGGGTATGGACTGAAACCTCCAGTAACTACGAGCTAAATAAACCATTCCTTCCTTCATTTTGAGTGTCGGGAATTTGTCCTAGCAACGAGAGAAGAGTAACTGAGACAGGTGCTTACTTGGGCTTCAGGGAAAGGGGAAATCATGGTCTCAGAAGGGAGCGTGCCAGTCCAGACGGGGGCGCCCTAGACAGGCAATGCTTGGCACTCAGAAATCCATTCCTGCCTAGACAGCTGGCTTCACCTTAAGCCAACTCATTTGGTGGCAAATTAAACTTCCAGTCCCCCAAGTGCGCAGCCACTGGCAAGGCCATGATTTTATCACATGTCATAAGTCAGAGGTAAGTAGAGCAACGTGATTACAGCTCCCAATTTAAAAACTAGCCTGACTTGTTGGAAAAAAATTATCACAGATAAGCAAACCAATTTATCAGGAAGTTAATATCTATATAAAGAGCTTATATAAATAATTAAAATGTTCAGACAATTTGCAAAAGACAAGAGGGAAAATTTCGTCATGGGGAAAAATAATAAAACAACAGAAAAATATGTGGTATTTACTAATTCTCAAAGAAACACAAGTAAAACATACTTGCCTCAGGATTTCCATTAAATTAACAAAAAAGCAACAATGCCTAATAATGGTAAGGACACAGGGGAAATGCTAATTTCAAACCTTACTAGTGGAAGAATATTTTGGAAAGTCATTGGGAAAATAAGTCTCTTGAGCCACAAAATGATTGATACTCTCTAACTCAATGATGGCCACACTCCACAGAATTCTTTTTTTAAAAGCCAAATGTATAAAGATTTTGGCACTGTAGCATAATTTACTGACACTGAAAAAAAATTCGCAATTTGTCCCTACAATGGAACAAGTTCAACTAATTATACACCCTCCTAATGGACTCTTTGGGAGCCACTGGAAATGACAATTATGGAGATTGTAGAACACCTAACAGAATGTTTCTAATATGCTTCCTGCAAAAGGAAATGTGTACAGAGGCCAAGATTACAGTGATGGAAAAATGTAGAAGTACAGAGATACAAGAATATATAACTGAAAGTCCTGGAGAGTGGGAGGTTGTGGCTTCAGTGTCCTCATCAAGGGATTTGTGGCAGTGAGATACTCTCATATGCCCCCTCCCTTCCCCTTCCCCTGTAACTGGGGTTATAAGTAGGATACTAGATGGGAAGCACCCCCACTCCCCGTGCTTCTCTTCAAAGTCAGCACCCTGAGAGGCTCTGCCCCACCCTCCCAGGCCCACGTGGTCAACAGGCAGCCCCAGCTTTCAGCGGCCAAGGATTTGCTCAGAGGAAGGGTAACATCCCAGGAGCCCCCCACCTCTGGAAAGCCCAAGAGTCAGCGAAAAGCGCACTCTATGGGCCGGTGAGATAGCTCAGGGGTCTAAAGCACCTGCTTAGACAAGCTTAGGCAAGTGCACTGAGACTGTGGTTTGATCCCTGGCACCACATGCTGTGCCAGCCCTGCCCCAGGGTGGGTTCACACACACACACACACACACACACGCACATGCACACACACACACACACACACACACACACACACACACACACACACCAAAGCCTGCTCTGTGCTTGTGTAAGAGTTCCTCTGTGTCTGTGCCCTCTGCAGAGTTTATGGGACTCTGGGGGGAGGCAGAATCAGCACAAGTCAGGTCTCCCACAGGGACACATCCTGGTGGATCAGGTCACACCCTGATGGCCTCATTGAACCTAGTTCCTTCCTTAGTCCTAATACAGTCGCACTAAGACAGCTTCAACATATGAATGGGGGCAACACATGAGTGCTGGGCCACCTGTGAGCAGGTGCCAGCTGCCAGCCACCAGCTGAGGCCCTTCCACTCCTCTGCACAAAGCCAGCACAGTCATATTGCAGCATGTCTTCCACCCCCAGCTCCTGTAAGGGACTCCCGATGGTTTTATTAATGCAATTATCTCCTCTAGTGGCCTTTGAGATGCTGCAGCAGAACAGAAATCCAGCCAGGGAGGGGACGCTTCTGTACCAGTCTCCGAAGTCCTCCCCATCCCACCCTAATGGCTCTCTTGGGTTTCTCTCACTTGGCTTTGGAGACAGACAAATGACCCCACTCCTTCACTCACAGTGACCCATAGGGAAACACCAACCAGCTGCCCCTATAGCAAATCCACTCTGCTGTGGTTCAGATGCAATTTGTTCTCCAAGACCCCTGTGTTGAAGTCTTGTTACCCAGGCAGTGGAGTCAAGAGAGGCAGGAGGCAGGAGGTCCCTGGAAGGGCACTTGGGGTCCCAAGCCCTTTCTCTGACTTTGGCTTCCTGGTTGTCATGAAGCAAGTGCCTTAGTCCACATGTCCTACTCCCATGGGTGCTCGGCCTCACCTCATGTCCACAGAGCAATGGGCTGAGCAACCACAGACTAAATCCATGCACCAAAATAAACCTTTCCTCCTCATAATTTTTCATGTCCAGTATTTCACCACAGCAACGGAATGCTAACTAACAAGCCCTCCAACGTTCTGCAGACCTCCCTTACATAGCTAGTGGCATGTGATGGATTTGATGAGTAATATCCCGTTTGATCACAGTTTAAATAAGTAAGCATTTGTGTAACTCTTGCTAGGTGCTGGAAATTGTTCTAGGTAATTTACACGTATTATTTCACTCTCACAGGACTCTTTTTGTCAGATAGGATTAGTAGCTTTACCTTGCAGAGAAGGAAACTGAGGCTCAAGATGTTAGGAAACTCAGTGATAATCACACAGTTCAAACACAGCAGAGGTAGGGTTTGAATACAGCCAGTCAGCTGCCAGAGTCAGGCCCTCCAGCCACCGCCCCCTGTGCTTCTCGGAGGTTTAGCTCACGATGTGGGCACCTCTCCCACACGTGAGCACAGTGAGGCTCAGGAGCTGCAGAGTCCATACGGCCCCTCAGATGCCAGGCTGGATCCCAGCTGGGCTTCTGTCCAGGTCACTGCTCTTCCCCTGGAGTCATGCCTTCACTCACTTTCCCGGCCATTTGTAGTTGTGAGAATTTTGTAGCCTGAATCAGCTTAGAGTACAGCGCTACCTCACCCAGCCTGCAAATGTGCTTCCCCTAGGATAGAGGACCCTGGGACACCCGGCAATGAATTCCTGGGCAGGCTTCCACAGCGACAGTCTCCGAAGTCCTCCCCATCCCACCCTAATGGCTCTCTTGGGTTTCTCTCACTTGGCTTCAGAGACAGACAAATGACCCCACTCCTTCGCTCACAATGACCCATAAGGAAACGCCAAGCAGCTGCCCCTACAGCAAATCCACTCTGTTGTGGTTCAGATCCAACTTGTTCTCCAAGACTCCTGCATTGAAATCTTGTTACCCAGGCGGTGGAGCTGGCCCCCAATCCTGCGCCATTGTCTTCTGGTACTGTAACCTGCAGGAGCAAGCTCTACCCTCCAATGCTTCTTGGGAGTTCTTCTCACAATGAGCATTGTTTTTAAAATGCATTTGGTATAGGGTCTCACTACACAGCTTGGACCCCTAGTGATCCTCCTGTTTCAGCCTCCATGCCCGGGCTTGGTAGCTGGCTTAGCACAACCAGGAGACAGGCCAGCATGGCATGTGGTACTGGGTATTGAACACCAGTCCCTGTGCTTGCCTATGCAGGCACTGAGTCCACTGAGTTATCTCATTGGCACACAATGAGCATTTTTGGAAGTCTTGTGTGCCGAGGCCACCTGAAACCTAATCTTTCCTGTGTCTCCCACTCGTGGTGCTTGCACCCCTCCATCCTTAGACTGGACCCTTGGCACGAGGCCTGGGGCTTCCCAGACTCTCAGTACCCATGGACAACTCTGGGTCATTCTGTCCTCTTTAACCAGAGTCCTCATTAATATTAACAGCAACAGTTTGATAACAACTGGCATTAAAACTCAGCTTGCCAGACTGGAAATCCAGCTCCCTGCTTCTTTACTCTTGTGAGAAAGAACAGTTGTCAGGACTACGGCCTTGGTTACTTTTCTCTTATTGCTGAGACAAAATATCTGACACCTAGAAAAGAAGCTGGGGAGATAGCTCAGAGGCACGAGAGCCTGCCTGGCAAATGCAACGTCCTGAGTTTGATTCACAGTATGAAAGAAAGAAAGAAAGAAAGAAAGAAAGAAAGAAAGAAAGAAAGAAAGAAAGAAAGAAAGAAAGAAAGAAAGAAAGAAAGAAAGAAAGAAAGAAGAAA
>NW_004524723.1:227075-228718 GCF_000260255.1 Octodon degus | reverse complement strand
AAGAAAGAAAGAAAGAAAGAAAGAAAGAAAGAAAGAAAGAAAGAAAGAAAGAAAGAAAGAAAGAAAGAAAGAAAGAAAGAAAGAAGAAAAGAAAGGTTTGTTTAGCTCACAGTTTGTGGAGGTTTCTTTCTAATCAGTTGGCTTCAAGGCAGGGTAGCATGGAATAGGGGCAATACTTAAAGGCAGTAGAAGATAGCAAAAGTCACAAAAGCAAAGTGGTATATATGGGGGGGCACTTTACCCCCCTTATATTGCATGAAGGCTCTCCACCCCAGGGTGGGTCCTTTACACCCACACCATCTCTGTGTCCTCCTCTAGCACAGGCTTGGGATGTTAAACCCAGCCACCTGCTGAGTTGTGTAGTTAAACTTGTAAACTTGTCAAATTGACACAATGTATCAACCACCACAGCTATCTTCCTGAGCATGTGAACTTCAGATCCATAAAAACTCACACAGTGGAGGCCCCTACGCTGGCTGGGTCTGAGGCTGCTGCAGGCCTATTACAGCTGTGGCTGCTCTAACAGCCACTTCGCTGTCCCCATTGCAGGCAAGAACATGCTGTTTCCTTTTCATGTGGTGATATCTTGACTTGTACACTTGAGCCTGTGCAATTGGGTGGCTCAGACTTTTTTGGTTCTGATGCTACTTTTTGAAGGGTCCTTCCTGCTGAAGACCACCTTGGAGACACCAGCACATTCTCAACAAGAAATGGGTCTCCTGCGTCCCCAGCTGCCCTTCCTTTGCCACTGGGTGAGTCTCCAAGGTGGCTACTGCTCTGGTCTGTGCATGGCATGGGACGCTTGGATGCCAAGGAGCTTGCCTAGGTGACAGGCTTCTGCTGTCCAAAGCAAGCTCCTCACATCAGCACCACTGACTTTGAGGCTGTATATTCCCATGAAACAGGGCCTTCTTGTGCATGTGGTGTTCAGCACTGCACATGCCTCTGTTGCTCAGATGCCATCGAAAGGCTCTCCAGACACCACCAAGTGTCCCCGGTGCTCCTGGGTGAGGACTAGTATTCTAAATGCATAATTAATGCCCTGTGTGCTGGGCTGCCAGTACCAGAGGGACTGGGATGGTCTAGTGGTAGGGTTGCTAAGAACAAAACATTCAGGTCCCAAGTCCGAGGGCGGGAGGTCCCTGCAGGCCCACTATCACGAAGGAAGAACAAAAGTGCTACTAGAGCTTTAAAGGCCAATTAGAGGAAAAGTCTAAGATAGGTGTTAGTTTGGGTTCTCCAGGAGATTCAGAGAAAAATTCCCAAGCAAGAAGCATCTGTGGGAGAGGCAAGGAAGACTAGCAAGGGTTAGGGATGATACAGGAAAAAGAAGGTGCCCATGATGGGCCATCCAGCTGCTGCTGTGGTAACCAGGGTGCAATCCTGAGGGACTGCAGAAGGCAGTGACAAACACCTGCCTAAGGGCAAGAAAAGGGGTACAAATGCACCAACTCCTGTCACTCAGTGGTTGCCACCTACTCCAACCAGTGATAGGTTCCGGGGACCAGGAACAGACCCCAGTGAGCTAGGCTATCAGCGTACCCTGCATGACAGACATGTCAGCCACTATGTCTGTTGCGATTTTGTGGATTTTGTGTAACTCGAAGGCTTGCTTCTTTACTGCCTTGGTCTCCAAACTGTTT
>NW_004524723.1:220120-225275 GCF_000260255.1 Octodon degus | reverse complement strand
CCACGCATCACAGTGACCGGCCACGCATCACAGTGACCAGCCATGCATGATAGAAAACAGTCATTTCTCAGAGGCAACAGTAGCATGAACCTAAGTAAGCTGCAGGTTACCTGGGCAACTATCAGAAGCTGAGGTGTATTGAGCAGGGGCATTTTCTGCTACAAAGCAGCGCAGCAGAGGCCAAGCTGACTAACTGTGTGAAGAGTACACAGCAGGTGAGACTCAAGAGTGCTGGAGCAGAAGGCCATCTGAAGACCCTGAGCCAGCCCTGCACCCTTTTCCCTGTAACCTTGGACAAGACTCAACCTTGCCAAACCCTAGTTTCCCTGCCCATGAAATGGGGCATATTCCAACCCACAACTCATGTAGCTGTGGAGCATTAAATGTTATCTCACCTGTAATGAACACACCTAGCTCTTATGAGCTTTTGCCACAATTTGAATCTCAGTGGTGATCACTGCTTTTCAGCATCAGTCAGAATGGGTTCAGCAGGAGCCATGTCCGCTGTGTTTGGGAAGTGCCCTCTGAGTTAACCTAGCAAGCTGCATGGTTCTCCAGACATGCAGTGGGTCCTCTGGATGTATCATGCAGCTCCCCTAGCTTCTGAAAACAGCTGCAATTGGGGAGGATGGGGAGGGAGCTGGTCAGTAGGATGCATGGCTGGCCACTATGATGAATGGCTGGTCAGTAGGATGCACATCATACGAACCAAACCCCAACTGACAATTGCATGGCTGGTCAGTGCCAGCTCCCTCTCCATCTTTCTCCCATCAGCACCAAGCCCAGCTCTGCCTACCCACACACCCCTGGCTGGAGTTCTTCTTCCAAACAGGATGGCTCACCTGGATCAGAGAAAGCTTTGAACATGGACAGCTCATCACGAGAGACTTCCACTGGGGACACAGATTCCCAGGACACACCTCACCTGTGAGAACCTATGGTTTCCCTTCCCATTTCATGCACTATTCCAACTCCTGTTTATCTCCTTGTCCTTCCCTCAAGGTGGGGGCCCAATGGGTGAGGCCAATCAGGGATTTCCAGGAGACATCTGCACCTTGCTAGGAGGTGGCTGGGCTCAGAGAGGCCATCTTTCAGATGGGATCAGTAAGCAGATACTATTCTTCTTGCCAGTGGAGAGATGCACAAAGAGCCTTTCTGAAAAGCAAAGTCCTGACAACATCGCCTAGCCCTTGGATCCAAGTGTGCCTGAAGTCAGCACACCCGGAACTCTTTAGTCCATGAGATAGCAAAGCCCAGCACACTTTGCTATGCTCTTTGTTCTTAAGCCAGTGTGAGCTTGGTTCTGTCACTTGCAACTTTAAGAGGACTGCCTGACAATCTGCAATGGTTTGAATGTGTTCCCCAAATTTCCCACACTGGAAATGCTCCACCCCATCAACAGCCTACTTAACTGTCTTATTGACTGTCTCCAAGGTATTTGTTTCTTGAAATTGCCAAAGTTGTATTTTTTAATATACTTCATCAAATATCTGGCAGTATCACTTCTTGGCCTTTCAGCTAAGATCAAGTGAAATATGTGGCAATAGCTTTGTGTCCTTTGGTGCAGGGTAAAATTTCCAGCAAAGGCTCACCGAGTTCATTGTGGTTTGGCCATTTTATTTTATTTTGATCCTTGGCATCTGATCTGCACATATAACCCTAAAACTGGCCTATTACTCTAGAACTCTCAGTAGCTCTATCTTTCTCATTTCCAATCTGCCATAGATACAGCCTCACACCATGTAACCTGTGGGGTGTAGTTGTCACTAATGAGTTGTATTAGTCACTTCTGGCCACTGAAACAAAATACTCAACGTCTGCTCTTAAAGGAGGAGATGCTTATGTGGCTCACAGTTGAGGAGAGCTTGGTCCATGGTCCAAGGCAGAGACAGCATGGGGGAAGGACCTGGAGGAAGACAGCAGCTCACTTCTTGGCACCAAGAAGCAGAGAGAGAAAGGAGGGGCCAGGGACAAGCACACATTATTCCAGTTCACACTCCCAGGGACCCTTCTCTTCCAACTAGACCCCACCTCCTAACAGCTCATTCAGCTATGAGCTCACAAGTGGATGAATCTACTGATGAACTTGGTGCTCATTCATCTAATCACCTCCCAAAGCAGACCTGTGCACACACAAGCACTGGGGGCAGACTGTGCTTCTACTCAACCTGGGTGGGTCGGGCTAGAACACCTAGTGCATGTAAGAGCTCACACTCGTGTTCAAACAGTGATGATGCTGTCTAGTGTTGGCTTCTCAGAACATAACTGCATCAAATGTACTTTGATGCTAAGCTTGGTTCCTCACCAGAAATCCAATGATGGTGGGCACTCTGGGACACAGGAGGCTTTGTGAAGATAATGAGGATTCATGAGAGAGGACACACCGAACAGCATATGACTCCACTTCCAACTCCCCCCAGACACCCATTGCCAAGTCCTTGTGTCCTCAATGTCTCTCCCTGACCCCAGCCCTGTCTCTCTGATCTCCCTGCTCCCAGTCAGCTTGTCCTACAACTGGCAATGCCTGGGGCAGGTGGAGAAGGAGATTTAGAAAGCACTAGTGGGCCAGGGATATAGTTCAGTGACATGCCTGGCAAGTGCAAGGTCCTGAGTTCGATTCCTGGTTCTGAAAAAAAAAAAAAAAAAAAAAAAGAATGCACAGACCTGGGGCCAAGGCATGTAGGTCTGTGCCCAGCTTGTGTGCACTATCAGAGAGGTGCATGCTCCCAGTTTTCTACAGTCCTGGGCACTGTTGGCTGTGTCCCACATGTGGGACAGTTTCCCAGCTTTTACCATTATATTTGCTCATAATTTTTCCTGCAGCTGAGAAGAGTGGAGTAATAAAGACCATTACGAAGTGGCTCTGAGCAGGACTTATATTAACCAATTGGCTTTTGATGTTTACTTGTGAGTCTGTCCAAGACATAGGCTCTTTGTTAGAGATGGCAGCCTGTAGTGGTGGTTGAAGAACACGATAAGGCCAAAGTAAAGGACTCCTGGCTCCAACCTCAATTAGTTAGATGAAAACTATAGCTGTAGGCATTGCACTCCTGGACATGACAGAGTTCTCCTAAATTAACACAATGCATAACTTGGTAAAGTCCTTAAAGGGATTCCCAAGTCCTGCCCAGATTCCTGCATCTTCTTCAGTGTTCCCTTCCTTTGTTTGATAACATAATAAATCCAGGCCATGGAGAGAAGTTCCTGGTCTTAATCAAGAGAGTCCTGAATTCTGTGAGAGGGTTTTGATGCTTCTGGAACCCTGAAATGCTACCATTTGTCTCATATATTCAACCTTCAATGTCTACTTATTTGGGAGATTGTGGGCCTGATCAGTCAGCAGTAACTAAGGGAAAATATTAACATGATAGAGGACCATGGCTACCACCCCCAGACCTGCCAAAAGGGAGATGACTGCCTGCCTCTGTCCTGTTTCTCCCATGCACCTGGCAGACTTTTATACAGAGGTCATCAGCTTGCGGCCCCAGCATGATCCTCAATTCACCTCCCTATTATACAAGCAAGAAGAGCCCATATCCTTAAGTTATACAGGACTCTCCTTCAGAAGGCCCTAGCTCCCCCCATGCTCTACTTCCATGAGCTCTAGCTGTTAAAAAGCCCTTCCTAGGGGCTGGTGAGATGGCTCAGTGGTCTAAGGCACCTACTTGGAACAAGCTTGGCAAAACAGAGGGACTGCGGTTCAATCCCCCAGCACCACATGCCAGCCAGCACTGCCCCCTGGTGGGCTGAGCTGGCCACACACACACACACACACACACACACACACACACACTAAATAAAATGTTTAAAAAAAAAAAATCCCTTCCTAATAGGCAGGGGCTTTTCATCACTAGATGTAGCATTTATGGAGAAGGCACAGCCAGGTGCGTCTTGGCTGATCAGGTGCTCTGCCCAACTGGGTAGAGCAGCAGCTTAGGAAGGCCACCCTGGAGAAGTACCTGGGAGACCCTGTGTGTGGAGACTCAATGCTCAGAATCCAACAGGCAAGAAGCACAGGGTCTCTTGGGGATCAGAGTATGGGGTGTAGTGGTCATGGGGAGAAGGGAGGGAGGCAGAAGTCTGGGTCACAACCCTGATTTGGAGTTGGGGTTAAATGAATGCACATTGCAAATGAAAAGAGGAGCCATGGACCAAGAAACCTTGGAGGCCTTGAGAAACTAGAAGAGGCAAGGAATGGATTCTCGCCAAGACATCTTGATCCTAGGGCCAGTGATCCTAAGGAAATAAGTTCATACTGTCTTAAGATAAATGTGTGGTACTGATCCAGCAGCAGTAGGGGCCATGACAGTTGGAAGTTTGGGTGCTTCCCCTATGTATCTGCCAGCTAGGAATATTGAGCTACATCCTGGCTTTCCCTTCTTTTTTAAAAAATGATGAGACAGGGCTGGGGAGATAGCTCAGTAGAATAAGCGCCTGCCTGGCAAGTGCAGGGTCCTGAGTTTAATCCTCAGTAATGGGGGAAAAAAAAGCTATAAAATGATGAGACAATGTCTCACTAAGTTGTTAATTTTCCCATCCTGGGACTTTGTCATCCTCCAGGAGTGCTGGGCTTGTAGGTGTGCACCACCACAGGCAGGCCCAAAGCAATTCTACAGTAGCCATTGTTCTACTTTCATTCGTGACTGCTCATCTCTAGAGGAAGGCCCTGGTGAAAGCATTCAGGAGTTAGAGGAGGGACCAAAATCACTCCCTTGTAGTATCTTTCAGAGAAGGATCCTTGCTCCGATGGGCAAAAAATAACAAGGAGGCTTAGGGCTGGCGGTGATTCAATTCCTCCAAATCCTTTCTGATGTCTTCCTTCCACCTAGTTCATTAATTTGGCACATTTATTAACTGCTGACTGTGTGTTAAGCAGCGGAGGTACAGAATTAATCACAGCTTGAATTCCTGTCTAACCAGAAAGATAGCAGGATCCTGTCTCAAAGAAGAACAAAACAATAACAAAAAACAAGAAAGTAAGCATAGCAAAGCCCTTATTGACAGAGAGAGAACATTTCAGTGTTGGGAAAATAAACAAACGATAAAACATATAGCCCAAGGCCAGGGAATTGGCTCAGTAGAATAAGTGCTTCCCTGGCAAACACAAGGGTCTGAGTTCAATCCCCGGTTCCGAAAGGAAAAAAAAAACTTCACG
>NW_004524723.1:217991-220020 GCF_000260255.1 Octodon degus | reverse complement strand
TTAGAAGGTAATGGGACCAAAGGAAGGGGTACAAGAGGGTGTGCCTGGACAGAGTGGGCTTGTGTGGAACCTGCTGCAGTCATGCAGGTGAGACGCAATGATGCCTGCGATGGAGTGGCCCAGAAATGGTTGGATTCTGTGTATATTTCATTTTGTTTATCTGTTTGTTTTTTATTTCTATTTTTATTTATTTTTGAGGCAATCTTGCTATGCACTTTAGGCAGGCCTTGAACTTGTGGCAATCTTCCTACCTCAGCCTCCTAAGTGCTAGAATTACAGGTGAGTGCCACCATGCCCAGCTATTATTTATCTATCTTATTTGTTACAGGAGATTTAACCCAGAGCCATTTAGTGTAGGTGTGAACGCTACTGGGATGGGAAGTTAGGATGTGGGATAGCTGGCTGGGAGGTAGATGTGACCTGTTAGTATAAAATCCCAGCACATATGCAGAGAATGGTGTCCAAAGTCCTGCACATGGAATTTTCATGAGAATTTGAGCAGGTTTTTGACACCGGTGGCTTGGCCCTGCTGTCAGCTTGAGGGGTGGGGGATGCAATCTTGGGCCAACAAGATAGCTCAACAGACTAAAGCACCTGCCTGGGCAAACTTAGTCAAGCACAGGGACTGCAGTTTGATCCCTGGTACCTTCTGCCATGCCAGCCCTATCCCCGGGCGGGCTGAGAAGGCCACAGAGTCCAGGTGAAGTGGTACACACACCTGTAATCCCATCACTGGGGAGGCTGAAAACAGGAGGATCACTATAAGTCTGAGTTGCATAGTGAGACCCTGTATACCCTGTACACCCTGTCTTAACTACAAAAAAAAAAAAAAAACCAGCTAGGCTGGCACAAGCCTCTCACCCTAGGATTCAGGAAGACTGCCATAACTTTTGAGGCCAGCCTAAGTTCCGTATTGAAATGCTGTTAATAAACAAACAAACCCAAACAATCAAAATAATTACATAAAAACAATTTTTATCCTAAAAGTTATATCATGATTATTTTAAATACCTGTTGATACGATACAGTTATATGACTTATTTACAATAAGTCTGAGACAATAACAAGTTTGAGGCCAGGCTGAGCTACATAGCAAGTTCAAGAAGAGCCTGAACTGTCTGGAAAGACCCTGTCTCCAAAAAAAGTGTTGCTTTCTTTTCTTTGAGACAGGAAATTACTATGTACTTCAGGTTGGCTTTGAACTCATTGTGTAGCCCAGGATGGTCTTGAACTCATAGAAATCCTCCAACCTCACCTCCTGAGTGCTAGGATTACTAGTGCGCACCACCATGTCCAGCAATGAAGTACCAAAATGAATAGAAGCTTTCTGATTCCTGGTAATAAAAGCACTATTCCTCTTTTGCAGTGGCAACGTTTACTTGTAAAAGTAAAAAGTGAGAGAGGAAATGGATCTGCAGATGAGCTTGGGCTGAGTAAAACAAGAGAAAAGAAAACAGAAATACACCTTGGAAGAAGCAGGGGGAACCATGAGGAAAGGCCTGATAGCTGGTACTAGTCCTTAGACAGTCTGTTTAGCCTTTCCCCCTTCTAAATCCCCATATTTGGATTCAAAGTGAGACTTTCTTTTCAGGTCTCATTCAGTCAACATTGGCACCAAACATTGTTCCCCCTCTCAGCTTGATATTCAGCTCAGGTCTGACCCACTTCTGGTTAAGGGACTAATTCACTTACTTTTGGGTCAAAAATAGGTAAGGGTAAAAAGGAAGATGTATGAGAGGGGAAAGACACCAAGTCTATCTTGTGTTAGATTGCAGTATGGTATCAATCAAATAAATTTAGGTGCAGTTACTCCTTGGTATCAGTGGAAGATTGGTTCCAGGAACCTCATCTGTATCAAAATCCACAGAATCTCAAATCTTTTATACAAAATACTATTTACATTTAAATTATACAGATCCCCCTGCATCCTTTTAACCATCTCTAGCTGGCTTATAATGCCTAATACAGTACAAATGCTTGTTTAGCTATTAATGACAAGGAAGAACAGTTTGTGCTATTTATTTATTTA
>NW_004524723.1:215559-216398 GCF_000260255.1 Octodon degus | reverse complement strand
TGTCTTTTGATTGGTGAATGAAGACAATGCACCTTGGTAGTTACAACTGTAGGTATTGACTCATCGCTGTCATGCTATTTCCCTGCTGTTGCTTCTCTTTCTTTCCCATCTACATTATTGGTTGGCCTGCCTGGTGGATTCATTGTTTCAGGCTTTTTGGCGTTGTAAGCTTCATTGCCTCTTTTTAATATATCCTTTTTTCTGAGACAAAGTCTCACTATGCAGTTTGGGCTGGATTTGTGCTCACTCTTTTTATCCCCCCAGGCTGGTCTAAAACTCACAGAGATTCTCCTGGCTCAACCTCCCAAATTCTGGGATTACAGGTGTGTACCACCTTGCCAGTTCCGGGGCCATAGGGTGGATGCCTGTATCCAGGGCTGAGACAGGGCACCCAGGCATCTGAGGCCGACATCACACAGCATATGAGGCTGGGGATTGAACTTGGGTTCCTGTGCCTTCCAGGTAGGTGTTTATGTCTCTCAATTATGTCTCTGGGCCTAATATATCCTTCAAATATTTTCTGATACTGGCTTAGTGTTCATGGATTTCTGTAGATGCTCTTTTTCATGGAAATGTCTTATTTCTCCGTCAGTTTTGAAAGGTAACTTTTTGAGACACAACAGTCTGGGTTGGAAATTGTTTTCTTTTAAGGTTTGAAACACTTCATTCTAAGTCCTCTTTGACTTTAGGATTTGTGGTGAGCAGTCTGCTGTAATTCTGATGGGTTATCCTGTATCAGTTATTTGTTTCCTCCTTCTAACTGCTTTTAAGGTTCTGGGTTTTGGGTTGGGGATGTAGCTCAGTGGTGTAGAGTGCTTGCTTAGCATGCACAAGGCTCT
>NW_004524723.1:212021-213264 GCF_000260255.1 Octodon degus | reverse complement strand
AAAAAAAAAAAAAAACCTTTCAGGCCAGGTGTGATGACACATGCCTTTAATCCCATCATAATCCCAGCCTGCGGCAAGATAGCTATGAGTTCGAGGCCCACCTGGATGACATAGTGAGAACCTGTCCCAAAAACCCAAAAAACTAAAACAAAGCACCCCCAAGTAAAAAACAAATCTCTTTAGTTACTGCCCTCTTTTCAGAGATATCCTCTAGATGTAGATAGCTGTTGAGGATATTGCTGAAAAGAGGGCAGTAACTAAAGAGGTTTATTTGTTTGTTTGTTTGGGGGTGCTTTGTTCTAGTATTCAAGCATCTCATTTTGGGGGAAGAAGGGGATGTAGCTGATTTAACTTGGGACCCAATTTTCTGGGAATAGGCTACAATATTCTTTTCATGAGCCCAAGGCAATCCAGATATTTAAATATAGAGAAAACTTAATGATAACAACAACTGTGTTACATTGACTAAAGAAGTACAGGCTGGTGTGGCGGTGCACGCTGATAATCCCAGCACTCAGGAGGCTGAGGCAGGAGAATCGCTGTGAGTTTAAGACCAGACTAAGTTACAAAATGAGTTTAAGGCCAGCCTGAACTGCATGGCAAGACCCTGTCTAAAATAAATAAATAAGTAAGTAAATAAAAATCCGCAACAGTAGCACCAGCTAGGAATGGTGACACACACCTGTTCTCCCAGCACCTGAAAGGCTGAGGCAGGAGGATTTCTGTGAATTTGAAGCCAGTCTGAACTGTGTAACAAGACCTTGTTTCAAAAGGAAAGAAAAAAAAACACCAAACACAAAAGCATCAAATATCAACTGGATATCAACAAACCTTAAGGACTAATAATATACTATGCTTAACCATAAAGTGAGACCTATAGTTACAGTAAAAACTTTAAGATAAACCAGATATATATATATAGTAAATACATACTCAACAGACCAATTTTACCTCTACTACCATTTTAACAGTGTCCACTCCAACAAAGGATTTCTGTCTAGAAATGTAAAGAATTTTTACAAATCAGGTCTCTAATATTCAAAGACCCAACCTAAAAATGGGCATCTACAACATTTTGGCCCTAGCCTTTCAAGGGCAGTGAAGACTCGGGACATAGGAGAACCTGTACTGTAACAACATGTAACTCAGTTGTGCTCCAAATTTTCTGATCAAGAAGATTATGGAGCCACAGAGGAATGTGTTCGATGATCTAAAGTGAGCCTGGGGAGAGTCACATGGAGAG
>NW_004524723.1:205694-211476 GCF_000260255.1 Octodon degus | reverse complement strand
AAAAAAATAAAAATGGGCCTCTAAGATGAATACACACTTCCAGATGAAGAAATGCCAATGCCAAATAAATATGTGAAAAAATGTTCAATACTATTGGTCATTTGAGAAATGCAAATTAAAATGACACTGAGCTTCCATCTCACCCCAGAAAGAATGGCTATCATCAAAAAATCAACCAGTGGGGGGTGGCTGGGTAGAGGATTGGAAAAAAAAAAAAAAAAAAGGCAACCAGTAACAGAGGCTGGTAGGGCTGTGGGGAAAAGAGGACTCTTCTCCACTGTTGGTGGGGGTGTGGCCTGGTACAACTACTATGGAAATCAGTGTGGAGAGTCCTCAGAAAACTAAGATTTAGAGGTTCCATTCAATCCAGCTATTCCCCTTCTGGGTATCTTCCCAGAAGAGTTAAAAACATTGTACCATGATGACATGTGCGCGCCCATGTTTAAAGCAGCACAGTTTGTCAGAGCTAAATCTTGGAAACAACCCAAATGCCCATCAACTGAGGAATGGATAAAAAGATGTGGTATTTTTATACAATAGAGTATTAAAAAGGATAAGCTTGAGGTTCTTAGAAGAAAATGGATGCAACTAGAAACTCTCATAAGTGAAACAAATCAGACTCACATGTCTGATTTGTCATATCAAACATCATATTGTCTCCCTAGTGTAAGAAATTGAAAGAGTAAATAAAATCCAAAAGGTAAAATAGATATTGTGAAAAGAAAAGAAAAGAAAAGAAAAGAAACTGCTTCAAAAGAAAATAATGCCCCATTAGATTGACATGGCCACCTCCCACTTACCCTCAAGCACACTGACACTAAAGCAGAATGATTTTGAAAGCAATCCAACAAGTTCCAAATGCGTCTGACTACAAGTACCTGAAGAATAGGGCAAGGGAAGAATTCAAGTACCTGAAGAATAGGGCAAGAAACAGAAGTGTCACAGGACAGCACACAATCCAGATACCTGCATTAGCAAGATCTTAACTCTAGCGTTTTTCTGAAGATTTTCCAGATACTCATGTCTTGCTGAGTTTAGGCTTAATAACTTAAACCCAAGTCAAACTGTTGGTGTGTACAGCACTCAAGCACTACTTTGGAAGGTGGAGCATAGCATGTCAGAGATAGGAAAGACAAGCACCATGAAACAATTGCTCTAGAATTGAGAAATATATGTGAGCTCTGAAAATGTTTCTGGAATGTTTCTGAAAATGGGTCAGCAGTTTTCATAAGAAGCGAAGACTAATAACAAATGGCCAGTTGCACATGACAAAATGCTTAACATAAATCATCAGAAAAATGCATATCAAAACCATAATGGGGGGGCTGGTGAGATGGCTCAGTGGTCTAAAGCACCTACCTAGAACAAGCTCAGCAAAGCACAGGGACCGTGGTTCAATCCCCCAGCACCACATGCCAGCCAGCCCTGCCCCCTGGTGGGCTGAGCTGGCCACACACACACACACACACACACATAAATAAAATTAAAAAAAAAAAAAACATAATGGGAGCTGGATGTGGTGGTGCACACTCGTAATCCCAGCACTTGGGAGGCTGGGGTAGGAACATTGCTACATGTCTGAGGCAAGCCTGAGCTACAAAGTGAGCTCAAGGCAAGCCTGCACTGCCTAGTGAGACCTTGCCTCAAATACACAAAAATGTCAGGCATGACTGTGCATGCCCGTAATCCCAGCACTTAAGAGGTTGAGGCAGGAGAATCATTATGAGTTCAAAACCAGCCTGGGCTACAAAATGAGCTCAAAGCCAGCATGCGCTACACAGTGAGACCCTGTCTCAAAAAGACAACATCAACAACCCTCCCTCCAAAGCTCCCACAATGAGATAGCACTTCATTTTCACTACAATGGCTGTAATTTAAAAAAGGAAATAAATGTTGTTGAAGATGTGAAGACACTGCTCAGTAGCACATACTTGTAAACCCAGCTCCCTGGAACCTTTTTTTTTTTTTTTTCAGTACCAGGGATTGAACTCAAGACCTTGAGCTTGCCAGGAGAGCACTTATTCCACTGAGCTATCTCCCCAGCCCACCCTAGAACCTTCTTTAAAAAATCCTTCTACAGGGGGCCGGGAGATGGCTCAGTGGAATAAGTGCTTCCCTGGCAAGCGCAAAGGTCTGAGTTCAATCCCCGGTTCCGCCAAAAAGAAAAAATAATAAAAATCCTTCTGCATTAACCTTAAGGGCCACTGAAGTGTGTTGTTCAGCTGTTCCATGACTTGATAGCCAAAGGAGTCAAAAAGAAAAAAAAAAAAAAATCACTGGCAAATCTGGATCTTTTCTGGAAAAAAAAAAAAAAAAAAAAAGAGCTTAGTGAACACACTGGAATTGGGAAAACTTTAGGCAACTTCTGGGTAAAACTTCCATGATTACCTTAATTTTGATGTGAATAGAAGTATATCCTTCTTTCTTTTTTTTTTTTTTTTTTTTTTTGGGGAACCAGGGATTGAACTCAAGCCCTTGCACTTGCCAGGCAAGCGCTTATTCTACTGAGCCATCTCCCTGGCCTCTAGAAGTATATCCTAAAGGAACATCCTTGGTGTGCCAGGTTCTCCTCCAAGGACAGGAAAAGGAAGAAATTTTGAAGACTACATCAGAGACAAATACATCACGGCCAGAGTTGATGAAGGACATTTTTGAAAGCAATTACACTTACAACATGCAATTAATTGAATCAAAGATGTAGACATGAAAGCTTATGGAAGATGCTGGGGTTGTCAGTCCCAAAAACTTAAGTCCTGTTTGTCAAAGGAGCAGAGCTAGGAAGTTAATCCAAGAATCTGGCCAGATGTAGAATATGAGGCAATGGAGACAGAATTTTGCAGAATGAAACATAGTACCTAGTACCTGCACTGAAAGCCAGAGGAGCACCACCAATCAATGGTGTGGATGTTGAAGACCTAGACTGCCAGAACCTACTTCCTGTAGCTTCAGAATTCACAACATAAAATGCTTCTGAACGCCCTTCTGAGGGAGTAATCTACTAATGTAAAATGCTTGTAAGAGCCAGCTTTCAGATTCCTGAATAAGCATTGATATATTGTGAAACCATTTGACAAGAAAGAGAAGCATTTGTGAAGTTTCTCAATAAAAAATACTTTAGAAATAAAAAAAGGAAGTAGTAACAGGGATGGGGAAAGGAGAGAAAGAAAGGACTGCTAAGATAATTGTACTACTAATTTCTGTTCATTGAAAGGACCAGCTAGTATTTATACATGACGAATCTTACCTGCCTATATCTGGTAATCTCAGCAACTGCTCTGAAGATAACAATATGCAGCTGGAGAGATAGGTCAGTGGCGTAAGCACCTGGCAGGCAAGCACAAGGTTCTGAATTTGATTGCTGGTACAAAAAAACAAAAAGAAAACATAACAATATGCAATATGATTACCATTGTTAATTTCCTATCCTATTGTTTTAAAATGCTGTGTCTTTTTTTATTATTATTGTCTTTAAAATAAAAAGAAAACTTCCCCCAAGTAGCTCAGAAAAGTAAAGTCTCTGGTGGGTTGTCCCCCTCATGTCCACCTGGTGGTTTCCCATTGGATCAATCTTAACTAAGTGATGATAATCTTGTAGTTGATTATAAAAAAATTTCTTTAAAAAAAAAAAACATTTACTTGAGAGACAGTAAAGCAGTAATTGATAGGACATTAGAAGCAGTACGAAAAAAATTAAAATTAAAATTAAAAAAAAAAGAAGCAGTATGTGTTTAGAAGACCAGCATGACAGGCTTTCCAAGCATGGCCCTTGTATTTCTACCGATTATTTACACTGCTGAGTTAATGATGGCTTGGATTTGCCTCATTTTGTGATCTGTATAAAACTGGGAAATGTATGAAAACATAGTATTTTTTTCTTCTTTTTAGAGAGAAAATATGTAAAAACCATGTTTACATATTATGTATATTATTACAAAACTTGAATAAAGGCCACAGAGGTTTCCAGATGGATATATAGACTGAATTTATATCAAATACTGTATCAGTCAAATTTAAATGATAAATCATACACACAAGCTCATATATATTACATATATATAAATAAAATCGAAGAGACATAAATAATAAGGAGAACTTAATATTTTTTTCTCCAAAATATAATTTCCATTGTTTAAAAAATATTTCAGGGGCCAGGGAGATGGCTCAGTAGAATAAGCACTTCCCTGGCAAGTGCAAGGGCCTGAGTTCAATCCCTGGATCAGCCAAAAAAAAAAAAAAATTCAATATATATTCTAATGAGTTTCATTTATACTATTAGTTTATCTTAGTTCAATGGAAAGGAAGTTTTGTGTTAATATCTATTCTTTTTAGTAAGAATATTTTTGATTTAAGGCATGTACTTGGAATATTGTTTGAAATAACGATATACCATTTAATAAATGCTGTGTTTTTCTTAATGTAAAAAAATTATAAAATAAATAAATAAATAAATAAAATTATTAAAATATAAAAAATATATATATTGTTAGTTAACTATAGCTTTTTGTACCTTGGACTTGTCTCATCTTGTGGTTTTACTCTATAAAATTCCCTTGAAAAGTGGGGTCCTAGGTGATCCACTCAGGACCCCTTCTGTCTCTCTTAGAAGATTTGTTTCCCCAACAAAGGTAGCTTTCTTGGCCCTGTCCTCTCCCACTCTCTCTTTCTGGAAGCCAAGTGTGGAGATAGCCAGCAGAGGTGGCACCTCCCAAGGTGAAAGAAAAGAAGGAAGAGTAGGTCACCAGCCTGGGACCTCAGTGGGGGAAGGAATAATGTATTTCATGGCCATCACATCTTTGCATCCTTTGATGATACTCTTGTCCAGGTCACTGGCCTTGCTGGAAAGGAAGCCATCTGTCACGTGACTGCTGGGATGAACATGAAGGGTGATGGGATGAACCCTCCCTGTGTGCTGCCCTGTTGGCTGCCCAGAATGTGGTTCAGAGGTCCAAGGAGTTGGGCAATACCGCCCTGTGTATCAATTCTGACCCACAGGAGCAAACAGGACTGAAACCAACAGAGCTGGTGCATAGTCAGCTTTCACAGTGCTTGCTTAGGTGGGTATGAAGATTTGGAGGATTGAGGATGTCACTCCCATCCCCCCTAACTCCCACAACAGCACCTGCAGGAAGGGAGGTCACTGTAGAAGAACAAGGCTCAAGTTCTTTTCTGTTAATAAATTATGTCTGTGTGAGCTAAAAAAAAAAAAAAAAAAAGTTGCTTTCTTTCCCCAATAAATAGATTCTGCTCTTAGCCTCTATTGCTCCTAGAATTCATTGTTCAATTGTAGAGCATACAAACTTAAATACCAACTGGATATCTAGATAGAAATTTGGGGGCTTCTTTCCCCTATATCATTTGGAAATTTAATCAAGATAATTGGATTTTTTTTCATAATTTTATTGATAAACAAATAGCAATGAGACAGTCTCAAATCAAATCGCTAGGACAGTTTCAATAATTAACACACTGTATACATTCTTCTTAGTGGTTAATTGCTGTACAAGATGCAGACTTGATATCCTATTTACAAACACCTTTAGAACAAATCACTCTATGCATTAAGAGAATGTAACTATATATCTACCCTACTACTTTGAATATACAGATAACAAAATGGACATTCATCTGTATACCCTTTTCTTGTTAAGTTCCGTTATTTGAATATTTTTTTTCTTTTTTTTCAAAGTTTTATTGATAAACAGCAATGAGACAGTTTCAAATCAAATCGGAAGTACAGTTTCAACAAATAATACACTGCATATATTCTTCTTAGTGGTTAATT
>NW_004524723.1:194983-199159 GCF_000260255.1 Octodon degus | reverse complement strand
CAAGCTTAACCTCACTATCTCACTGCATTTCAAACATCTTAGGCATAATAAGGAACAGGTATTTTTCATCAAGTATTGATATGTTGAACTAAGATAATTGGATTGAGATAAGAGTTTACTTTTGTTGCATAGACTCTGAATTGTGACTCATTTAAGTATTCAAAAATTTTTATGGGGCTGGGGAGATGGCTCAGTGGAATAAGCACTTCCCTGGCAAGTGCAAGGACCTGAGTTCAATCCCCAGTTCCGAAAAAAATATATATATATATGCTTCAAAATTTTATGTTATGTCTTTGTCTATTGCTTATACTTACTTATGCTTTTCTTTTTCTCTTTTAGTTTGTTTTGCTAGATCAATGATAAATTTATATTAAAAGTAGGGGAAGGTAGTAAGTTTATGATGCTTCTTTAATGAGATATTTTTATTCCTGTTTTTGTATGCTAGGGGCCAGGGAGATGGCTCAGTGGAATAAGTGCTTCCCTGGCAAGGGTAATGTTCTGAGGTCAACCCCCAGTTCTGCCAAAAAGAAAAGAAAAGACTATTTTTTTATGCTACATTTGGACTTTACAGATGTCCCTTGTTGGACTTGTGATAGAACAGCACTAGGAAGAGTAACATTAGAGCACCCCCTAGTGGAATTTAATAAAAATTTTGGAAAATGTGTCTTTAATGAAATCTAATATTTAGAAAATATGCATGCCTATTTATAAAATATAGCGCTTCTTCACCAATTAAAGGAAGATGGGCCATTGGCTGCTCTTAAGACTTGGAAGAAGTGTTTCACTGGGACAAACTGGCCTGTTTCTTCTCTATACTCTAGAGAAAATATCAATTTCCTATTTTATTTCAGTTTCCTTTCTGACCTTATCTGCTGATGAGGAGACAGTCTTTTCTGATCTTTCTCTACTACTTTGTACTTTGCTTTTTTGAGGCACATAAGCTTAAAGAGAGAAGAACTGCAATTTGCACAACCTTTTCTTCCTACCCAAAAATTGTTAAGCCCGTAGAAAAAGAGCGTTTGCTAACACCAAAGGCAGAGAAGTCATCTTGGATAAGGAATACACAGCCCATCTCTGGGTCAGATAAGATATCAGAATTTTGCCTGTCCAGAACCCACACAGAAGCCATGTCCAGTCAGGTCTGATGCATACCTATAATTCCATCACCTGAGAAGCTGAAATAAGAATATCCCTGTGAGTTCAAGAACATCCTGGGTTGGGCTGGAGATAGCTCAGCGGTCTGATCACCTGCCCGACATGTGCAAGGACCTTGGTTCAGTCCCTGGTACCACACGCTGTACTGGCCCCACCCTGAGGGCATCATGCTGGCCACCAAAACCAGGCATGGTGGTGTGCCTGTAATCCCGGCACAGAGGAGGCTGAGACAAGAGGATTGGAGGATCACTACAAGTCCAAGCGTGTAGTGAGATCCTGTACCAAATAAATCAATCAATAATTTAAAAAAAAAAGAGCCTGGGCTCCCTGGTGAGTTCAAGACCAGTCTGAACTATATAGTGAGATCCTATCTTTTTTTTTTTTTTTTTTTTTAAAGCCATGTCCTGGCTTTGTATTCTGGGTAGTATTCTTCCTGGCGAGACTGAACCTGAGACCCGCATGGAAAGAACTGACTTCTGTGTTAAACCAGAAGGAGAGAAGGAGGTATTTCCTAAAGCACCACACTTTGATTGAAACATACTTAGTCTATGGAGAATCTCCAATCTTCTCTCTCCCTTCCTAGGTCTGGTTCTCATCATTTATTTGTGTAATATGGGCAAATACTTCGATAACAAGTTGTGGACTTTGAAACTTTTACAATAAATTTATAAAATGCTATGTAATGATTTTTGTTTGTTTGTTTGTTTGTTGTGGTACTGGGGATTGAACTCAGAACCCTGTGTTTGCCAGGCAAGCGCTTATTCTACTGAGCTATCTCCCCAGGCCCATATGTAATGGTTTTTTGCTTAGACTTCTATCTATCCCTTACAGAACTTTAACAAACAGTGGCCACTCTGTCAGCTAGTTAAATACTCGTAGAGCAGCTGCCACTCTTAATGCACAAGACAGATTTCTCCAGCACCTTCTGGCGATTCTCCATTGAAGCCAATGGCTAATGGAATGTTGACCAGACAAGCAGCCAGTTCCTTTCCAGAGACAGATCTCTGGTTGTGCAGACCAGTAGAAACTGAGAAAACAGCCAAGGTATCATGGCCAGAGCTACTCTCTGGCAGATACTAAAGGTTCCTCAGTGAAGCTGAGTTTTAACAGCCCAACGTGGGTAACCAGCAAAAGAATCTACATTTACCTGTTGTACTTTTCTTTTTTGCTAGTAAGTTAGAAACCCCAATTTTTCTACAAATTGTTGGAAGCTAACTCGACCACCCCATCGTTAGGTCACCCCACACACACACACTCCAGAAATCAGGCTGAGGCAGCTTGCAGCAACTATTTGTCTTTCATAAGAGAAAACAGCTATCAGACCAGGGAGGTAGCTCAGCAGGCTTAAGTGCCTGCCTGACAACCTTAAGGTCATGAGTTTGATCCCTGTACCCCCCCCCCCCACAGGGATTCTTTTCCACAAAAAGAAAGACAAAACAGCTATCAGGGGAATGATTTATATTTATGTCCTACATATGCTAACTAAGAGTAAGAATTTTTAGTTCATGCACATGGAGGACTAATAAATGGGCCTTTACTAACATGCAAGCTTGTCTTGCTGCTATGAAAGGTTTCCTGGTTCATTAGATACATAACATAAGTAACACAAGTGTCTGCAGACTTCTTGGCCCTAGGGCCTGGGGCAGAATCCCCGCAAGCCAATTGTTGCTTCTGTCTCTACAGCTGATCTTCTCTGCAGGCTCAGAAGTGCTCCAATTGCTTCAAACTCTCTTTTTATTACATGATCACTTTCAAAGACCTGGGAAGGGGAGGATAGAAAGAAATGGTTTACTCCTGAACAATGTTTCCTTCGTAAACTTGGCAGTTACAGCTAAGATCAATTGTAACTTGTACTTATAGAATACACCTACAGGAGTAAGTACAGGAGCTCCCTGAGAAGATCACATGGTGCACAAGTATGAAAGTGGATAGGCTGGTCAAATTTTATTTTCTCGTCTCTTTCCAGATGGCATTCACCTGTCCCAGAACGGAATCAATTAGGGGGTACCATGAAGGTATGGAAATTAAAGGGCTGCCAATTATTTCTTTTTACATTTCGGAAAGAAAGAACTCAGTGTGAAAGTCATTTACTCCTTTAGAATGTATTTTTAAGCACTGAAAGATGTTTGACCCTTACATTTGCTATTTTTCTACACATGTGCATCGCCTACCTATCCCCCAGATTCAAAGTGGAATATAAAAGAAAGTATTAATTATAATGCTATTTTGCAACTAGGATCATACTGTAAAAATGAAGGGAAGTGGTTGAAATTGTCTTATATTCAGATCTTAATTGCATTAAGAAATATTTTTTGTGTGGAATAAGCGCTTCCCCGGCAAGCACAAGGGCCTGAGTTCAGTCCCCAGTTCTGCAAAAAGAAAAAAAAAAAAGAAAGAAAGAAAGAAAAGAAAAGAAAAAAAGAAAGAAAGAAAGAAATTTTTATGTTCAAAATGTGATTCACAGGAAAATAAGAAATCTCAGGCCCTTAAGGCATTCACCACCCCTGAGCCTGAGACCTCTCTTCCTTGACCTTTGGAATCTGAAGATGAGGTTTCCAAGACAGCCCTAATCAGCACCTCACCCACCATTACTGGGTCTAAGGCTTCCCCTACTTGCCCTTTGGTCCTGATTGTGGACTTCTAGAGCCATTACAGTTGAAGCATCTCTGGGGGTCTATGCCCATCCTTAGTTGATTTTGTTCAAGATCCTCATGGACAGAACCCCTTATAAGAAGTAAAGGGAATTAAAAAAAAAAAAAAAAAAAAAAAGTAAAGGGAATTTGGAACTACCCAAATTCTTGTGTCTGTTTTTGCTTAACAACTTAAAGCAGATCAATCTATATCTAGGAAAGTTTTCAGATGACCCTGATAAGTCCGCTGACATTTTTAGAGGACTTACTCTGACCTATGAGCTAAACTGGAAAGATGTAATATTATTCTTAAATCTAATATTGACTTCTAATGAGAGACAAGCAGCAGTACAAGCTATATGTGGGGATGGATAGTATATTGTTAATTTTA
>NW_004524723.1:171303-194639 GCF_000260255.1 Octodon degus | reverse complement strand
GCTAAGCTTGTTCTAAGTAGGTGCTTTAGACCACTGAGCCATCTCTCCAGCCCCCCAAGTAGTTCTTATCTAAGACTCCTACCAGCCTAACAACCAGAGGAGAGACTAGAATAGGAAACATCTCCAGATATATATTCTTGAAGGTCTAAGGAAGATGAGAACTAAGCTCTGTGATTATTTTAAATTGTCAACTATTCAACAGGAGAAAAATGAGAACCTCTCTGCCTTCTTAGATTGTTTGTAAGAGCCGTTGGTAAAGCATACATCCCTAACTCTTGATTTGACAGAAAGATAAATTATTCTTATGATGAGGAAAACAAAACTTCAGGAAACCAAAATGAATAGCTCGCACCAAGCAGCTGCCTCCATCTGCTTCTGTTACATTGCTTGCACAGCCTACTTCAAGTATTTTGCTTGTACAGCCTGCCTCAGACCCCCTGTGTTTAACCATGCCCCATTCTGCTTCTGTCACTCAGCTCGCAGATTCCCACCCAAACCTCTGCCTAAGACAGCCCCAACAAAGTCTCCAGGCTCAGACTTCGGAATACGTCTTAGCCCACCAGTGCAATAAAGGTTGGGTCCCCCCCCACCACCACCTCTCCAAATGATACTCGGTTTCTTCATCTCTAGCAAATCTTTTTTTTCCTTTATTTAGTTTTATTCATAACCATAAACTTAACTCTGCAATCGGGATACATTTGGAGGGCAGCAAGGAAAACGTGGAACCCAAAGAACTGCAATAAGGGCAGAGATGATGGGGGCATTTTGAGCAGGTAGGGTGCAGGGTGCTCTCCTGAGCTAGAGGAATGGTCTGGTTTGGTGGTGGCGATACACACAAGTCACACGCGTTAGAGCTGTCCACAGTCAGTGATGGTGATCTTCTTGCTGGTCTTGCCGTTCCTGGACCCAAAGCGCTCCATGGCCTCTACTGCGTCATGCCCTCTTTCACCTTCCTGATGACCACGTGCTTGCTGTTCAGCCACTCGGTCTTGGCTGTGCAGAAGAAAAACTGGGACCTGTTTGTGTCTGGCCCAGTATTTGTCATGGACAAGATGCCTGGGCCTGTGTGCTTCAGGATGAAGTTCTTGTTGTCTAATTTCTCCCCATAGATGGACTTGTCACCAGGGCCATTGTGGCATGTGAAGTCACCACCCTGGCACATAAATCCTGGAATAATTCTGTGAAAGCAGGACCCTTATAACCCAATCCTTTCTCTCCAGTGCTAAGAGCATGAAAGTTTTCTGCTGTCTTTGGAACTTTGTCTGCAAACAGCTCAAAAGAGACATGGCCCAAGTACTCTGTTGGCAGCAATATGTAAAAACACTGTGGGGTTGACTGTGGTTGGCAACAAATGACTAAGAGGATGGATAGAGGCGTCTGCAAAGTGGCCCATCTCTGGTAAATCTAAAACTGCTGTAACATTCAAAGACAAGTTTTTTACTCCATCAGCCTCAGATTTTTTTTAAATTTTATGGGTTTGGTACAGGGTCTCATTATACAGTTTAGACTCATAGTAATCCTCCTGTTTTCAGCCTCACCAGCGCTGGGATTGCAGGTGTGAGCCACCATGCCCAGACTTGGTGGTGAGGGTGGGGCTGGCATGGCATGTGGTACTGGGGATCGAACTGTGGTCCCTGCACTTGCCTAAGCAGGTGCTTTAGTCCACTAAGCTATCTCACCAGCCCCCTTCAGATATTTTTTTAAAAAGCTACAAAACATGGCTTTTACTTCAAATAGCTCAACTTGATACTTTAATGAAATTTGCTTCCTCAGTATTTAATAATCAGAATGAGGAGGAGGCCAAGGAGAGAAAACAAAGAGACTAGGAAAAAGTGACTTCATTGCAGGCTTGCAAGGAGTGGACTCTAAGTCTGGTTCTTGGGGCTCCAAGAAGAGCTGGATGACACCACTGCCAAAAGCAGTGTTTTTAAGGAACTGTACTATTAAAAAGAACTGCAATGAGGGGCTGGTGAGATGGCTCAGTAGTCTAAAGCACCTACTTAGAACAAGCTAAACTAAGCAAAGCACAGGGACCGCAGTTCAATCCCCCAGCACCACATGCCAGCCAGCCTCGCCCCCTGCCCTGGTGGACTGAGCTGCCCCCCCCCCACACACACACAAAATAAATAAATAAACAAATAAATAAAATTAAAAAAAAAAAGAACTGCAATGAGAAGTTCCTTGGCCCATATCCTGATTGCAAGGTGACCACTGGAAGTCTGACTGTCCTCAGAGGTGGACGCCCTAGAGTTCAGATCCATCTTACCCATTGGGGCAGCAAGACTGAAGAACCCCAGGGTATTCTTTGCCTTCTCCCTCTGGACAGACTGTCATCTCCACAGAGGAGCCCAGGATAATCACAATTATAGAAGGAAAAGAAATCAGCCTGTTGTGGACACTAGTGCATGTCCTTCAGTCCTCCTTTTCAATCCTACCTTCCTCGCAGTTGTCACACCTCAATGAAAGGAGTCACTGGAGAGGTGGTAACTCGCTATTCCTCACAACACTTAGGCTTCAACTGGGACGGCTTTCTTTTTATACATTCCTTTTTTATTATGCCTGGAAGTCCAGTTCCCATCTTGGGGAGAGATATTTTATCTTGTTTAATTACTATAATATTTAAGCACCCAGGTCAGGTACACTGCCTCCCCTTGTGGAGCCAAAAAAAAAAATCCTGAAGCATGAGTAACTAAAGGTAAAATAAGTAGGGCAATGAAAGCTGTTTTGATACAGATACTCCCAAAGATCCTACTATTTTTTTCCTCACCAGAGACAATATCTTTTAAGGACTGAAGTTAAGAGAGGATTATTTCCTATAAGTAATGCCCTAAGGACACAAGGTTTACTTGAACCCTGTAGCAGCCCATGCAATTCTCTGATCTTGGGAGCTCAAAACCCAATGGGGAATGGAAGCTAGTACTGGATCTTAGATAGACAAATGAAATAGTAGTGCCAACCTGTTGCAGGCAGCCAAATTAGATAGAAATATTACAGGCAGTCATTCAGAGCCAGGCCCTCGAAGGAGATTATCACAGAAGACAAGATACCTTACAACTGTGGGATGGATGGATGCTCCTGCTGTGAGCCATACCTAAAGACCAAAGAGCAAACAAATGCTAACCTCCCTAAAGATTAGCATCCAGGATTGATCATTACCCTGAGAAAGCCAGAAAGATCCATTATCTGA
Organism: Octodon degus; assembly: GCF_000260255.1. NCBI lineage: Eukaryota > Metazoa > Chordata > Mammalia > Rodentia > Octodontidae > Octodon > Octodon degus. The sequence continues at coordinate 191,452 of NW_004524723.1, read as the reverse complement.
TGGCTACCAGATAAAGTCCTGTTTTACATTCATGCCCACTTCCTACTGACTTGCTTCCTCATTTGGTCCCAGACTTAATCAATTTTACCTGAGCAATGGTGCTTGTAATCTCATTGGTTGACCATAGTTTTGTCCCACTCCACATCCACCTAAGAGAGTTTCCATTTTTTCCACCTTAGCTCTGCATGCTTTTACACTATAAAAGTCCCTGGAAGAGACAGCTTCCTGGGAACCACCAGCTGCCCCCACCCCCCGTCCCTCTCTTGGACAAGAGCTTTCTTTCCCTCAATAAATGTATTCTGCTCATAACTTCTGTTTGTTCCTAAAATTCATTCTTCTGTTTTAGAGAACACAAATTCATCCAGGTCATGTTGGGAGATCATTTTTCCCCTGTATCATTTGGAGGTCTCCCACCCGAGACCAGTTTTTCTCCCTGTATCCAACCCACCCAGTGGAACTTACCCATGCACTTGCTTTTCTCAGAACCCAGAAGGTATCAGCTGGTTTTCAATGTTAGATTTAAAAGATGTCTTCATTTGTATTCCTTCACATACAGATTCTTTTTTTTCTTTGAAAATTCTCAGAGCCAGGCTTTCCAGCTGACTTAGACTGTTTCCTCAAGGATTCTGAGACAGTCCCCATCTTTTTGGGCAAGTGCTTTCCCACAGTTCAGCATGTTTTTAACTTTCCCAGGTGACAGCCTTACAGTAGGTGAATGAGGTACTACTGTATGCTCCATCAGAAGAGTTCTCTAGCCACAGCAACCAGATTCTGCTGAATTTTTTACCAGACTCAGCTTTAAGGTTTCTGGATCTAAAACACATCTTTGTAGCCTTGAGTGTTTCTTTTCTTTTAATTTTTTTAAGGTAAAATATTTAGGCCTTATCATATTCAAGAGAATCCAAAGGATAGGAGAAGGAGGAAGTATACAAACTCTTTCCTTCCCACAGCTCAAGATACTAAGACACCTACAGGCATTCCTAGGTATTACAGGCTTTTATGGCCTTTGGCTAACAGTTCAGGATGAGATTGCACAACCCCTCTATCAGCTTATGAAAGAAGCCCAAAAGACAGAAACCTATATTTTAACCTGGGAACCTGGCTCCCAAACTGCATTCCAGAAGTTTAGACAGGTACTTCTAAATGCCCCAACACTAAGCCTAGCAACAGGACACCATTTCAGTTTGTATGTTGATGAAAGGTGGGGTGTGGACTTGGGCGTAATTACAGAGGACCCAGGACCCACTCAACAGCCTGCAGGGTATCTGAGTCATGAATATGACATTGTAGCCTGGGGATGGCCTGTGTGCCTTAGAGCTATGGCAGCAGTAGCTTAGTGCCAGAGGCATTCAAGCTGACTAGGCAAAGATCTCATTATATTTATATCTCACAATGTGGCAGGACTTCCTTCTTCCAAAGGGAGCCTATAGCTGTCAGACAACTGACTTCTTAAATTCCAGGCTCTACTTCTAGAAGGACCAGCCATTCAAATAAAGACATGTTCCTCCTTAAATCCTGCCACCTTTCTACCGGAAAAGAACAAAATTGAGTCTGATAGACATGACTGTGAAGAGGTAATTCTCCATTCATACACAGCCAGAGAAGACTTGTTAGACACACCCCTTAGTGACTCTTCTTTGAACCTCTTCTATGATGGAAATTCCATCACAGATGGGATGAGAAAGGCAGGGTTTGCGGTGGTGATGCTACATCAGACTTTGGAAATTCCTCACTTGCACCTGGAACTGGTGCTCAGTGAACAGCACTCATAGTTCTGACCAGGGACTTTCAACTCAGCAAAGGACAAGATGTCCATGTGAATACCAACTCAACATATGCTTTCCTAGTATCACCTGCCCATGCAGCCATATGGAAAGAAAGACATTATCTGCCCGCCAATGGATCTCCTATAAAGTATAAAGTATCACAGAGATAGTTGATCTTTTATGTGCCATAGCTCTATGTGATCTTCTATGTGCCCTCTAAATGGCAATTACTGTAGAGGATGCCAAAAGGGAGTTGATGAAGTATCTCAAGTTAATTGACTGGTTGATGCAACAGAAAAAAAAAAAAAAAAGGTTGCTTAAGCCCTCCCCCGCACCCCCTGATCTGTGGAGGGTCCTTTGATCATACTTGGCCCAAATATTCTCAGTCAGAAATCCAACAGGAACTCTCAAGGGTGTCAGTTCCTACCATCAGGATGGTTACAATCAGATAGTGGTAAATTGTCCTTTCTTGGTGCTTGCCAGTGGAAAAGTATTAGGTCTTTGCAACAAAACTTTCACTTGGGGGGAAGCAAGACCCAGCAGACAGCCTCAGAGTTATTCATAGCAAAGGGACTTTCTCAGACAATACAACAGATGATTAAGACATTTGAACTCCAGCTGTACAGCACCTGCCTAGCAGGGGTGAGGTCATGTTTTTGATTCCTGGTGCAAAAAAAAAAAAAAGATATGTGAGCTCTGCCACAAGAGCAATCTTCTCAACCAGACAATTGTTCCTCCAAGAAATGGTAAACACTCCAGAGAAGACTGGCAGCTTAATTTTTCTTATATGCCAAAGAGTAAGGGATTTCAGTACTTACTGGTCTCATTTGATACTTTCACAAACTATGGGACTGAGGATATAGCCCAATGGCACAGCACCTGCCTGGTAAGTGCAATATCCTGAGTTTGATTCCCAGTACAAAAACCCCACAAACTTTGCTGAAGTTTCTCTTTCCTTATGGAACAGAGAATGCACAAGAGCTGGCAAAAGTTTTGGTCTCAGAAATCATCCCCAGGGGCTGGCAAGATGATTCAGCAGACTAAAGTGTCTGCTTAGGCAAGCTTCAGCAAGTGCAGGGACCGAGGTTCAATCCTGGGAACCACATGCCATGTTGGTCCCACACCTGGGCATGCTGTGCTGCCCACTGAGTCTGGGCATGGTGGCAAACACCTGTAAGCCCAACCCTGGGGAGGCTGAAAAACAGGAGGATCACTAGGAGTCCAAGCTGCATAGTGAGACCCTGTAGCAACCAAACACATTAAAAAGAAAAAAAAGAAAGAAAGAAAGAAAGAAAGAAAGAAAGAAAGAAAGAAAGAAAGCCAGCCCACCCCAGATTTGGATTTCCTAAGATCTTACAATGCGCCTTCTTAAAAAGCAATAGTCACACAGAATGTCCATCAGGCATTGGGCATTATCTACCCCTCCACTGTGCATGGAGACCAAAGGAAAGGTAGAAAAACATAAATGGGAACCTGAAGAGACATCTTCACAAAAGTGGCTCAGGAAGCCCACCTACAGTGGCCTCACTTACTACCTTTAGCTCTTGTCAAAGTGAGAAATACACCCAAATCCTAAGCCTCGGATCATTTGAAATGCTTTATGGACCCTCTTTTCTCACTAATGATTTTTAGAGAAACAGATGCCACTTAAAAGATGCTACCTCACTAGCTAAATTCCAACAGACTCTTCAGTAGCTAACTTCTGTCTAGTTTAAGCTCAGCCTAAAGAAAAAGGAACTCCCATACTCCATCCCAGAGATTTAATACTGGAAATTATTCCCCTCAGCACCTCCTTCCGTGGGACCAACTTGGGCAGAACCATACAGTGCGACTCTGTCAACTCGGCTGGCTGTCACAGGAGCAGGCCTGCACTTCTAGATACATCACACTGATTCAAGCTCTGGGAACCAGAGACTGTCGCTGAACATGGGCAACCATCCAAAGCCTCCTGTGACACCACGGAGGACTTAAGATTCCTGTTCAAGAAAAAAAACAGCCTTCAGATAAATGATCTAAGATATTACTCTTAGTCCTTTTATTGACCATGCCACCTCTGAAAGGAGGGTCCAGTTTCTTTCTAATGTGGGTACAGGTATACACAGAGCCATTACAAAAAAAGTCCTCGCTTCGCAGCCTTTTTCTATGAAGGATTCATCTCTGTATATGTACATATTCTGAAAGGTAAAAAAATTAAGCCTTGTATAAACTAAAGCCCTGTCCCCCATGCAATGATTTCCTTCCTCCAGACATTTTGCTTAGCTGCCAGAAACCTGCCACAGTCACTTGGGGTGGATGATACAGGAGGAATGTCCAATAAACTTTCTATTTTTTGCTTAAACAGTTATAAGAATACATTGTTGGACTCACACCTAACTAATAATCAGCTAGAGTGTAGTATTCATATGTAAGTGATAATATGGGTTGGTAACACTAGTTTCAAAAAAGGAAAGTTTTGTTCTGTGTATTTTGTTACCTTTTACAGAATAAAAGAATCAAAGTTAAAAGCATCTGGGAGGGTCGGCAGTATAGCTCAGTGGACTAAGCGCTTGCTTAAATAAGTGCAGGCGCCAGAGTTCGATCCCTGGCTCCACATGCTACGCCGGCCCTGCCTCCCTGTCTGGGCACGGTGGCGCATGCCTGGATCTGGGGAGATGGGTCAGTAGAATAAGCACTTACCTGGCAAGTGTAAGGGCCTGAGCTCAATCCTCAAACGTTAAAAGAATCAAAAAATATTGTCAAAATTAAAAAATCGAAGTCTTATTGGATGTGTGGTCTGCTCCTCTTGTCCAGTAAATCTGGACTTCCTTGGTGGGTATCCCAACTTCAAGAAGATGATTGGAGTAAACTGCAATACTATATTAATGAGCTATGAAAGAGTTCAGTAGTTCTTAGTTTAACTCCCCTTTGCAAGGTAACTGAATAACCTATAAACTATATTCTCAATGATCCTGGACATAATTTTTGAAATTTTTTTTATATATTTGTCTTGAACTCATAGTGATCCTCTTGTCTAGGCCTCCCCAGTGCTGGGATTACAGGCGTGTGCCACCACACCTGGTTTCAGTAGCCTGTATGGCCCGCCTGGGTTCTAGGGTGGCATGGCATGCAGTACTGGAGATTGAACTCCAGTCTTCGTGCTTGCCAGGCAGGCACTTAGACCACTGAGCTATCTCCCTGGCCTGATCCTGGACACAATGGATTTTTTTTTTCTAACAATGCCAATAAAGTCTCTCTACAGGCACTAATATCCCTATTGTTGTAGGCAGCCAAATTAGATAGAAATATTATAGGCAGTCAGACAGGGCCAGGCCCTCATGGAGACAGCACAGAAGACAAGATACAATGCAACTGTGAGAGAAACAGATGCTCCTGCTGTGGGCCAGACCTAAAGACCAAAGTTCAAACAAATGTTTACCTCCCTAAAGATAACCATGCGGGATTGATCATCACCTTAAGAAAGCCAGGAAGAGTCACTAATCCAACTGTTACTGGCTGGCTGTGGGATGAACCATTGTTCTATACTCATGCCCACTTGCTATGTGACTCACTTCCCCATTTGGTCCTGGATTTAAACAATTTTACCTGAACAATGATGCTTGTAATCTCATTGGTTGACTGCAGTTTTGCCCCACCTCATGCCCACCTAAGTGATTTCCCATGTTCTCCACCTCAAACTCACCTCACCAGATGGTTTTACTCTATAAAAGTCCCTGGAAGAGACAGCTTCCTAGGGGCAACCCATTCAGGTGCTCCTTCTGTCTTTCTCTCTGACAGAAGCTTTCCTTCCCCAATCAATATATTCTGCTCTTAACCTCTGTTTGTTCTTAAAATTCATTCTTTGGTTTTAGAGAACATGAACTCATCCCAGGTACCTTTCAGGTTTGGAGTTTCTTTCCCCTATTTCACTACCATGGGCTGGAGACATGGCTCAGTGGTAGAGTGGTAGAGTTCTTGTCTTATAAGCACAAAGCCCCAGGTTCAATTCCTAGTACCATCACCACCAAAAAAAAAAAAAAAAGACTTCCATTAAATAAGAGTAAGGGTCCTATGCTGAGAACCAATCATCATGGATTTCAAGATGGCTATTTTCAGATATGAGATAATTACATATGTTTAACCCCACTTTAGCATATCTCTATACAAAAGACCCTTGGGTCAAGCATATAGCTTAGCAGCAGAGCTCCTGCCAGGCAAGCACAAGGACATGAGTTTGATTCCTGGTACTAAACAAACAAACAAAGGGACTACTTGTGTTGGGAACAGAAAAATCACTTAGGGGATGGATACCCCCCCTAAGAAGTGTATACAATGACTTTGCAGGCTGAAAACTGATTTGCAACAGAGTAGTTTAATTGCCCTAAAAATAAATGGGGAGCCCCCAGTCACATTATTATAGTTTCATCCCACCTCATGCCCACCTAGTGAGTTCCCATGTTTTCCACCTTGAACCTGTCTCACCTCTTGGTTTTGCTGTATAAAAATCCCTAGAAACAGTACATTTCTGGGCATTCCACTTGGTCCCCTTCTGTCTCTTTCTCAGACAGAAGCTTTCTTTCCTTCAATAAATATATTCTGCTGTTAACCTCTGTTGTTCCTAAAATTCATTCTTCGGTTTTAGAAAACACAAACTCAGCCCAGGTATCTTTCAGGTTGGGAGTTTCATTCTCCTATATCAGGAGGTTAAGAGTAGGAAGTATTTATGGGGAGAAAACTTCTAAGAGGAACAGAAGGGGGTCCTGAGTGAGTGGCCCACCAACCCAGCTTGGGTAAGGGCATTTATTGAGCAAAGCCACAAGGTGAGGCACATTGAAGGTGGGACAAAACAATAGTCTAATAAAATTACAAGTATAGTTCCTTAGGTAATATTGATCCCATGGGCAATCACAAGGTGGGTGCGCATCGGAATAAAACTATGGTGAAGCTATAAAATTACAAGTACAGTCACACAGGTCATATTGATTAAATGGGGATCAAATAGCAAATCATGTAGCAAGAGCACCTGAGAGGGACAAGGATTTTCCCAGGAGGGGTGGGTTAAGGAGGCTTTAGTCCCGTCCCCCCACCCCAGGTGACTGATGCTTATTTTGAGTATCGGTCACTGTTGCTCCTCCGTAGCGGAAGTACGTGGGTGCAGTCCTTCCTCTTCCTCTTCAAGCTGGTCTTTCAGTGAATGTGCCTCAGGCCATAGTTCTTCCCTGCTGAGGGCCCAGCCTTGTCTAACTGCCCGTAATATTTACAATTTAATTGTCCACAATGGAGAGACTTCCGTCAGAAGGATGGAAGGGAAAGAGGAAGGAAGGGGGAGAGAGAGAGGAAAAAAGGAAGGAAGGGAGGAAAGGAGGGAGGGAGGGGCTCAGTAATTACCTGAATGACTGTTTTGTTTGTGGGGCCTGTTCATTCTGAGTAATTTATCCTCAACTCATCTCAGATTGTGGGTAAGTCATCTCAGGACAGAAAACAAGTCATCCCCTTGAGCAATATTTTTTGGAGTCAGCAGGGCCCTGCGGGACCAAATCTAAGACAATGATGCACCAGAGCATAGTTTGACCAAGACTGCCTAACTATTCATACTTTTTTGTGAGGGGAAGTCTCTTTTTTTTTTTATTTTTGTGAGGAACCTGGGATTGAACTCAGGCCTAGGTTCTTTTATTTTATTTTTTAAAATTTTATTTACTTGTGTGTGGGGGGGGCAGCTCAGCCCACCAGGGAGCGGGGTGGGCTGGCATTTGGTGCTGGGGGATTGAACTACGGTCCCTGTACTTTGCTAAGCTTGTTCTAAGTAGGTGCTTTAGACCACTGAGCCATCTCACCAGCCCCAGGCCTAGGTTCTTGACCCCACATAATGACACATGTCTGTAATTCCAGTACTTGAGCGGCAGAGGAAGGAGGATCATTGAAAGTTCAAGACCAGCCTGAACTGCATAGCAAAACCCTGTCTGAAAAAGACAAAAAAAAAAAAAAAAAAAAAAAAAATCCCCTAAAAGTCCAAGATCTTACATAAGAGGAGAAAAATATTCCTGAGTATACCCCAAGTAGTAATAAGTAGCTATTTTTCAAAATTATAATCAATCAATAAGATTGCAAGTATAGTTGCTTAGGAGGGCTGGGGAGATGGCTCAGTAGAATAATCGTTTGCCTGGCAAGCTCAGGGTCCTGAGTTCAATTCCCGGTACCGCAAAAATAAATAAAATAAAGTCGCTTAGGTAATATTGATCCAGTGGTAGGTAGCAAGGGTATGTGAGTGACATCATTAGTGTTGGTTGATAACCTATAGTCTGGGCCTTGTCTTTAATCTTAGCAGTCTTAGTTTTGTTTGTTTTGTGTCTTTTTTAGACAGGATCTAGGGCTGGGGATGTAGCTCAGCAGCACAGCACCCCTGGCAAGCATAAGGTCATAAGTTCAGTTCAGAGAGAGAGAGAGATTTTTTTGCTACACAGTTCAGGCTGGCCTTGAACTTGCAACCATCCTCCTGCCTCAGTCTCCCAGTGCTGGGATTACAAACATGGGCCACCACACCAGGCTTCAGTCTTATAGTCATACTAGATGTGAAAGGATTGTCCACCCCTAAGAAGAGAGTGATGCTGATAATCTCAAAGCTCTGTTCATCCTTTAGGATAGTGTGTAAAACTAGCCATTAGACTTTAATCTTCAGATCTCCAGCCACAGTCCCGATGGATTTGCATCTCCTGCCCTCACTCTCTCAAGGGCCTAACCCTGTCTGACTGCCTACTGTACTTCTACCTAATTTAGCTATAATCCCACTGTATTATAGGCAGTGAAATAAGGCAGAAATTAGTATACTGGTGGGCATGGTGGTGCGTGCCTATAATCCCAGCACTTGGGAAGCTGTGGCAGGAAGACTGCCGTAAGTGCCAGTTGCCTGGGCTACATAGTGAGACCTTAAGTAAAAAAACAAAACAAAAACAAAAAATTGGCTGGAGCACATGGGAAGAAGGTACAAGGCTCAAATGGGACCTGGCTCCCCCAGCCCCCAGTTTTTTGCTGTACTACTTTCTGCAGGAAACTCAGCTCTTAGCAGGGACCTTAGCTGATTCCCCTGTCATGGCAAGCACAAGAAAGAAGGTAAGATAAGACAATAAGTTGTACAGCTCCTGGAACATCAGGGGACATCTGGAGACACCCAAGAATTTACATCAGACACTTGAAGGACTCTACCCACTGAGACGAAAGACTGCCAGAGAATTTTGACCATAGATGTTCATTGGGATCTTCCCCCTAGTGTCCCCTGCCTTGTCTCCATCCCTATAAACAGGCATACATTTCTCTTTGTTTGTGACAGATGGTCTTATCACACTCTGCCTGCTTTACACAATCCTGGTGGTCTCTAATGCCCCCCAACCCCTCATGTTATACATGTTACAGAAGGCAAGACCTCAAGATAAAGTCACCATGGACTAGTTTACCCTAGTAATTTCCCTAAGGGATAAGTGGATATTTTGAGACTATACTATGATTGATATTACCCATGTTTTTTGGTGGTGGAGTTATAGGGAATCTAACTCAGGGTCTCATGCTTACCAGACAAGCACTGTGCCACTGAGCCTTACCTCCAGCCTTACCCAGTCCATTAAGCCCAGACATGTATCAGACACTGGGGTGGATGATCTGAACACCTGGACCCAACCCTTCCCAAAATTGTTTCAATTAGGGGTTAGAGATAAGCCAAGGTTAATGATGTCACCCATGTAACCTTGCTACATGCCCTGCTTCCCTATTGGATCCAAGCAGATGCATTTGTAATCTTACTATGTCTCAGTTACTTTTCCCTCCTTGCAGGGACATAATACCCAACACCCAGAATTAAGGAAGGAAAAGTTTATTCAGCTCATAGTTTGTGGAGGATTCAGTCCATACTTGGTTGGCTCTAAGGTAGGGCAGCTCATGGAAGAGGGCAACAGCTCATGGCATCAAAAAACAGCAAAAAGGGAGGAGCAGTGGCAACAGCAGCAGCAGAGGGCAAGCCTTTCTCCCTTCCTTATATTGCATTCAGGCTATCTGTGGGTATAGTTCTCACACCCATAATCCCTGCAACACTCACTCCCATAATCTCAGCATTAGATTACGAGTTAATCACAAACTCTAGAAGCCTGTCCCAGTGACTACGGGGGGGGGGGGGGGGTAACACCTAGATACAAACCATAACATACTGGTGATTATAATTTCATTCATGTTGCACCCACATTGTGACTTTGCTGTCTAAATTACCCCTGACAAAGGGCCTTGATGGCAACTTACTTGGAACACCAACTCTGTCTCAGGAGCTGTCTCGCAATAAACTTTTCCTGCTCTAAACCTTCTTTGTCTTTTGGAATTCATTCTTTCAGTTCAGGGGTCATGGGCTCGGCATATCTGACCTCTAGCAGGTTGGGCGTCATATTTCTCCTAGATCACTACCTCAGCCACATGGAACCTATTGCTTTTCTGCTTCTCTACCACTTGTGTCTGGACTTTCAAGGTGAATCTGGTGAATCTCTAATGTCTGAATCTGGCCTGTTGGGACCCCAGAGTCAGGGGCCTTTCCTAGGACTCTGATGACACCATCAAAGTAGAGTCCCTACTGTCCTAGGGCCAGTCACCAGCACTCCTCCTGACTTTAGAACATTGGATTAGCCAGGCCTAGGGCAAAAGCCCTTCCCCTGGGCAGAGGAAGCTGGGAAAGTGTTTGGTATGCCCTCTGCCCCAGATAAATGCCCAGATGCTGGTGAGGAATGGCAAAGACCTTTGTGTGGAAAATAGTTAATTTTGTTAGTTTGTGAGTAAGGCAGCTCACTAGAGGAGGAGTCTGAGAAGGGCTAGAGGATGAGTCAGATTGATGAGTAAAACAAGAATAGACATCCTGGGCGTGTATGTGTATGCCTGTAACCCTAGCATTTGCGAGGCTGAGACAGGCGATCACTGCCAGTTGGAGGCCAGCCTATCCTATACTGTGCATTTAAAGCCATCCTGAACTGAGACCTTGTATTGATCTCAATTTGTATTTGAGTATACATATAAACACTTAAAAAATAATAGACAGCAAGCTAGATAGGTAAGCCTTTGAACCAAGGATGAATTTTCAATGTCAAAGCAGTTTTAGGTTATTGGCAGCAAAGAAATCAAGAAGCACTTAGAGAGGTGAAGTGAACCAAACTTTATTACCCCCTGTGTGCCCAGAGGTACTGTTTGCTTCAAAGTCTGAGTCCCATGCCTTTGCTTGGGATTGTCTCACATGATCTTTTAGGTGGGGATGTGCAGGCTGAGTTACAGAGGCAGAATGGGGCATGGCTACATGTAGGGGGTTGGAGGCAGGATCCAGGCTGCTGTGTGAGGGAGCGGGGTAACAGATGTGGAATGGGACAGCTGTGTTGCGCAAGCTACCCATTTGAGTTTTAAGCTTTGCTTTCCCAAAGTTTTGTTTTCTTGATCACTCAGGCAACAAGAGGTATAGCTCCTTTCCTACTAAGATGAAGTGCATTCACCCCCTGCCAGGGTCCAGAGTTTTGAGAAATTCAAATTCCAAAATAACCAATTTTTTTTTCCTCTAAAATCCCAGTTGAGTTCCAATTGGTCACTTTACAGCCACAGAGCCATCTGTGATTGGTGGCCACTACACAACTGTGAGCAGCTCTTGTGCTCTGCTTATCTATAATGGCTCTGAATTGAGGACCATGAGGCCATACACTCAGGACTCCTGGAAATCCAAGAGGTCTTCTCCTTATTTCCAATAAAACTCCCGAACCTCCTCTGATTTGCAACTTTGTTCTCAACATTTGTGTACACACAGTAACAATTAGCCAGTGTATCAGGGCCAGTCCTGGGCAGAAGGGCCAAATCCACCTGCCTGATGTGGAACATTGGGCTTTCTCAGCACCACTGAGTAATGTTTGGCCTGCCAGTCCCATACAGGGTGTCCATCTACAAACTGTAATAAAGATCCCAGCAGCATGGTTGGGGATATAGCTCAGCAGCTTAAGTGCCTGCCTGGCAAGCACAAGGTCCAGAGTTGGATCTCCAGTACAAAAGATCCTAGCAGCAAACAGCTGCTCTTATCAAGCTGGATTTGAAAAGAATTTACAGAAGCCATGATCTGCAAGACCATAGGCAGGGTTGTGTGCCCTGGGCTCGTGGGGGCCAGCAGGACGGTGTTAGGGTTTTTCTGTGACATGTCAGAGAAGCCCAAATAAAAGAAAAGGAGGAAAAGGCCCTTATTGTCATTAAGCAGGACTAAGAGAGGATCCATGGCAGGGAGGTGGGATCGGAGGCTGCCTGTGTGTGCAGGAAAGGCAAAAGGAAGTTGTAACACTGGGGGCTGGAGAGATGGCTCAGTGGTCTAAAGCACCTACTTGAAACAAGCTTGACAAAGCACAGGGACCGCGGTTCGATCCCCCAGCACCACATGCCAGCCAGCCGCGCCCTCTGGTGGGCTGAGCTGGCCACACACACACACACACACACACACAATAAATAAATAAATGTAAAAAAAAAAAAAAAAGGAAGTTGTATCCAGGACTAGAGTGGGGAAGAAGGAGGAAGTGGTCATTGGGATGATAAGCTATTGCTTTGGGATTCAGCCCTGTTGAATCAGGGCCATGGTAATTTAGCAGTTTATACTCAGGCTGAAGCCTATCAGAAGGGTTACTGGATCTGGGTGGGGTCTCACCCAGCCCCCAAACTTGCCCCATCAACATCCATCCTACTTCTGTGACCTTTTTCTTGCTAGTCCAGCTGGTCTGGATCCTCACATTATGTGTTCTTACACAGACTTGGGGCCCCTCAACCTTGTTGAAGCCTTTATATTTGGCAAAGCAACTTCACATTCCTCATGGAAGGGGCCAACTTCCCTAGACAAAGCATGGATATATAACTGTTTCAGGCGTTGGAGGTCTGACCTATATCATAATGCCCACACATGGGCACATGACCATGAGAGGAAGGATTGAGATCTCCGAGCCCCTGGGGAGTTCCTGGCCATCACCTTGTCCTGCTCATGCACAGCCTGGCTGCACTCTGGGGCCCCATTAGACTTAAATATGAAGGTCTCACATGTGTATGAGCTGTGGGCAGACAAGGAGTGGGGGAGCCTGAGACCAGAACAGTCAAGGGGGTGAGAACAAGTGAGAGGCGCCTAGAGGGTCTGGAGATGGAGCCACAGCCCAGAGAGGTGAGGGGTGGTGAGACAGGACTGCTCTCAGGACCTCAGCTGGAAAACCAAGGGATAAGAAACCAGTTTGTGCATGGTGAAGAATGGCCCCAGCAGTTCGTAGGGAGGCAGAAGCCCACTCCAGACAGCACTCTCAGATGCTGGAGAGACAATAGAAGATATGGAGGGGAGCAAGTGGTGGCCACCGCTAGAGAAAGGAGCATTTGGCTTTTATCTAGTTTTGGACAGCAGATTCAGAAGGCAGAAGGGGACAAGGCTATGTCAACGAGGATATGGCCGAGAGCCCTCATTAAGTACCCTGGCTGGGACCTGGGTGTGGTGGCCCAGGCTTGCAACCCAGTACTCTGGGGGGTTGAGTTAGGAGCATCCTAAGTTGGGGTACAGCTGGGCAATTTAATGACTGAGGGAGACCCTAGAAAGGACTGAGGATGTGGGAGGGGGTGGGATGGGGTGAGCGCCCTGCCTAGGGATAGCGCTATTCCAACCTCCAGTGTATGCTCCTCAGTCAGACCTGTGGGGTGCTTGTTGGAGACCCAGGCTTTGTACCTATGGGGGGCAGAGCAGAGAGTACTGGGGATTGAACTCATGGTGTTTGTACTGAGCTGTATCTCCAGCCCTTGTACTTTTACTTTGAGATTGGATGTTGTGAAGCTACTAAACTGGCCAGGCTGGGCTCCAACTTGCTATCCTGCCTCTGCCTCCAGCAGTGCCTGACTCCCAGACAGTCACCCTCTCCCTATGCTAATCTCATTGCCTGGGGTACCCCTAGATGAAAAGGATGTGGTGGTACACTGGGAGTACACACTAGCTCAGGTGCTCCACGCATTTTATATTTTCTGCATTAAATACCTTTAATGCTGGTCCAAGCGCAGGGTGGAGCAAGGTAGACATCCTGGGTGGATTTCCTCCTTCTCTCCTTCCCTGGCTGTGCCTCGACTCACGCCCACATCGAGGGGCTGGGGGCCCCGTCAGCCCGTGCCAGAGTATGGCCCGCATGGATCCTGCCCGCACCCCCCAGACCACCAGCTCCCCAGTCCCTGAGAGGGTCCTGAGTAAGCTTGGGCCAGGGTTGGGCCGCAGGACAGAACGGTCCTGTGGGGTGGGAGCGGGCTGTGCTTGTGGCAGGGTCCTGGGAAGCTTTCCAGAAGAGCAGGGTTTTGGGGGCGCCCCCCTCCTTAGCCAAGGTCTGGGCAGAGCCTGCCTCGCCCTCCTCCCTGGCCTCCCGGTGCAGGGCGCGGACGCGGACAGCCGCTCCCCTCCTCCCGCCGGGCGGGGGTTCCGGGAAAGCGGGGCGGGGCTAGGAGGGAGCTCGGGTGCCCGCGACCCGCCGCCCTCGGTCCTCCCGTCGGTCCGCCTCGTTCGCCGGCATGGCTGTGCCGGCCCCCGCGCCTAGGACGCTCTGGCTGCTGTTGCTGCTCTTGTCGGCACCCCTCGGGGGTGAGCTGGAGAGGTCAGGGTGGGTGGGTGGGAACGGGTGTACGCTTCCCTCAGCCGGCGACAGCGCCCCGGACGGTCGCGACCCTGCCCAGCCTGGGCTCGGTGGAGAGGTCAGCCCTCCAGGCCCTACCGTCGGAGCTGGCCCTGGTCCCCGCGACCTTCCTACAGAGGCAATCCCCCAGCCCCGCTTCTGGCCGGACCCTCCCCCCAGCCCTGTTCAGAGAAAGTGGGGGCCCAGGCTGGCCTGGGTGGGGACCCCCCCGGGCGTGCAAAGGCAGTCAGAGGGTTTGTTGGGGGTTAGGACTAGACAGGTCCCTGGCCCAACCTGAGAAGCCAAGGCCTCTTGGGGCGGGAGGCTTCCTGGACGGGAAGGATTTTGTTTCCTGAGGATCTGGGGTGGAGAAATGAGAAAGGGAGCCCTGCGTCCAGGATCAGCTGACCCGCTTCCGTGAGGGGGAGGGTCCCTGCTGCAGGCGTGTGTCGCTGCTTGGCCTGTGGCTGTCCTGGAAGGCCCAGGCAGGTTGTTCACAGGGTCCTTGCTTTCTCTTGGCCCGGTGGGCCAAGCTGGGCTTGCACATGCCAAGCTTCACCAGAGCAGTCTTTCTTTTTTAAAAAAGGACAGGATCTTGCTATGAAATTCACTATGGCCTTAAGCTGTATATCCCAGGCTGGCCTTGAATTTTTGGCAGTCCTGCTGCCTCAGCCTTCCCTGTGCAGTGATTATAGGCGTGCACCACCACACCCAGCAGGCCAGGACAGACTCTTGCCTGGAGCTGTGAAAAGTGTTGCACCGGGCTGCTCCCGATATCTTTTGTCTAGGAGGTTCACTGACTTGTCAGTGTTTGGGCCCTGATGTGCTGACAGTCCCAGGGGCCCAGTTGCGCTGCCCAGAGGAGGCACTGTGCACTGGGGCTGTGCAGCCTGGGGCTCTACTCACGGTGCTGCTTCTAGGATGCTCAGCCTGCTCAGTCCTGTGGGCCATGCTGGAATAAGCCATCACTCCATGTGGGCCCTGCTGGTCCTGTCCATTCTTGCTTGCGGGCTTCAGGGCTGCGCTGATGCAGCCTAAGGATTTGAGGAAGCATTTTTCTGTAGCATCTTGCAAATTTGCAGACTCTGTGGTTACCCAGTGTCTGGGTTGTTTTCACACTTGCTGGTGGCAGTCTCAGCAGGAGGAGACTTGCAAGGCTGTCACTAGATCTCACTAGTGGCTGACAGACCTATGATGGTCACACAGAGAGCACAGACATTTCCCAGTCACCTGCCGCAGGCCCAGCGCAGGACTAAGTGTTTTATGAACACGCATGGTAGATGTGACTGTGGCTGACTGGTATCTGCCTGCTGGCAGAGGATCTTCTATGAGGGCCCCACTACTCAGGGTAGGTGAGGCTATCATGGCTGAGTGATGGGGAGGGGGATGAGGGTTAATTTGAGGGTCCAGAGCCTGGACCTCCACAGGTGGTCAGGTTTGGTACCATTAAGCCCAGTGCCTTTGGTGCTATTGCAGCTGATGTAAATAGCCTGGAGGTAGAAAGGCCTTGAAGGATGAATAGAATGGAAGGTAGGGGATGGGAACCAGGCTAAAATGGGCAGAATGTGGGTAGGCTGGGAAGATGGGGTGGTTTAAGGTTCTTTGCAGTTAGCTGTCTGCTGTGGGAACTCTGGGCTGGTTTCTGGAACAGTAGGAGCTGGGAACGAGGCAGGTGTGAACGTGGAGAGCAGCTTAGTCAGGCTCACTGTTCCTTCAAAGGCCAGTGTAAAGCAGGGGAGGGAGGATCCTGGTTCAGCAGCTCTGCTGTGGCCCAGGGCAGAGAGCAAGGCTGGAAGAGGGGGGGGTTGCTGTGGCCAGAATGACCTAAGTTGGCTTGCCGGTGACTATCAGAAATGTACAGTGTTAAGGAGAGTCACATGGAGAGAAACATTCTCTCAGGCTTTCACAGAGAGCACATTGGCCAAGCAATGGCCGTGACTCATCCACATGGCTGACACTGACAAAGGATCTGCAATCTGAGGTTCAGGATCTCAGGATAAATCCTGAGGGGATTTCACTGATCTTATCAGACCCAAAAACTACAACTCTTGTTGCATAGGTCCTGCTTTACCTTGGTCTTAACCATCCAGCAGAGAAGTATAAAAACGAAGTATAAGAAGTAGAGCCATGCTGTTATGTTGAGCTGTAGGGGACTCAGGTCAACAATTTCTGACATTGCTGGTGAAGTGGAAGACCCAATACTATTATGAACTACTGGACTCTTTTAGAATATTTTGCTGAGTTAACACACCTATAATATTCAAATGACAACTAAACATAAAAGGGGATACAGATGAATGTCCATTTTGTATCTGTGTATTCAAAATGGTTAGGATAGATATATAGTTACATTCTCTTAATGAATAGAGGGATTTGTTCTAATAGTGTTTGGAAATAGGATATCATGCCCGCATCTTGTGCAGCAATTAACCAGTGGGAAGAATGTATGCAGTGTGTTGATTATTGAAACTATCCTACCAATTTGGTTTGAAACTGTCTCATTGGTATTTATTTCTCAATAAAATTATGGAAAAAATTTTTAAAAAAAGATCCAGATGAGGTTGGTAGGAGGAGAGCAGGCAAATACTGGGGGCCATGTTCTGCTTTTGGGTTTTATTGTAAAGGCCTCAGGAAGCCATTGGGAGTTATAAATGGGTAACATGACCATACTTTGATACAGTGATAATGGATCATAATAAAAGACCCAATGGAAGAATATTGAGTTAATTTGGGGTGAAAGAAATAACCTATGAATGGTAGTGATGATAGAAATAGAAACAGCGGGTAGATCTGAGAAGTTTTTAGTAGGTAGGATATTTAGAACTGGGTGCCATGCAAGAGATGGGTATGCGGCAACAGAAGATGCCAAGGACAATTTCCATAAGTCTGCCTTGGCTCCGAGTGGGTAGCATTTGCTGAAAGGGAGTCTGGATGAGGAGCAGATTTGGGGATGGCTGCAGGGTGGAGGAAGGGAAGGAGCACCTGGGATGAGGAAAAGGAGAAAAGAAAGAAGAAAGGGGAAAATTTATATGATATACACAAGAGTTTGGCTAATTGTATTGTTGTTTTCTACTGGTCTATTGGAATAGTTGATGTTTAAAGTGTTTTTCTCTTTAAAAATTTTTTTGGGCCCAATTTTTTTTTTAATGGTTTACATTAGAGTTTATTAAGCATTCCATTGATGAACAAATGTATTGTTGCATATAGCCTCTGTTATAGTATCCTATAGAGTAGTTATAGTGTCCTAAATATCCTCTATGATGTTCTTGGTTTTTTTTTTCCATAATTTTATTGAGAAACAAATAGCAATGAGACAGTTTCAAACCAAATTGGTAGGACAGTTTTTCTTTTTCTTTCTTTCTTTTTTTTTTTTTTTTTTGGAACTGGGGATTGAACTCAGACCCTTGTGCTTGCCAGGCAAGCACTTATTCTACTGAGCCATCTCCCCGGCTCCCGGACAGTTTCAATAATTAACACACTGCATACATTCTTCCTAGTGGTTAATTGCTGTACAAGATGCGGACATGACATCCTATTTACAAACAATATTAGAACAAATCCCTCTATCCATTCAGAGAATGCAACTATATATCTATCCTAACCACCTTGAATACACAGATACAAAATGGACATTCATCTGTATCCCCTTTTTTGTTAAGTTCCATTATTTGAATGTTATAGGTGTGTTAACTCAGCAAAATATTCTTGGGCCAAATTTTGCATGCTTGTATCTGGTAATCTGAACAACTAATTTGAAGACAACAATATGCAATATAACAACCATTGTTTAGTGAAATTCTGTATTGTTTCTCATTTTTCTTTTTACTACCTTTTATTGTCTTAAAAATAAAAAAAAATTAAAAGAAGGAATCATCAATTAAGTTACAGATGTATCCATCTCCTTTAGACTTCATCTGCCCCATGAAGGTGCTGAATAGGTAGTTAGAAAGGTGTGTCTGGAATTCAGAAGAGATGGCAGGGTTGGGGATCTCTAGTGAATATTCATCAGTTGCATATGATTTAAGAATCCATGAGAGTGGTTGCTGTATCTGTGAACTGAATATTAAATGAGAAGACGAGAACAGCTCAGGGCTGGTGAGATGGCTCAGTGGCCTAAAGCACCTACTTAGAACAAGCTAAGCTAAGCAAAGCACAGGGACTGCGGTTCGATCCCCCAGCACCACATGCCAGCCAGCCCGCCCCCCCATGGGCTGAGCTGGCCACACACACACACACACACACACACACACACACATTTATTAAATAAATAAATAAATAAAATACATTAAAAAAATTTTTTTTAAAAAAGAGAACAGATCAAGGATTAATATATATCATTCCAAGGATGTAAGTCAGCAAAGAAAAGAACAGAGAAGCACAACAAACAAACAATAACAACAAATGACCCAACTAAGTGTGTGGGGTTATCAAAACCAAGGGAACTGTTGCCTTCTACTTTATCTAAATAGGAAGCTATCTTGAGTTTTAAGGTTAATATCTTATTTACTTCTGTTTTATCTGTAAAATAATTTACATCAATCTATGCTTCTGGGCCCAGGGAGATGGCTCAGTAGAATAAGTGCTTGCCTGGCAAGTGTAAGAGCCTGAGTTCAATCCCTGGTTCTGCCCCCCCCCCCAAAAAAAAAAAAAAAAAATCTATGCTTCTAACTCCAAGGAATTTGTACTGCTCTTTTATCCTGGTTGAATGAAGATTATAATTCATAAAAAAAGAAAAAAAGAAATGTGCACTGTTGGTGCAGGCCGGTGCTCTGGCAGGTGGACCAGGTGTGCTCTTCTCGCTGCAGCTGATGGTGAGGTGTGCCCAGGTGCCTTCGGAGGCAGCTCGCTCCCCAAGCTCTGTCCTGATTTCTGCTGTGGTTCCTGTTCCAACCAGTACTGCTGCTCTGATGTACTGAAGAGACTTGTGTGGTCTGAGGATGAGTGTGCTGTGTCCAAGGCCAGGTGGGTACATGGAGGAGGGCTTGGGGGTGTGGGGGAGTGGCCCATGCCCTGTCCCTCGTCCCTCTATCCTCTCAGCACTCTCTAGATGATGGCTAAACACTGGAGCAAAGAAACATGCTGAGCCCAAGGCTCTTGCTGCATGTGTACCCTACTGACGCGTCCTCAGCTGGGCGTGAGGGTACCCCAGGTGTGTGCATGCACCTGGATGGGAGTACACAGGGGACCAGTGTGTGCCCAGGATAAGCTGTGCTGTGTCCTGGTGCAGCCCATGCATCGACCCTGCACACCAGTTGTGGGCTGGGACCAAGAAGTGACTCCCATTGTCACATTCTGTATTTTCTTAGTGCTTGAGCACAGATGCAGAGTTGACGGGGTCACGCCCCCTCGGCTCGTTTAGTTCAGTCTCCATGACCATTCCATTCTCCTCCAAGCCCATAGGCAGCCAGTCTGCCCTGTGTAAGCGGTATTCTTTTTGAAGCAGAGTCTTGATAAGTTGCTAATTGCCAAGGTTGGTCTGAAAGTTGTGACTTTCCTTGCTCTGCCTCCTGAATACAGAAATTCCAGGTGAATGCTGCCATGCCTGGCAAGTGTATCTTTTTTTTTTTTGTATTTTAGGGAAGGGTCTATAGGGTGTTCAGGGTCTCACTACTAGATTGGACTCATAGTGATCTACCTGTTTACAGCCTCCCAAGAGCTGGGGTTACAAGTGCTACTACCCCCAGTCTCAGTTGCCTTCTCAGTGCACCCTGGGGGTGGGGCCAGGCCAGCACAGCAAAGTGTGTGTATATAAAT
>NW_004524723.1:151860-169360 GCF_000260255.1 Octodon degus | reverse complement strand
AGATGCACATATCTCTCGTCTTTTTCTAGTTTGAGGTAGAGTGCTCAGTATTTCACTGCTGATGTGGAAGCTTTTGTGTAGCGTTGCATAGGGCCCCTCTATTGGGTTGAGGGAGTTCCCTGCTATTCCTAGTTTGCTTGGAGTTTTTTGTTTTTAGTTTGGTTTGTCTTTTTTTGACACAGGGGCTCACAGCGTGGTGCAGGTTGGGCTTGCATTCACAGTGTCACCCAGGCTGGGCTATCTACAGTGCGCAGTCTTTCTGCCTCGGCCTCCTGAGTGCTAGGATTACAGGCGTGTGCCACTATCCCCGACTCACAAATTGCTGTTGTATGCAGACACCTTTCTAAACTTACTTCTCGGGCTGGTGAGATGGCTCAGTGGTCTAAAGCACCTATTTGGAACAAGCTTGGCAAAGCACAGGGACCACAGTTCGATTCCCCAGCACCACATGCCAGCCAGCCCCGCCCCCTGGTGGGCTGAGCTGGCCACACACACACACACACACACACACACACACAATAAATAAATAAAGATTAACTTTAAAAAAATAAAAAATAAAAAATAAACTTACTTCTCTCAGCCAGGCATGGAGGCACACACCTGTAATCCTAGTACTTGGGAAGCTGAGGCAGGAGGATTGCTGCAAGTGGCCAACCTGGGCTACATGGTAAGTTCAAGGCCACCCTGGACTACATAGTGAGACCCTGTTTAAAAAAAAATTCTTTCTTTTTTTTGAGATACAGTCTCATTTTGTAGTTCAGGTTGGCTTTGAACTCACCGTGTGTCCTAGACTAGCTTGAAACTCAGCAGTCCTTCTATCTCAGCCTCCCAAGGGCTGGGACTGTTTGTTAATTTGTGGCTATGCTGGTATTTACACCCTGGGTTTTAAACCAGACATGGTAGCACATGGTTATAATCCCAGCACTCAAGAGACTGAAGCAGAGGGATCACTGTGCGTTTGAGGCCAGCCTGGGCTACACAGTTGACTTCAAGGCCATCCTGGACTACACAGTGAGACCCTGACCCCCAAAACGCAAACCAACGAAAAACCCAGAACCCAGGGTTTTGTGCATGCTAGGTAAGCACTGTGCTACTTCTCCAGCCCCTAAATATCCTCTCCTCACTGTTTAATGCTGGGGATTAAACTCCAGGACACTGAGTTACATTTGCAGCCCTTTTTAAAAAAAAAATAAAAATTAGATTTTTCTCTCCTTGCCCTTCCCATCCCTTTTCTCTTTCTCTCTCTCTCTCTCTCTCTCTCTCTCTCTCTCTCTCTCTCTCTTTCTTTCTTTCTTTGGACTAAGGTCTGCACATAGGGCCTTCACACAGGGCTGCATCCTAGCCTTTTGTTATTTACAGTTATTTATTTATTTATTTATTTATTTATTTATTTATTTGCATTTTAGTACAGGGTCTACAGGGTGTCACTATGTAGCTAGGACTCATAGTGATTCTCCTGTTTTCAGCCTCCCAAGAGCTGGGATTGCAGCTCCTGCCACCATGCCTGGTCTCAATTGCTGTTCCAGCATGCCCCAAGGATGGGGCTGGCCCAGCATGCCAGGGATAGAACCCCACTGCTGCATTCTGCCTAAGCAGGCACTTTAGTCCACTGAGCTAGCTATCTGGTCGACCCTTGTCATTTACTTTTATTTTAAGATAGATTTGTACTAAGTTGGGCATGGTGGTGAAACCCTATAATCCCAGCATTCTGGAGCCTGAGGAAGGAGGATTGTTGGGAGTTGGAGACCAGCCTGGGCTACAAAGTGGACTCAAGGCCGGCTTGACATTCTTAATGAGACCCTGTCTCAGAAATGCACGGGGCGGGGGGGGGGGGGGGGGGACGACAAAGAAAGTCGGACTTGCAATCTTCCACCTCAGTTTTCTAGAATGCTGGGATTACAGATAACAGACCACCACATCCAGGTTTTTTTGAGGCAGGGTCCTGCTGTGTTGCCTAGTTTGGTCTTGAATTTGCAGTCTTTGCCTCAGCCTCTTGAGTAGCTAGGATTAGAAACTTGTGCCACCATGTTTGCTTTTTTTTTTTTTTTTTTTTTTTTTTTTTTTTAAAAATTTATTTATTTATGTGTGTGCGTGTGTGTTTTTCTTTATAAGTCTTTGGTGTCTTGTAAAAGGAGCATTTTTTTTTTTTAAGACAGGGTCTATCTGGGTCGGTGGTGCACATCTGTAAGCACAGCACTCTGGAGGCTGAGGCAGGAAGATCACTGTGAGTTCAAGGCCTGTGTGAGATACGGTGTAAGTTCCAGGCCAGCCTGAACTGCACAGTGAGACCCTGTCTCAAAAAGAAAGGGAGAGAGAGAGAGAGAGAGAGAGAGAGAGAGAGAGAGAGAGAGAGAGTCTCACTGTGCAGTTCAGGCGTTCACACTTGTCATCCTCCTGTCTCCGCCTCCGGAGTGTTGGGATTATAGGGCTGTTGCCACCACATCCAGCAGTTGTGTCACTTTTATGCCTATTAAGGCATCCTGCTGGTACTATTATATCCTCTCTTATATCCTCTCTGAAATTTGACATTATAAATATTTTTCCTATAGTTCTTTTTTATTTAACTTAATTAGTTTGTTTAGGACTGTATCATGTATGCATATTTTTTTCTTTCATTCTTTTTTTCTGATACCCAAGATTAAACTCAGGACCTTCTGCTTGCCAGGCAGGTGGTTAAATGTATGCACATTTCAGAACATCTTTATTTATTTGATACAGGTTGTTGCTATGCAGTTCAGACATATAGGCTGAGACTGAATTTATAGTTCAGTCTCAGCCTCCCCAGTGCTGGGATTATAGGCGTGTGCCACCATGCCTGGCTCTGGGCCCGCATGGCATGCAGTAGTGGAGATCAAATTTTGGCTCCTTGTGCTTTCCAGGCAGGCCCTTAGACCACAGACATCTAACCTACTTAATTCTCAAAGGCCCTACTTCCAAGTGCCATCATGGGTTAGGGCTTTGACATGAATTTGGGGGGACAGAAACAGTAAGTAGTATTTTCAACCTACCCCCCACCCATTGACATACCTTTGTTTCACATGCAAAATATATTTACATTCCCAGTAGCCTCCAAAGTCTCATTTGCCTTTTATCAGTTCTCATCTAAAGTCAGTGTTATCTAAATCAAGTATGCTAAAATACAAGGTAAGATTTACCCTGGAGGCAAAATTCCTCTCCAGTTAGGCAACTTGTGGAACGGGATGAATTGGGTGCTTCTGTTGCACGTGAGGGACAGGATGGCTGCTCTGTCGGCAAGCAGCCCACTGGGACTATAACAGTCCCAGTAATAGGCTGCGGATTAGCTCAGTAGCACAGAGCCTGCCTGCCTGGCAAGCGCAAGGTCCTGAGTTCAATTCCTGGTACCGAAAAAGGATAAAGTGTAGTGAAAGAATGAGGAAAAGGAGGGAGAAAGGAGAAGCTAAATAGCTATTCTGATAAGAAAAAAATCAGGGTAGGAGGCTCCAGAAGTGTGCAGGACCTATGGGCCCTTCTGTCTCAGCTGTTTTTAGGGGGAGATGTGTGACTCCTCCACTGCCCCCCGCAATAGGAGTTTGTCATAACTGGAGTGACTTCCGGACACCTCGTCTACCAGCATTTCTTCTGGTCTGTGTGCAGCTTCTTTCTGTCTGCTTGTCCTTGTTCCTTTACAGCCTTATCTTTGGAGTGGACAGCAAGTTGGCAAACTTGATCTTTGTTAGAGTTTGTAAGAGGGCGTGTGGATATGTGTTGTACACTATCATGACCCTCGAGTGAATAATAATAGTGACTCCAGAGTGAACACACATGTACGTGTGTATGTTAGTTCATAGGTGTGAGTGTATACTGTCTCTGACCCTTTGCTTTTCCTACATTTTATTGCAGCTGGTGTGGCTTACTGTTTGTGCACTTGGCTTTCTCTGAGTGTCCTGTCTATCAGCTCCTTTTCTGGTCTCTTGGTATAAGTCCCAAAGCCATTTGGTATCTTTCTTTTTCTGGTTTTTTTTTTGTTGTTGTTGTTTTTTGTTTGTTTGTTTGTTTGTTTGTTTATTTTTTGCAGTACCAGGGATCAAACTCAGGTCTGTCCACTTGCCAGGCAGGTGCTTATGCCACTGAGCTATATCCCTGGCTCCTCTGTTTTGTTTTCTTTTTCTATCCCTGTCTTTGACTTGTTTTCTAGGGGAATTTCTCTAGTAAAGTTTGTTTTTTTTAACTCCTAGTCAGTTTTAGCGAGAAGAGCTAGGAGGCCCCTATTTTATTTTGTTTTCTGCAGACCACTGTACCTACACTTTTAGCATAGCATGGCAGTGAACAGGCACAGAATAGATATTCTCAGCAGTCAGAGGCTGAGGCAGGAAGATCAAGTGTTCTGGCCAGCCTGAGTACATAGTGGGACCCTGTACCCCCACAAAAGAAGATAGATATTCCCATTCCCAAAGGGAGACTCTGATAGGAAATAACTGGTCCCCACCAAACCCCAAGCCTAGCTAATTAAACTTTAATGTTGAGAGGAGGGGCCGGGGGTATAGCTCAGTGGCACAGTACCTGCCTGGCAAACTTGAGGTCCTGAGTTTGACTCCTGGTACAACCCCTGCCAAAACATAGTTGCGAAGAGCCCTCGTCTAGGTCCCTTGCCTTCTAGGGGCTGCATCCACAGCTCTGCGGAGGGGTGGTCCCAGCCTGCAGAACCATGGTGGGGGCTGCACTGCTGCCCCAAGGCCTCCCAACCTGTATGCCTCACTCTGTAGAGAGGGAGTAGCTTCGATGGCTTTGGATTATTGCTTTGAGTCCTTCCTTCTCTTGTCCTGGAGAAGAATGGTCTCGGAAGAGGACAGAGGACCAGGGGAGCCAGGGTCACTGCCGAATGAACGGCTCATGTCGGGTCCCGTGGGATCTGACGCATTCCCTCGTTTCCTTCCTCTGTTCCCATAGCACCAAGCTTGGCAGTGGTTTTTTTGTTGTTGTTGTTTGTTTTTTCCAGAGTGACTGATTAGATACATGGCTTAAATCCATTCTAATGATTTTTTAGACTATACACATGACCACAGTATGGACAGGCTGAGCATCTTTTTATTTCATCTATCTATCTATCTATCTATCTATCTATCTATCTATCTATCTATCTATCTATCTATTTATTGAGACAGGATCTCACTGTGTAGTTCAGGCTGGCCTTGAACTCATTGTGTAGCCCAGGCTGGTCTTGAACTCATAATGATCCTCCTGCCTCAGCCTCTGAGTGCTGGAATCACAGGCTTGCGCCACCACCCCCAGCTATTCTTGCTTAATCCTGATGCTTAGTCTTATTTATTTTCATGTATTTGGTATAGGGCCTCATTATGCAGCTTGGACTCCTAGTGATCCTCCTGTTTTCAGCCTCCCCAGCACTAGGATTATAGGCGTGCACCACCATGCCTGGTCTCGGTGGCTGGCTCAGCAGTGCACCTAGGGTTGGGGCCAGCTCGGCATGTGGTGCTGGGATTGAATCCTGGTCTCTGCACTTGCTTAAGCAGGTGCTTAGACTGCTGAGCTGTCTTGTTGGCCCCTTAATGCTTATTCTTTAAGTAGTATATATTATTATTTGAGTGATTAATTTATGGTAATTTCAATATGTAAAGCCCCTGTGGATGTCTCTTGTCAATTACTGCTGTTCTTTTCTGTTCCTATTGCCTCGCCCTTTAATATTCCTGAAAAGTTTTGGCTGTGTGCCTGCCCCTGTGTTTTTCACATGGCTCGGGGAACTCTGGACCTCAGGATGCTCTCCAGGGAGGGTTGTGTTGCTTCTGCACCTTGGCCTAATTGCACAGACTAGGTTGATGAGAAACTGGTTTTGCCTTCCTTCCTGAGCTATAGCTTTTCAAGTCCCTGCTCAGGTGAATAATGGTCACGTGGACCTCTCGCCTCTACTGTGCTTTGGATCCAGTCCTTATCATCTCAGCCTTCTGAAGTTTCCAGAGTGCTGCTTGGCCTCCTGCCCCCTAGGGGAATTGCTGATGTCCCTTGAGAGCACATGCACGGATCTCTGTGATCTTTGTCCTTAGCCTCCCTGCCTCTGCCCCTGACACCTCCGACCTCAGCTCCCTCCAAAGCCTTCACACTGATTTTTTTTTTTTTTTCTTCCAGTACCAGGGGACATTTCTCACTGAGCTACTTCCCCAGCCCTGAGTTATTTTTATTTTGCTAAATCACATTCTCCAGGTTGGGTTTGAAGTTGGTGATCCTCCTGTCTCAGCTTTTGTGCCACCATGCCTGGCTTTCATGATTTTCTTTTCTTTTTTGGTATAGGAATCAATCCCAGAAACTTGTGCTTGCCACAGTTTCCTTCTTTCTTTCCTTCCTTCCTTCTTCCCTCCCTGTCTCCCTCCCTCCCTCTCTTCCTTCCTTGTTTCTACCAGGAATTGAACTCAGGGTCTCAAGCTTAATAGACAAGCACTGTACCACTGAGCTATATCCCTGGCCCAAGATTTTTGACCTGTAGTATTTTTATCTTTTTTTGTTTGTTTGTTTGTTTGTTTTTTGCAGAGCCAGGGATTGAACTCATGCCCTTGCACTTTCCAGGGAAGCACTTATTCCACTGAGCCATCTCCCCGTTCCCTTACCATTTGTTTTTAATCATCAGTTTGATGTTTGTTAATGTCCTTCACTGAATATAACTCAGTTTTAAAAAAATTTGGTTTTTTGTACATTCAGTTAGTTTCTCAAACTGGCTGTGGTGTTATGTAATCCCAGTGCTGGAGGCTGAGGCAAGAGGATTGCCTTGAGTTTGAGGCCAGTGTGGACTATAAGGATTTTTTTTTTTTTTTTTGCTCCGAATGCCTTCAGGGCAGGTTTGGCTGGCTTGAGTTGTGAGGATCGAGCCACAGCTACCTGAGCCTGACTGCTTTGTTGAAGCAGCCACTTAAAGAACTGAGCTAAGGGTCAGGCCCCCTAGTGTGGACTATATAGTGAATTCAAGGCTAGCCTGAACTGCAAGGTGAGCCCTTGTCTCAAACCCAAAATAACAAAACAAATTCGTTTCTCAAGGAATGAGGTGGTTTTTTGTTCCTGTTTCCCCTACTGCTGCTTTTGCTTTTGTTGCTAGCATTTGAGCAAGGTGGTCTTGCATGCTGCTGTATTTCTAACCCTATCCTGTTGTGGTCAGAGATACTTTGTGCTTTCCACCTTATGAAAGGGAAGGTGGCCTCCACACCTAAGCTGTGTCTTCAGGTCTGCACTGGGGAGTGTCTGAGAAGCTCTCTGGTGTTACCCTCAGAGACCCTGGTGTGTGTGGTGCTCATCCTTGAGGCCATGGGTTGCATATTGCGTGGTGGCTGTGGTACGTATTGTGTGTTCCCTTGGTAGTAGTGTGTTTACGCCTGTGTGCAGGGCGAGTTTTTTGGGGGTGACATGTTGACATGTTCCTCATGAGCTTTTCTCTTTGCAGTGTGCCCACCGCCACGGAGCCTTGGGAGCAGATGGGCTCGGCACTAAGATTTCGATCCAGCTTTGACAGCGACCCCATGTCAGGGTAAATAAACCTATGGGCTGTGTGCAGCAGCCTCAGGTGTGCTCAGGCCAGGCCTGTGTGGTGGGATGGGGCAGAGGCCGGGATGAGGTGCAAAAGAACCATCACCATGTTCTACTTGAGGATCTTAGGAACCTCGCTTCCTTTGGAATGCTGAGCAGTGAGTGTCCTGGGTTGGGGGCAGTAAAGGAGGTGCCTGGGCCCAGCTGGGTCCATAGGGACAGAGGCAAAGAGGTAGGCAGCAGGTGGCCTAGTGATGGGGGTAGAGGCTGGCTGGGCGGACTGCATTGTGCTGGGAAGGTGACTGACAGTGAGGGCCATGTAAGATGGCAGAGAGGGTGGCGCTTGTAAGGGTAATAGGGTGGTGATGGCCCTGGTGGCAGGTGGGTGGTGGTGGCAGCAGGGTGATAATATGGGCATGGGGCAGCAGAGTGCCCTGCTACTCATCCGAGTTTGTGCATCATAGTTCAGGACACCTACCTATGGCTAGGTCTTGCCTGCTGGTACAACGACAGGTGTTGTGGTGCACGTTGGAGTGGGCAGAGGGGGTGGGCAGCCACGCGTGCATGTTTTCTGGGCTGGATCTGTTCCATGGTTACAGGTGCCTGTCCTGTGGGGCAGGAAGCCACTTTCAGGGGAAGCTCACCTGGGCCCGTTTGCCCCTGGGGGCATGGGCTCCAGCTCAGATGGGGCTTGGTGTCTTAGCATGTCAGGTTGTGCCCTGTCTTGCCCCATCCTGCCCTGGCTTGTCCTGTGGCTGCAGTGGAATCTGGGAAGGGCAACTGTGAGTGCTGCTGCGCCCCACTCACACACTCCACACACACCCTGGACCTGGCTGGCTGAAGACTGAGGCCTCTACATTCCTCCTCTACATCAGAGGACACAGGAGTCAGGGGCTGCAAGGGAGGCCCAGCTGGGTCAGGGCCTGAGGTGGACATGGTCTGGTGCTTTCCACAGCTGAAAGCAGGGTGATGTAGCTGGGGTGCCGAGGGAAGCCAAGAGGCCCAGGCCATTCCAGGCTCTGTGAGTCTATCAAGTTTAATTTAAATTGTTAAAGAATGAAATTTGCTTTATTGTAAATTTTACTGTCTAGTTAGACAAACCCCAGGTTTTTTCTTCTTTAATTGGCACCTATAGTATACAGAAAAACACAGGTACACAGTTCGGTATATAATTATAAAGCAGACTCCCATGTGGTTACCAGAGCCAGGGGAACCTTCGCACATAGGCATTGGAGCAGGGGATGACTCAATCAAGACCTAGCACAGTGGTGCTGGAGGAGGCAGCTCCATCTTGGGGAGGCCAGGTAGGGCCTTGGGGAGCTGGCAGGTGGGAGAAGAGGAAGAGGGAACAGCCTAGACATCACTTCTTTGTCAGCTGGGCCCCAGGGCAGTTCATGGAGCCTGGTGGAGGAAGGTGGTGGGACTTGGTGAGCTGGAGGTGAGCCGGAGTGTGACTCAGGCACACTGAGGAGACTCCAGGGAGCTGCTCTGGCTCGCGGAGTGCAGTCGGAGGCCAGGCAAGCCAGGAGGCAGCCAGGCCCTGCTCCCCCTCCCCCACTGTCTTCCGGCCGCTGGCTCTGCTGCTCCCCTGGGCCCGGGCCAGGCTGTGTCTTTAAGAGGGTGGCTGCAGGCCTGCGTGCCTCGCCTTCCTGCCGCTGACGTCAGGGAGGGGAAGGACTGAGAAGGAGATTCGATTTCTATTCCCCGAAAGGGAGGAGATTGAGACCGAATGTCCCCTTGGAAAGAGGAGGTCCAGGCCTGCAGGAGGCCCCTGAGTGAAGGCAGAGGCTAACATGGGGTGAGCTCGGATGCCATTCCGTACAGCGATAGAGACAAGGAGCTGCTGCCGAGCTGTGTCGGCTTTGTGAAGGGGCGCGTGTGTGCTCCTGTTTGGGCAGACACCTGTGTCTCTCGGGGGGGCCACTTGGTGGCGATGGCTCCTTTCTGGGAGTTAAGATGGGTGACTTTGAGCCTCAAATATGAAGGCTTACAGGTCTGTCCCTTAGCTGAGGGCTGGGCCCTGCTGAAGTCCACTGTCCTCTGAGCAGGGAGCTAGAAACTTCAGGGTGGGTTGCGGTGGGACCTATAGCTGTTAAAGCTCCTCTAGTTACCATGGATTTGTCTTTTATTAGAATACAGTGGGGCTCCAGGAACAAGAGGATAGGAATGTCTGCTTTTGGCAAGGGCAGGCCCCTCGGAGGCTTCCACCTCCGGAAGTATGCTTCCTCTGCCTGGCCCTCTGTACCCCAATCTGCTCTTAACCTTGTGACCTGGGAGGTGACCATGCTGGTGGGTGGGGGTGGAGGTGGAAAGACAGCCTCCAGCAGCCTCCTCTGCTCCTCTGGCTTGCTCTACAGGGCTTCCCTCCCTTTTCATTCTCGTGCTTTCTCAGTCTGTCCCCCAGATCTGTCGGTCACACTGGCCTGGGCTCCCATGCACTGTGGTGTTTTAACTTAGATACCACAGTGCCTGGCTTGTCACATGTTTGCCACCCATGTGCATGGCTGGTGGGGGTTGGCACCCCCCATGCAGAATGGCTTTGTGCACTCCCAAATGGCCCTATTTGATATGTGAGGAAACAGAGGTCAAAACAGGTTCGTGTTATATAACCAGGATGTTGTTGTGTAGCCCAGAATCCCTTTGGGCAAGTAGGCTGCTCCCCAGGGAGTGGTGAGGTATGGACTTGGGGAGGGGTGGGTCATGACCAGCTCTTTGGCAGGTTTGGAGCAACTGTAGCCATCGGCCTGACCATCTTTGTGCTCTCTGTTGTCACCATCATCATTTGCTTCACTTGTTCCTGCTGCTGTTTGTACAAGATGTGCCGCCGGCCACGTCGTAAGCACACCCCCACCCCACTCCCCTTGTGCACAGGTCAGACCCCTGGGTGGGCAAGCAGAGTTGGCCAGGTACCTGTTTGGCTAAGCCAGAGGGCCAGAAGGCAGGCTTGGCCTCAAGACCTGGGAGGCTGGCACATCTTGACTGGGATTCTCTTTGCAGCCATCGTGACCACCACTACGGCTACCACTGTGGTGCATGCCCCTTACCCTCAGCCTCCAAGTGCGCCCCCTAGCTACCCTGGACCAACGTACCAGGGCTACCACCCCATGCCCCCCCAGCCAGGAATGCCAGCAGCACCCTACCCAACGCAGTACCCACCACCATACCCGGCCCAGCCCATGGGGCCTCCAGCTTACCATGAGACCTTGACTGGTGAGTACCATGTGGACTGTGGCCCTGCCTGGCCCCCCTCTCCCTCTTCTGCCTCACAGGGTTCCTTGCCAGGCACATTTCTGTTGCAGCCCACCATGTCCACAGCTAACCAGTGTTCTCTCTACTTTCAGGAAGCACAGCAGTACCCTACCCTGCCAGCCAGCCTCCCTACAATCCAGCCTATGTGGATCCCCCGAAGGCAGCCCCTTGAGTGCATCCCACCTCTGGTTGCCACTTGATTGTGTGTGTGTGTGTGTGTGTGTGTGTGTGTGTGGTATGCAGGCATTTTTTACTACCCTATGTACACTGCATGTGACATGTGGCTTCCTTTGATGTTAACAAGGTGGACTGAGACCAAACTTGGTTTTCTTCATTTGAAATTATGCTTCCTGAAGTCTCAAAGCAAATGTGAAGAGTGGAGTGGACAGTCTTTTCCAGGTCACTGCAGGGTGATAAAGTATAGCCTGGCACCCTAGGATAGCACAGCATTTTTTGGATGTCACACACATGTCCTTGTGGGAATAGCCAGCCAGGGCTTGAGGCTATGGCTTGTCCCCAGGGGCTGGGGTGCTTGTTGCTGAGGCAGGCATCTGGGCCAAGGATGGGCTCCTGCTGGGGCCCTGTCCTTCCTGCAGATGTCTGGTTGTTCCCTAGCCTTTGCCATGCTCAGTGTGTGGTTTGTGAGCTGTGAGGTGGGAACACTCAGGCAGGGCCCTGCCTACCTGACAGCTCCCTGTCCCAGCAGCTTCCCTGGGACTGACTGGCTGGCCACTGCACTGGAGTCTAGAGGCCCAGGAGGAGGCTCTCCTGCCCTTGCTGACCTGGTCCCTGCCACAGGTGGGCTGTGGGGTCTCTGCCCACCAGCACACTCAGGTCTCCCTGCAGTGTTTCAATGTTACTTTCAGCCAAAAATTTTGCCTATTTGTTTTAAAGTATCATAGTTAATGTGAGGCTTTCAAATGTGGGGAGAATGGACCATAAAGGAGGGGACAACCTGACCTCTGATAGTCCCTGCTCACCCTGACAGCAGCCTAATAGAATATTCAACTCCAGGACCCAGGTCACAGTTTGTCCTGGCAGCCAGGACACCAGGGCCAAAGCAATGTCTGGACCAAAGGGGGGTGGTGGGCAAGGGGTGGGGGGCCTGGGTGGCAGCTCTGGCCCTAACTTGAATACCTCGGAGTTCCTTGTCACTATTAATGTTTTACCAGCTGTCTTAGCTTTGTATCTGTTGTGTTTCTAAGAGTCTGGGCTCTGCACCCTTGTTTATAATAAATGCAAATATTTGGAGTTGCTGTTCTCTTTCTTCAGAGCTTTGGACCTTAGACAGAGTAATGTTTCTACCCATCATTTGCTTTTTGTCTGTTTTCTTTGAGATAGGGATTGTAGTTCAGGCTGCCCTCACTGGTAGCCCAGATTGGCCTTAAACTCATGGTGATCCTCCTGCCTCAGCCTCCTGAGTGCTGGGATTATAGGCATATGGCACCAGGCCCAGTTCCACCCACTATTTGTATTTCTGTGTTTTGCCTGCTTTTATTGGAGCTCAGAGGGAAAAAGACTATGCCTGTCGCCTATCCCATGGTCCCAGGCTGCAAAGTGCCAAAGAGGGTGTGGGGCAGTTACCACTTAGTGCTGAGGGGATCTCTGTCAAGTTTTCTTCTCAGTCTACTGCCCAGGTGTGGTCAGGAATAGTCCATAAAGTGTAGCAATTGCCAAGGTCAGGACAGCCAGCAGCCCCAGTGGGGCCACCAGCCCTTCCAGAGATGGGGTCCCAGGGACCTTTGTTGAAGGAAGAGACTTGGGTCTTTTCCTTTCTAGGCTAGGACTAGTGTTCCTGGTCGGGGCCAGGGTTGCTATGGTTTGGATAGCTGGTGGCCTCAGGTTGGTCACAGAGGAAGCAGTGACTCCATACATGGGCTTCATGGTGCTGAAGGGCCTGGCATGAGCATCAACCCACTGCAGCAGGGCCTGTGGTCTCCACTGGCAGATGCTGAGCAGGGTGAGGACGTCCCCCTCAGCCATGTGCGAGTCTGTGGGGGCCTGCCCATACAGGCGAGTGTAGATGCTGCCCAGGCTGTAGCTCCTCCTTGGGCCACACTCCGAGGTGCTGCTGCTTTGCTCCAGCGCCTTCAGGGCGGCAATGCTGTCCACACAGAAGGCACCATCCAGAACACCCGCAAGTCCCAGCATAGCCAGCTCTGTCCGGAGCAAGGGGAAGTCATAGCGGTCACCGTTGTGTGCAATGAGACACCAGGGCTGTGGCAGACGCTGGAGGAAGGCTAGGAGCAGGTTGGCTAGGTTGTTGTCAAAACGCTGCCGCCCATGTGCTACGAGCTCAGCTGTGCTCAGACCGGTGATCTTGCTGGCTGCAGGGCTACAGGCTTTCCCCGGAGCCACGCACACGGAGAGCTTGTCTATCACACGGGGTGGGGGAGGCACCGCAGGTGGTCGCCCCTGGCAGGGGGAGCTGCTCTCCAAGGCACATCTATGGACAGCCAGTAGGCACAGCTCCGTGACCTTGGGCTGGGAGAAGGGCAGGCCAGTGGCTTCCAGGTCCAAGAAGATGAGGGTCTGCATGGGACCAGGGGGCAGGGCTTGTGAGGCCATGTTGGGGTAGGAACCTGCCGCTGAGCCTGGGGAGGAGCATGGGTTAGGTAGGGGTGGTTCACTTGCAAGTGGGAAAAACTCCGGTGGGCAGAAACGGCATGGGGAACGAGGGCAACACCAGGAAAGTGGCCAGAAGCACCTCCCAGGCCTCTGCACAGTGCGGCACTGTCCAGGAGCTCCGGGGCTTTCAAGCCAGGAAGCTGGAGCGGATGGGGTGGTTTCCTTAGTGGGCCAAACAGTGTGGAGGAGGAGTCTCTCTTCCTAACATGGGTCTGGCCCCCCTAGTCCCTACCTGGGAGGAAACCCACAGCTTTCCTCCCCTGCCCTACAAGTGTTCCTACTTACAGAGCAGGCGGGCAGGCAGCTGGGCAGGCGGACGGGTGGACTGGCGAGCAGGCAGGCAGGCAGGCAGGACAGCAGGCTGACCGGCAGGCAGCCACTGTGCTCCTTCTGCTGCCACCACCAATACCGGAAGCGAAACTAGGTCTGGGCCCGCCCACTGGCCTGCCTCCTGAGCAAAGCCTTCCCGCTTGCTCTGCCACAGCAGGCCTGCTCTGTCCCTGTTGCCTAACACCTCTCCCTCCCAGGCAGCCCAAGGCATCTGTGAGAGCCTCATAGGACTAGTGCCTGGGTTGTCTTGGGGTAGCTCCAGATTTGGAGTACTTCTCCGAGCCCAGCTGTACTTTTGTGGTAGTCCTAGGTCCATTTGCCCAGGCCTTCTAGCTTCTAGTATGGGCTGAGGACCACCTCTCTCTCTCACACAATCGTTTCTTCCTATGGCCCCAGCCCAAAGCCATGACTCAAAATACCACAGGCAGGGCAGGGTTTCCTTGAAGGCAGATTAATTACCATGGGAACCAGCAAGGGAGGAGGGGGGAGTGCAGAGGGGCAGGGAGGGCCACAGCCTCCAGGGCTCCCCCTCCAGGTCCCTCCTTCCCAAGACAAGCAGGTGAGACCTGGAAACAAAGTTGGCAATTCCAACAGGCTTGGCTAGTCATTGCTTTTATTATTTTGTTTTGAGATGGTCTTGCTTTATTTATATTTATAGTTCAGGCTGGCCTTGAACTCACTATGTAGCCCAGGCTGGCCTTGAGCTATCTTCCAGCAATCTACAGGTCTGGACCTCCTGAGTGCAGGA
The DNA here is from genome assembly GCF_000260255.1 of Octodon degus. Classification (NCBI taxonomy): domain Eukaryota; kingdom Metazoa; phylum Chordata; class Mammalia; order Rodentia; family Octodontidae; genus Octodon; species Octodon degus. The sequence goes on along the minus strand of NW_004524723.1, from coordinate 154,923 downwards.
ATTACAGGCATGTACAGACGTGAGCCACAGTGCTCAGTCATTTTTAATCTGTGGATAGGTGAGGAAGGTAAAGGTGCCACCATGTGACTGGGTGTGCAGGGCCTCAGCTACAGTCCATCTCAGCATCGTCCACGTCGGTCTCCAGGCCACAGAGGTCATCCAGGGCTGCCTCTGGCCAGAAGAAGAGGGTTCTGTGTGATAGCCGGAAAGCACAGGGCCTAGGCAGGTCCTACCTCTCCCCCTAGCACATGTATTAATCAACCAGTCCCCGCTTTGTCCTGTTCTTGCTTCCTCAGCTGCTACAGGCAGTGACATAAAGGCCATTTGGATCTGAGTATTTCTGGAAAAACCCTAGTTCGGCCAGGCCTACTAAACAGATACAACACAAAGGGAAGCCCAGTCTACTGAGACAAAAACCAGAGGGGAAAAGACAGTCCCCAGTAGCAGAAAAGCTGTGGTGGCAGGAGGCCTGCTCAGCAGCTCTGGGGACAGCGGGGGAGGGGGGTGTGTGGGGGTGGGTGGGTAGGGTGGTGGTGGCCTCCAGGGGGCTCACCTTCACAGTCTGTCACATCTGGGAGCCCTCGAATCAGTGTGCTGACACCAGGCATCACCTGGTCATACTGATGCAGAACCTCCACGCAGTGTACAGTAAAGAGCTTGTCCTTCTGGGACAGGCTGTGCAATAGCACCACCGTGTCACGCAGACAGCGCACGGTCCGCTTCTGCTGCTCAGTCCTTGGGGGTCCCCCTGCCCTCCGTACAGTCAGCCACTGTCGGTGCAGCATCACCGTGAGCGCTCTGACCACCTACAGTGGGCACAGACCAAGGCCTTGTTTCCTGTGCCCTCAGGGTCCAGAGGAGCAGGGTGTTGGCGGGACAAGGTGTCCTTGCACGGGGCCCCTACCCACTCACCTCCACGTTGCACTGGCAGTCAGAACCAGTGACTGGGGAGGAAGGGCTCTGCACACCCAACTTGGCCAGCAGCCACACTGCCTGGAATGAGGACAGATTCTGCTCATCACAAGGGCTTTCTCAGAGGTCTCCTACAGGTGCTCCAACTGCTTCAGCAACAGCTCCGGGGTCAGAAGACACTGGTCATCAGGAATTCTGCCGAGTCCTATGACAATCTAAGACTCACCTTCACTGCCTCTGTGTATAAGCCTCCAAAATTTAGCTGTGGCTGCTTGATAAACTTTTTCTGTATTGCAGATTGAACCCATGGCCTTCACACTGAGCTATATCCCCAGTTCTTTTACTTTTAGACAGTCTCATTAAATCGGTAAATTGCCTAAGTTGTAATTCTCCTGTCTCAGCCTCCCACAGTGCTGTGTTTACAGGTATACTCCACTACACCTGGTTTTGATAAATTGTTACAAAAAATAAATTACAACAGTAGCTTTGGGGGCTAGTGAGATGGCTCAGTGGTCTAAAGCACCTACTTAGAACAAGCTTAGCAAAGCACAGGGACCACGGTTCAATCCCCCAGCACCACATGCCAGCCTGCTCCGCCCCCTGGTGGGCTGAGCAGGCCTCCCCACACATAAATAAATAAAATTAAAAAAAAAAAAAAAAAACCAGTAGCTTTGGTCGTACAGACCTATAATTGCAGTACTAAGTAGACAGAGGTAGAAAGATCACTTTAAATTCAGAGCCAGTCTGGGTTACACTGTAAGAGCCTATCTCAAAAGATTAAAAAAAAAAAAAAAAAATTAAAACAAAGACAGCCTTTCTTGTAACTGTGGGCTTTCAGGATGGGGTGGGTAGTGTCTCCAGACCAGTCTCACATATTTACCTCCTGTTCCAGCTGAAGCCACTGTGTCTCTGAGGCCCCCGAGTCAGGCCTTGAAGTGATGTACATGTACAGCAGCAGCAGGAGGCAGCCTTCTGAAATGGACAACCCTCACTCACTCAGGGTCCCCTTCCTGTGCAGAGCCTGTGCTCAGAGCTCCAGAGCCCCTCAGGAATTTAACCCAGTTGCCCTACCCTGCCCCTCAACACAGGCAGATGCCCACCATCCCCTTCTTTACCAGGGTGGGAACAGAGCTGCGGTGCCAGGCTCTCATGGTCCACCAGGAGAGACAGCAGCTCAACAGTCAGCAGCACACAAGGCAAGACCATCTCAGGGCTGAGGCACTGTGGCAGCACTGGTAATACACACCGGAACCTGGAAGATGTGCCAGAGACATGACAGCCTCCAAGAGACTGGGTTGGTAAGCCTTGGGGTCAGATGCTACCCGCCTCCTTGTTATGAAGCTTCTTGTGAATGAGTGGGTACCAAACTTCACTGCAGGGCTGCCGTGCTCTGTCTGTATCACCCAGTAAGCTGGCACTCCCTGGGTCTGGGAGCCTGGTCCTCACACTCCTGGTTCTTTCCTGCCTGTGCTCCCAGGAAAGGGGCAGATTATAACTCTGGTGTGAGAGAAATGTCCTTTGCTTACACTGTGATAGGCCAGGGCTCTACAAGTTGCACATGGACTTCTGTGGCTGAATCTCATGGGACCACTCACAGATCAGGGAAGACCATTCTTGTCAGTAAACACTGGGCTCAGCTGCCAGCGGGAAGGGGGCCCACTGTGAGGTGTGCATGGGGGAAGGGCTCTAGAATATTCTCCCCCAGGTCTTGAGCAAGGGGGTGATGGCTCTGACCCACGAGCCAAGCAAACTGGATTCTCTCAATCCATATAGCCTTCAGAAGCATGAGGGTGAAAAGGGGTACCTACACTCTAGCCAGCTGGCTATGCCCCTTTACCACTGGTGTCTCATAAGAGCATGGTGATTAAAGAGAGGCCCTCAGTAAGTGACTATGAATCAGGAAGCAGGGCTCACTAGTGGGGTTGGATTCACTCTACAGCACATCTGCAGGCAAGCAAGAAGCTACACATTCTTTGAGAGGGATGGTAGAACTCTGAGAAACAAATTTACCCCTCCCCCCATTTTAGGAATTAAACCCTATCTAGAGATTGAACCTAGTTCCTGTAAGGAAAAAAAAAAAAAAAAAAAAAATCCTTTTTAAAACGTTTTTTTCTAGAAAGGACGAAATAGCTCAGTAGAATAAGTGTTTCC
>NW_004524723.1:144194-151760 GCF_000260255.1 Octodon degus | reverse complement strand
TTAAACCCTATCTAGAGATTGAACCTAGTTCCTGAAAAAAAAAAAAAAAAAAAAAAAAAAATCCTTTTTAAAACAGGGTCTTGGGGGGCTGGGGAAATAGCTCAGTAGAATAAGTGTTTCCCTTACAAGTGCAATGGCCCAAATTCAATCCCTGGTTTTGCAAAAATAAAAAATAAAAAAATCCAAAAAACAAAAAACAGTATCTTGGCTATGTTGTCCAGGCTGGGCTTGAATCTTTATCCTCCTGCTTCAGCTCTCAGAGTGCTGGGATTACCACTGTATTCCTTATTGGGCTGAAAGTGGCCCCCATTTATGTATATTATGGCCCCTGAAAGCACCTGCAAGAACACTTTTGCGCACAACACAGTGGATTCCATCACTTTCCGATAGCATGAAAGCCTTTTTAAATGCATTATATGCATAGCCCCATACACATAACATCTGATTAAGCCATACTGTTCTGGTTAAGAATAAGATCTAATTGCTCAAAAACTCAAGCCTGGAAACTGAGGCCTATAATAGTCACAGGAGAAAGACAAGAGTGAGCTGGGGAGTGCTTGCCCATGATCCCAGACACTTGTGAAGTGGAGGCAAGGTTATAAATTTGAAGCCAGCCTAGGCAACTTAGTTAGGTGCTGTCTCAAAATAAGAACATTAAATGGGCACAGAGAGGTGGCTCTGTGGCAGAGTGCTCTCAAATACAAGGCCCTAGATTTAATCCCTAGCCCAGGAAAAAGGAGAAAGACAAGGATGACTTGCTTTCAAGCTTGCGTAGGCAAGGATGTGGAGACTGCAGGCTTCTTCATTACTTGTATTACATCACATCCTGCTTTTGAGCCCTGACATCACCTCAATATACTTGACTCAATGAATACTGTTAAACACTCAAAGAGTGAGCTCGTGTGCTCTAGCAGTGCTGCAAGTGTGACATGAGCCAGGGAATGCAAGGTACCTGGGTCTGGCCTACAGCAAGTACCCATTAAGTAGCTGTGTTCTCAGTACCCACACGGACAAACTCAACAAGAATAGGATAAAATCTTGCAGGCCAACTGGCAAAAACATGGTTTCTGGGATCATTAACAAATACCAAAAGCGAGTGGCCTCACCCTGCTTCCCCACCACACTGCAGTGCTCTGTCCAACTCTAAGCACAACCATTAGGATGAACCCAACCAGTCAGGAAATGTCCATAGGGAAGGATGCATTCATGAATTTAGGAAACAAGCATGCTGGGCTCAGATTAGAAGAATAGGTATGTCCAGCAGGTGGCACTGCCCCAACTACTGGGTGTAGGAGGAACACCTGGCTGACTGCACAAGAGGGTGGACTTGGTGGAATTTATAATTACTCCCCATCAGATGGTTCTGCATTCTCCACCTAGGAACTCCTAAGTTCCTAAGTTTGTAAGCTAGGTTTACTGTACTACTACAGCCTGAAGAGGAGCCAGTAACCTGTGATGCATGCTGGAGTGGGCAGTACTCTCAGGCAGACTCTTAACAGTCAGGCTATCCCTGCAGACACACCCTATGCCCCCTCTGCCTCAGGGAACTCCTTATCCACATCTTAGGTTCAAAGGCCTCTTGGTTCAGCCTTGTCCTGGGACAGGACACGCTTCTATAGTGGCTAGCAGCCTTTACCAGGTGTGTCTTGATTATCAGCCATTCAGAGGCTGAACTAAACAAAATAAACCACTTCCTTGGTTCTCCCAACATCTGGCCTCACTTTCCATTGCTTTAGAACTCCCTGGACCAAGTTTGAGCTAAATAACGGAAATAAAGTCAAGATGTGGGCAAGGCCAGGAGTGGTAGTATATGCCTACGGGCCTTACACTCTGCCATGAATTTGAGACCAGCCTGGTTTACATAGTTCAAGGCCAGCATAAGCTACATAGTGAGACCCTGTCTCAAAAAAAAAAAAAAAAAAAAAAAAAAAAAAAAAAAAAAAAAAAAAAAAAAAAAAAAAAAAAAAAAAAAAGATGTAAGCAAAGTGTAAGGGCCATGGGTTAGACCTTAAGAGTGCACAGGAAACCCACAGAGAAGCATGCGTTCTATGCCACTTTATACCTGGGCAAGATATCAGAGGAGGCATTTTCAGCTAATTTCACCAACACTTTGAGACACTGGCTCGGGACAGTGGCTTGAAGGTGACCTGCTGCTGTGGGAGAGAAAGTCAACAGGAGAAGAAGCATCTTCAGTAGTGGATGCTGTCCTTGGTCTTCGGCAACCCCCGTGGGGGCTGAGATCATATCTCCACAAGTCTGTCTGTGAGTCAGGCTCCCATTTTCCTCCTTAGCAGCAGTATCTGTCCCCACATCAGACAGTAAGAGGGAGACGACTGCTCCACTGTGACACACCAGATGCTGAAGAACACTAAGTGAAGCCACAGAGAAGCCTTCCAGGTTGCAAATTAAGTCCTCAGGGCTAGCCTCTGCCCCAGAGCCCATGCAAGAGTTATGTGTTGGTGAGTCCCCAGATGACCCATTCCTCTTAGCCACTGCTAACTCCTGCAAAGCCTGGCAGTGTAGGCCAATGAAGAACTGTATGAGGGGGAGGAGATGAATGGCTCCAGGAAGCTGGCAGAGTGGAAAGGCCCTTCCGGCTCCCTCTGCTGGGTCTCCATCACATGAGCCTTCATTCCTGGCAATCAGATTCAATCCAGTGAATGCCAGGTTCTGTGCTTCTCTCAGGGCTGAGGGAGAAAATGACCCACTTCGAAAACCTGTGGTTCTGAAGCCTGAAATCACAGCCAAAATACTGGAAATACACAAAATAAAATAGATAAGATCCAGGGCCCCAAGTAGCTTGACCAATTTTCCAGTCTTCATGCACATCCCACAGACTTCCCAGGGTGGGCAGGGACAAAGGGAAAGGACTTACTTCCTGGAAACTCCTTTCTAAATAAGCTTTCCAGGAGTCTCATGCTTACCTGCCAAGCCCCATTGGCTGCAAGAGATTGCCAGTAGAAGCCTCAGAACAACTGCTCAGGAGGTGGCAAAGACCTATGCCTGACCCTGAGATCAAAGGCTGCTTCAGCAATAGGTTTATCAAAATGGAACCTGTGGAAGACAAAGAGACTCTAGAAGGTTCTGACACAGGAGAGCTTTTCTATAACTTCAAGAAGAAAAGTTGAAGGTTCTTTTGGATGTTAAGCTTCCACTAAGTCCTGTTAAGGTGCCTGTGGGTCCAGGAGACTCTGGGATGGATCTACTCTCTCCTTTTTCTTTTTCCCACTGGGTTCTGTTGTATTGACCAGGCTGCCATTGAACTTGCAGGCTCACTCGGTCCCCTTGTTTTAGTTCTTGACCAGTTGAGGTAACAGGTGCCTGCAACCAAGCTTCATCTGGCCTTTCCATTTTATAGTCTTATGTTTAACCTGGGTGTAGCAGAACATAGCTTTAATACCAGCACTTGGGAGGCTGAAGCAGGATTGTGAATTTGAGGCCAGTCTGGGTGACTTAAGAGACTCAGCAGGATCCTATCTCAAAATAAAAAATAAAAAAAGAGGTAGGGATATAGAGCTCAGCGTGAAGGCCCTAGATTCAACCCCCAGTATTCCTTCTCACCCTGCCTCTTCATCTTCTCCTTGAGTCAGACTCCTATTTGCCTGGAACCCCTGAAGGACTGCTTGGAGTGGGGATTCTCAGAGTTCCAGTTTCCCAGACAATTTTGCTGAGCACTGAGAGGATAATAGGAGCCATGAAGGTTGCTGCAGGAAAAGCAGGGATTTTGGTACCTTCAGTGTTTGATTTCTGCATCCAGCTGTCAGTAAGGTTTTTCTGCACCTCTTCTTGCTTTACATTGCTACCTCTCGGACTGTGGGTCTTATTATCAGAAACTAAATAAAATATAAAATGAGAATCAAGTTTCTAGATATATCAGCAACACTTATATATAACAAGTTTAAAACAGGGTTGGGCTATTCTACTCCTTCAACCTTGGGTCAACCAAAGCAGCTTGGATCTTTTGCTTTCTTCATATAACAGGAATTTACATGAAGAAAGAAAAAAGACAATTAGGCTGTTTTCCTTACTTCAAAAGGAAGCAACAAGAGGAATATAGTAACCACTAACATTTACACAGAGCTCAATATGAACCAGATACTACTCCAAGATTTTACCCATAGCAGCTTGTTTTGTTCCTTAGAATAATCCTATGAAGAGGCATTATCATTAGCTGTTTTACATTTAGGGAAACAAAGAGCAGAGGCTAAAGACTTGCCCAGATCAGATAAGTCAGTAATAGGTTAGAACTGTTATCCAGGCTGTTGGGCTCTCGTCTTCTTGTAATATTACCCTGCACAGAATCATCAGTTGCTAGGCACCAAAAATGTATGTACACCATAGTTTCTCAGAAGTGACAAGATCTGAAAAGGTGAATGGTAGGAAAAAATTAACTGTATCTGAATTACAAGATAAATGGGTATAGCATAGTCTCAGAGTAAGAATGAATGATAGATGGTCTCCCTCTAGAAAGAATCCACAGTCCCTCACTCTGTCTGGCTGCCTCTCTCTGGGTTTGATGGCAATAAGGGAAGCCATCTATCATGTTGTAAGGACACCATGGAAAGGCCCATCTGGAAAGGAATTCATGGTTTCATTCCAGAGCCTTCAGACTCAACAAAGTTTGAGTGACTCTAGACCCTGAAGAGGTCAGCTGTTTTAACTGTGCCCTCTCAAAACTGCAGACTCCCAGAACTGGGGAAAATAAGTAGTCACTTTTGTTTTAAACCACAAGTTTGTGTAGTCTGTTATATAGCAATGTGCTAACAGACTGACTTACCCTCTCTGCCCGCCAGAGACTTGCATTCTGGTTCTGTCCAGCAGGGGTTGGGAAAGGACATATTAGCATTAAAAGACTCCTTTGTAGGAAACGGTGTTTTTCCAAATTGTGAAGAACATGCTTCTGGTCTTACAACCACAGAAAAGTTTTTCCTAGGACTGAAAAAAGTGAACAGTGAAAGCAAAGTAATGATTCTGCTAAAATCACTTGAATTACTTGGTTACAAAACTTCCAAAAATTTTTAATTTCTCATGTTTATGTGGTTTTTAGCTTTATGTATTATGCATATATCATACTCTATCCAGGACAGTACTATAAAACTCAAGAGATCTTGATCTGAATTACCAAATTACCAATAGTTTCCCCAAAACATTGGCCATAATTCTTGTGCTATTTCCAATTCCACCAAAAAAGCTGTTCAACGTGGAACAATCTAATGTTTAATAGTCAAGGACTGAAGCCAAAGAGTTACAATTACAAAAGGCTCTGTTAGAAAGTGTTAAGAACAGCAAGTTTCTCAATGCTAACCTCTCCAAGTGGGAGAGCAGTCTTAGCCCTCTCTGTAGGCCCTTCAGATATGTGTGAAGAGATGAGGATGGACTCACCCTCAGCCCGACTCCCTGCAGCACACAAGGCATGGTGAATTTAATTGCACAGCCTGCTTATTATGGGCAAAGGCAGAATGTTTTTTTGTTTTTTTTTTTAATTTTTAGTTTTGGTCTTTTTGAGACAGGGTCTCGCTATACAGCTCACAATGGCCTTGAGCTCACTTTGTAGACCAGGCTGGTCTTGAACTTGAAATGTTCAAGTGCTGGGATTAGAGGTGTGTGCTACCATACCTGGTCAAAAATGTTCAATGTTAGGAAAATGTCCTGATACTATTCAGATTTCAAGGCTCTTATTTATAGTACCAGACTTTTCTGATGGCCAAAGACAGAATAAAAACATTAACAAGCTAAGGACATTTGAGAGCAAAGGAGGGGTTATTAGAAAAGGTCCCAGAGCAACAACTGAGGAAAAATATTCCAATAGTCAGCTAGTACTGAAATATACTAATACTCAGGGCAAAATCTGTTGGGTTAAACAGATTTTTGGAAAGAGGAACTGAAACTAGGTCCTTGTGCATGCTACATAGGTAGTCTTATTACAGTGCTATATGCCAACCCTGTTATGTTAACCAAATCACTAGAAATATTTGTGTTGGTACCAGGTATTGAACTTAGGACCTTGTGCTTGCCAGGTAGGCACTGTGCTGCCGAGCTATATCACCAGTCCAAATCACTAGAAATGAAGACTGGCTTATGTCCCAAATTTGGAGATCATCTTTTCTTTTTTTTGTAACCTTTTTATTTACAGATCGCTGTTGTTTTGTTTTATTTTTGGTACTGGGGATTGAACTCAGGATCCTGTGCATGCTAGGCAAGTAGTCTACCACTCAGTTACATTCCCAGATATGTAATTATTTATTTATTTTTTGTAGCCACCACACTGAGTCACATCCCAGTACACATATACTATTTTTTTTTTTTTTTTTTTTAATCTTGCTTCAGCCTCCCAGAATGTTGACATTATAGACACGTGCCACCACCTTTGGCTTGCTTTTTCTTCTTTTGAGAAATTGTGTTTAAAAAGTCTCATTCAAAGGAAGTACCTACAGAGTTAGGCCTTTATGCTGTGACATCTCAAACCAATCAGCTTCATCCCAACCACCTTTCAATCCTTCAGCAAAGAGGACCTCTGCCCAGGTGGCAGGGTCTTTGTTCCAGACTAACCTGAGAGGATCGTGCACACTTTTTACTAAGTTACATACACTGAATTACACCACCCCCTCCACCCCCTGCCTCTACCAGCACTGGCCTTACCTAACACTGGGAATGGATGGAGCACCTCGTTTATTCACCCGTTCACTGCTCTGAAGCTTTGTCCTTAATTCATTCATTTCTGCATCTTTAAACTGGAGCTCAGACTGCAATGATTGGAGCTGGAAAGCAGAAGAAATACACTTGCCGGGGCACCATAATGTGCATAAAAGTATTTCTGGGCTTCAAAATGCCAAGCTAGTAAATGAAAAGCCACATATATAAGTTTGCTGTCATGTAAATGTCCTAAAATATAAAATGTTAGCCTCCTGAAAGACAGTATGGTACTTCAGAAAGACATTTGACTTTGAACTATTATGAAGGTAGTTGTAAGCTCACCATTTATGTAGCCTTTCTGAATCTGTAACACAGACACCTGTCTCCATTACACTTAGGAAGTAACACATGGGAAGATTAAGAAGAACGAGGAATAGAAATTGCGCTACATATAGTTTGGCAAGATGCCAAATCCCAATAGCAACTTTTTTTTTTGGAGATTGAGTCTCACCATGTAGCCTAGGGCGATCTTGAATTCATGATCTTCCTGCCTTAACCTCCTGAGCAGCTGGGTTATAGGTGTGTACTATGATGCCTGGCTGTTGTTTAATCAATGTAGTGGCACAATTCCAAGTCTTTTTGAAAGTTCGGGTAGAGTATTTCACATGGTGCCACAGTGAGCTGCCTACATAGAGGAAGACCTGCAACCAGCCAGTAACTGCCATCATTTCCTACACATACCTTGTACCAGGACAAAACACCAGTCACAGTAAATGCAGATGGGTTGGGTCTCCTAACAACCTTTCTGATTACTGTCTGGCAAAGTTAGCAGAAGTAAATCATGAAGCTTCAATCATTTTCCCAAAGGCACTACTGAAACTAGCATTCAGACTCTGCTTTGGATAACTGCAAATTCCTTGTTCTTCATCACTC
>NW_004524723.1:120812-143760 GCF_000260255.1 Octodon degus | reverse complement strand
TGGCTCAGCCCACCCTAGGGGCTGGGCTGGTGCAGCATATGGTGCTAGGGAAATCAAACCATGGTCCTTGCACTTGCCTAAGCAGGTGCTGTAGTTCACTGAGGTATCTCACAAGCCCCCTGAGACAAGGTTTTGCTAGGTTGTTCAGGCTGGACTTGAACTCATTTTGTAGGCCAGACTGGTCTCAAACTTGATGCAATCCTCTTGCCTCAGTCTTCTTAGTGCTGGGATTACAGGTGTGTGCTAGCACATCCAGCTTTTTCTTTTTTCTGTATTTAGGGTAGGGTCTACAGGGTGTTCAGGGTCTCACTACTAGATCAGACGCCTAGTGATTCTCCTGTTTACAGCCTCCCAAGTGCTGGGACTACAGGTGCATACCACTACACCCAGTCTCAATCACTATCTCAGCATGCCCTGGGGGCAGGGCCAGCATGACAGGCCAGGGATCAAACCCTGGCCACTGCGCTATGCCTAAGCAGGTGCTTTAGTCTGTTGAGTTAGCAGGCTGGCCCCAGCTTTGTTTTTTGACAGGATCTGATGATATAGCCCAGGCTGGCTTTGAACTTGTGGCAATCCTCCTGCCCCCCTCTCCCCTTCTGAGGAAGGCTAAGGATTATAAGTATAGCACATTCTGCTTTTATTATGGTTTTCTAGGGCCGGCCAAATAGCTCAGTGGTTTAAAGTGCAGGGGCCAGGGGGTTCAATCCCCAGGCCTGCACCCCACCCCCAGGGTGTGCTGAGACAGCAATTGAGATTGGGTATGGTGGTGCCTGCCTGTAATCCCAGCTCTTGGGAGGCTGTATATGCAGGCGGATCACTACAAGTCCGATCTAGTAGTGAGACCCTAAACACCCTGTAGACCTTTCCGTAAAACACACACACATACACATACACACACACACACACACACACACACTCATTAGATAGTCCAGGCTGGCCTTGAACTTGTGATCCTCCCTTAGCTTCCCCAGTCTTAAGATAACAGGTGTACACCCCTATGTCCAGATCTAGTACACAGAATATTTAAAGTTTGTTAAGTTTGGCTGGGGACTTAGCTCGGTGGAAGTGTGTGCCTAGCATGTATGAGACCCTGGCTTCAGTCTACACACACACACACACACACACACACACACACACACAAACACACTTCAGTACCTTCATCAAGTACTGAAGGAAAGTGATGGTATGTACTAGATACTTGTTTTTTTTTCCCTTTCCCTAAGAAATAATCATTGCCTCTGAACATGTGATTCAAACGGGGGCTTTCATTGGATAGCAGCTCGTCCAGGTAGACCAATCAGTGCCTTCCTCATATTTTTACACTTGAGATAAGAAGTCTTACTTGTGACTTCGAGTTATAAATATGAGTCTGGGAACTTCTCCTTGGTGGAGAATCCATCCTCTCCCATAGAGACAAAACATGTCTACAGCATAGGAAATCAGGCTTTGCCGGATAGCTCAGTTGTTTAAAGTGCAGCTTGGGTAAACGCAGGCAGGTGCATAGGACTGTGGTTCGACTCTCAGCTCCAGAGGCTGTATCAGAACTGCTGTTAAGGCAGCATGAATAAGCAAAAAAAAAAAAAAAAAAAAAAAAAACCCAAAACAAAAAAACAAACCTCCTTCTCAAAATTTTGGGGCCAGGGGAGATAGCTCAGTAGAATAGGCACTTGCCTGGCAAGCGCAAGGTCCTAAATTCAATCCCCAATACCACAAAAAACAAAAACAAAAACTACTTTCCCACTATAGCATAGGAAATCAAAATGTGTCCTGGTAAGGTCTAAGTTACCCAAGACGCTAGCATACTCCTTTCTTTCCAAACTTGTCATTATACTTCCTTTTGGCCTAAGGTAGGTAGCTGAGTTCTTCATCTACTAAAAGAGCTCAAATTTAAGCTTGTTTCTAGAAATTCTAAACTAGTGATTTCATTCTTGCCAATACTAGCTACCATAGTGATACAGTGTTTTATCTAATTTCTTTTCAACACCATACACAGACTCTGGAAGAAAAGTGTGACAATTCACTAAAAGCAGAAAGTACTTAAGACAAATAGCTGTTGAAAACTCCCTGGAAGATGTATAGGCAGAACAGTGTCACTGTTTCTAAAATACATCAGTAGCAGATGTGATGGCGCATGACTGTAATCCTAACTATGGGAGGCTGAGGCAGGAGAATCTCAAGTTTGAGCCTAGCCTAGTCACCTCAGCAAGACCCTAACTGAAAATGAAAAAATGGGCTGGGGATGTAGTTTGGTGTGGAAGGCTCAGGGTTCAATCCTCAGTACTACAAAGGAAATCAAGGAAGGGAAGAAATCAGTGAGCAGACAAAGTTGCTGTCCATCATATGCAGAATAATTGCTCTAAGTCACCTTTCTGGAGAACTCCTTTTCTTTGTCACTGAGTGCTTGGGTTTTCTCTTGCTCAAGAAGGAAATGTGATCTTTTTTGTTCTTCCAGAATGGATTCTGACTGGTGCAATGAGTCCCGCAAGATTTTAATTTCTCCATTCTTAATGAGGATTTCTTCTTCCATTGCCTTCAGCTGTAAATCCCAAATTAACTGACAGTTAGCAAGAACAGGATGTACTTGTCACTCACTCATATGGATTATTTTTAGTATACTAGTTATATAGACTAGGTTTCATTTCATACATGCGGATAATGCACCTTCATCACTTCCCCTTTACCCCACCCCAGTTTCCTTCCTCTTCTCTCATAGTCTTCCTTCCACTTTCATGTCACATGTAGATTCTTTAGGCTCTACAGGCAGTTACCAATCCAAGATAACACTTCAATGAAGTGGAATTTCACATTTTGTTCCTGGTTTTCTTACGAACTCACATGTAGTCATAAAAGGGAAAAACCGTACAAGAGAAATTATTCTTTTTAAAACTTTGTTCTTTTCATGGCTTGTAATTATTTTCTTTTTATATGTTTGGTACAGGGTCTACAGGGTGTACAAGGTCTCACTACGTAGCTCGGACTCCTAGTGAGTCTCCTGTTTATAGCCTCCCAAGTGTTGGGATTATAGGCATGGCACCACGCCCAGTCTTCCATCCAAGTACTAACCAGGCCTGACTCTGCTTAGCTTCCAAGATTAGACGAGATTGGGTGTGTTCAGGGTGGTATGGTTGTAGACACCACGCCCAGTCTCAATTGCCATCTCTGTGCACCCCAGGGGCAGGGCTGGCACGGCACGCTGGGGATTGAACCTCGGCTGCTGTGCTCTGCCTAAGCAGGCACTTTGTCCGCTGAGCTATATGGCCAGCCCCATAATTATTTTCTTGACCCTGTAACCATGAGAGTGTAATCAATCATACAGGATGCCTGATTTTACCATTGTACCTAGCTTCATAAACTGATGACCATTAATCTACCCTTATAACCACTGATCTAACCCTGCTAGCTAATCAGCACTGCCAGGCTGTTCTTGTCTTTGTACTTCCTGCTTGTGCCTCATACAAAAGCCCTAGATCAGTAGAAATCAGAGCCTGATATTTTGGGAATGATCCCAATCAGTGACCATCAAAGTAAATAAATCTGCCTCCATATCCTGGCTGTTGTTTCAGTGTTTCTGCTTGCCTTTGCAGTCACACTAAAGCTACTAATAAAACAGCAATCATTATCATGTTCTTCATATAGAGATATATGCTACAAATTCTAATCAGTGCATTAACAGTCTGTATTTTTCCTCTTGGATCTGGTGTACAGTGTTTCTTTTTTTGTCTTGCTGTTGGGAAGCTCACATTGTTTCTTTCAGTCTAAATTTTCTGGCTTTCTATTCCCAACCTTCTCTCACTTTACAGGAACAAACTGAGATGCTTGTTTAAAAAACTTTTATATGCTTTCCTGTACAATGCTTTTAAACACCTAAGTGAATGAAATAGCTATTTTAAGTCATGGAGTGCAGGTCAGTGGTAGGATATATGCTTAATATATACAAGGCCCTAGGTTTTTTATTCCTCAGCATCAAAAATAAACAGCAGCAACAGAAACCCCAGAAGTGAAGCTACTTACCTTTTCCTTAAGTTCTTTGTATTGTGTTTGAAGTACCTCTAGTTCGAAGTTATCTTTAACTGGAGCATTTTCTCTGTTCTTCGCTGCAGGACTATTTGACATCCCATCTAATCTGCGGACCTTATGAACAGCTGTATAAAACAATTCCGATGTACATTTTAGGACCCAAATTTTTCCCACTGTTGCCAAAAAATGCAGAAATGAATCACTATTATGTGTGTATATGTGTTACCATGGATTGAATCCATGGCCCATTTACCACTGAGCTACATACCCCAGCCATTTTTATTTTTTGAGACTAAGTCTCATTAAGTTGCCGAGCCTGGCCTCAAACTTGCCTCATTTTCCTGAGTAGCTGAGGTTATAGTTGTGCACCACCATGTCCAACACGAAGCACTCTTGAAAACTGAGAACAATCTAGTAAGCAGTATGTATTGGTATTTTTCAACCTAAGAACATGATGTTAACTCATAAACAATCCTTATAAAATCACAGATGCTACAACTCTCTCCTCACTCAATGTTAAAGGAACTGAAAGGAAAGATTAAAAACTAAAAATAAATAAGTAAAACTAAAAAATAAAGGCTGAAAGGTACTGTGGAGATCTTGCTAGCCAGGACTACACCATTATTGAACAATATTTACTGTGTACCTGCAATATACCAGGAATGGTATTAGTGTCTATGAAGATATGAGTGAACAAAATGGATACAATCCTAAAACTCAGGAAGCTTACAGGACATTTAACAAATAATTACATGAATAAATACAAATACAACTGTGAACCCAGCATGATGGCACACACCTATAATTTCAGCAACCTGGGAGAATGAAACAGGAGGATTACAAATCTGAACCCAGCCACCTGGGGAACTTAGTGAGATTCTGTCTCAAATAAAAAGTAAAACGATTCAGTGATGTAGCTCAGTGCAAATGCCTCGGAGTCACTCTCCAGGTGTGCCTAGAGATCACAACTGTGATAAGGGTTACAGAGGACAAATCGATAATAGCTATAAAAATGTGACTCAGCTCAAGTGCAATGACTGGAACGTTTCCCTAAGAAAGCCTTGACTGGGCTAAGAGCTGAGGATACACGGGGATGAGACAGATGAGTGGAGATAGGGTACAGGAGGCCAGAACATTCAACAGAGCAATGTGTAAGAGTTCCTGTATTATAGGATGTAGGAGGGCTGGGGAGATAGTTCAGCAGTCTAACCGCCTGCCTGGCAAGCCCAAGGACCTGGGTTCGATCCCTGGGACTGCATGCCATGCCAGTCCCAGAACCCTGGGTGTGCCGTGCTGGCCACCCAAACCAGGCATGGTGGTGCATACCTGTAATCCCAGCACTGGGGAGGCTGAGACAGAAGGCCCATTACAAGTCTGAGCTGCATAGTGAGACCCTGTACCAAATAAATAAATAAAGATTAAAGAAATCCTTGAAGTTCAAGAAATGAAAAGTGTGGCTGGAACTAAGAGACAGAAAGTGAGAAAGGGCCAGAGGGCCTTGTTGCTTGGCCTTGCAGGCTACAATATAGATTTGGTCTCTAAGCCAAGCTTATTACTGCACACACCTATAATCCTAGTATTTGGGAAGCTGAGGCATGAGGACTGCTGTGAGTTTGAGGCCACTCTCAGCTACATTATACTACATAGGGCAACCCAGTCTAAACAAAGAAAGAAAGAATGAATTTGGTCTCTATGCTAGAAGTAGTGAGAAGCTATTATTACAGAGTTCTTAATATGAATGTTTACGCATGCCATGTGATACAGCTAGATCTGAGTTCTGAAAAGATCACTTGTGTGTATAGTATGAAGTTTGACTTGCAGGCAGACAAGACTAGAAAGAGTGAGCCAATTTAGCACTGGGTTAGAGCCATAGTAGCATAGGTCAAGATGTTGGCAGAAATATGAAAAGGATGGATTATAAAGATGGATTAAAGAAGAAAAGTTGTTAAGATTTAGAAAAGAATCGGATACAGAGTCAAAGTAGGGGAAGGAGTCACCTTGTGCTACTGGATGAAGAGTGATGCAAATCAGTGTCACACAGACATCTAGTCATCAATGGGTGTTGAATAGCATCTTTTTTGCCAGGCTCCATGCTGGAGATGCTAGAGATGCTGGAGGACTAGGCTTCTAGGTAATGAACTTGTTGCATTTAAGATGCCTTATCTGCCAAGTACAGATTCAAGGTGATTTTATTTGTCTGACAGTCCCATCAGATTTCAGTCATCCTCTAACTAGAATGTTAAGTTCCATGAAGGAAAAAAACTGTATTTTGCTCATCACTCTACAGATCCACTGCAGGTCCTAACCTTTGGGCACCTTGCTAGGTCAGTGGCTGTATCTCATCTTTTTCCTGTCAGGCCCTTTTTCTTTTTCGTTAGGCCCTTTTTGCTCACACTGTTCAAGCACCCTGGACTGCATATGACCTAAAACCTCTCCCGGGTGGTGGCTCTGGAGGTGGTGGTGGTGGTAGTTGTGGTACAAGGATCTCTGCTTAGAACCAAGAGTCTGGCGGTCTTAAGTTTAAAACGTAAAGTAAAAAGTTAATCTGGCTATATATATTTTAAATTGGCTGTCTGATATACCTGATACATTTCTCGCTCCAATCAATGTACTTTTTGGAAGACAACTGTCCCAAGACCCCGGGGCACAGCTCCCTGGGGTTCCGGAGCCTCCACTCTCGAGAGCACCGGTGAAGTCTGCACCTCCCGCCTGGTGAGGGCCCGCAAGACTCACTGGACAGGTCCCGTGGCGTGGCCTGGCACTGGCTCAGGGCTTGGGACGCCAGGATGTCAAGCTCCTCCAGATCGTCGGCGGTGAATTCCCCATGTTCACTGAATGGGTCTTCGGGATCCAAAGGGGCGGCCGCGGGAAAGACCCGGGCCCGCTTGCTCGGAAGGTGGCCGGTGACGGGCGGCGGGCCAGGGTGGAGCTTTGGTGGTCCGCTCCATCTCCTGCTGCCCGGCGCGGAGGTCCCGGCCATGCCGCCCCCGAGGGCCAGGAAGGTCGGCGTGAGGCCTGAGCTAGATCAACTGCCCGCGCGCCGCAGCTCTCCTCAGCCACCAGGGCCCCACCCCCCCCGGCCTACGAGCCAATCAGCCGCCACAGGCAGGGCGCGGGAAAATGACGTTATCGGAGCGTCAATGACGCCACGCTCCGCCCTCCGCTAACCAGGCCTTGCTGTGACTCCGAGCCTAGGGGACGTTAGTGGGAGGTGTATCTGGTTTTTTGAGCGTTGGACTCTTAGCCCCTTCCGCGGTACCCTGGAGTACAAAGCTACATAGGAGCAGTTCGTCCTGGGCTTATCACTGCTTGAAACGAGCAGTCAGGGGTCGTGTACTGTCTTCCCGCCAAACCCACTTGTCGCGTACCTGGCGATTCTTTTAGCAGGAGATCGAAAAAGGGGGCCTTTGGGAGGTGTATGAATGGAGCTGCAGTGACTAGGCATCTTCCAGAATAGTCAGTGTTTCAGATGTATGTATGTGTTCACGGAGAGAGTGATTTGAGAACGTGTACACGTGTGGAAAGGGGTTAACGCACATTTGCTCATCCTGCTGAGGGTGGGAGTTTTCTGTCCCAAGCGTTGTGGAGAAGCAAAATGAGACCTAAGAGGTCCAAGGAGGCCCCCTGGATGTGGCCCTTGGATTGTCCAAAAGTTGGAAGTAGAAAGAATTCTACTAGGAGCAAGAATTCTGCCAGGAGGCTGGTGCATTGAGACTACTCAGACAAGAATTCACGGAGTGCCAGCCTGGAATTATCTGTGGCAAAGAAAGATCAAGGTTCTTTCTTCCTTTCCTTTTTCCTTTCCTTTCCTTCTTTTTGGCGGAACCACGGATTGAAGTCAGGCCTTGAGCTTGCCAGGCAAGCACTTATTCTACTGAGCCATCTCTCCGGTCCCTAAGGTGGGCCACCTTTCACAGGGAAGAATTTGAGCTGGGCTGGATTGCCTGCAGGATTTTAATGAGCAGCAGTGATGCATAGGTAGCAGCTGTGGAGGACTGACATTGATGACAAGAGTGAGAACTTTCAACCTTCAATGCTCAGTATCACATAACCTAGACTGACCCATGAATATTTGTTAAAGCATTTCATGAAAGGGAGATTAAATGAAAAGGAGATTGCTGTCAGGCCTTCAGTGCTTCAGGAGTTTAGTTTTTTTGAGACAGAATTTTGCTATGTAGTTCAGGCTGCCTGGCTTTGAACTCACCATGTATTCCAGGGTGACCTCAAACTCACATCAATCCTTCTGTCTCAGTCTCCCATGTGTTAGGCTTGCAGGCGTGTGTGTGTCACCATGCCCAGCTAGTTTAGTTTTTGAAAACAATTGGTAGGTTCCCTGAAATAGCTGCCTGAACATTGAAAAAAATATTTTCCTGGTACTGGGCTTGAACCACCCAAGGCCTTTGTCCTGAGCTACATCGCCAGCCCTTTATTATCTTTGGATAGACCTTGTTCAATTGTCCAGACTGGGCAGGCTGAATTTTATTTATTTATTTTTGAGACAGTCTTGCTATCACAGACTGGCCTCAAAACTCATAGTGATCCGCTCTCCTAGCAGGCGGCGGCGGCACCTTCTTTTGCAACTATGGCCAAGATTAAGGCTCCGGATCTTCGAGGCAAGAAGAAAGAAGAGTTGTTGAAACAGCTAGACGACCTGAAGGTGGAGCTGTCACAGCTGCGCGTTGCTAAAGTGACGGGCGGCGCGGCGTCCAAGCTCTCCAAGATCTGAGTTGTTCGCAAATCCATTGCCCCTGTTCTCACTGTCATCAACCAGACCCAGAAAGAAAACCTCAGGAAATATTACAAGGGCAAGAAGTACAAGCCCCTAGACCTGCGGCCTAAGAAGATGCGAGCCATGCGCCGCCGGCTCAATAAGCATGAGGAGAAGCTAAAGACCAAGAAGCAGTAGCAGAAGGAGCGGCTGTACCCTCTGCGCAAGTTTGCTGTCAAGGCTTGAGCGGCGTCACAATAAAACTCAAACTCTGAAAAAAAAAAAAAAAAACAACTCACAGTGATCCTCCTGCCTTAGCCTCCTGTGTATTGGGATTAGAAGCATACACCACTACACCTTTCCTGAATGCATAAATTGTCTTAATCGCTGCAGATCTCTGGCTCTGGAGATAAGATTGCTTTTTTTTTTTTTTTTGGTGGTACCAGGGATTGAACTCAGCACCTTGTGCTTGCCAGGCAAGCACTTAATTCCACTGAACTGTCTTCCTGGCCTGAGGATGGCTCATTTGTCATCAGGGATTGGGACCCACCAAGCAGAAGAGCAGTAGTGCTGTTTTGGGGCAGTGTGCTGTTATTAGTCCTCACGGGTTTTTTCAGCACTGCCAGGCTGGGTGCCCTACAGCGAATGCAGAAACTCCAAAGATTCTGCTGTGTGTACAACTTTCCGAAAAGAACCATAGCAAACTGGCATGGATTTTTTCTTTTCTATTAATATTTGCTACACTGTAGTGGTAAACCAGGCCTCAATCCTTTTCAAACTCTTCTAGGCCAGGTGTGTTTTCATATCAGCCTAAGAAAAGAAACAAAAAAATCCCCAAACCACTTGTTTTGACATAGTTGTCTCATGATTCTACAATCCTTTAGTTTGCTTTTATTTTTTTAGGCATTAACTTGCTGTGCAGGTTAGGCTGGCCTTGAACTTGTGGTGATCCTGTTCCATCAGCCTCCCGAGTGCTGGGATTAGTGTTTCACCATGCCTGGCACTAGTTTTTTTAAAAACACATTCTCAGAGAAAGTTTTAAGTTTCTATAATTGTACCAGGACCTGGAGGGGAAAGCAAGACTTGCGCCTCTCAACTCTTTCAGTAAGCACATTTAGATGGGTTATGTAAAGTTTACATTGTAGTCTGAGGTGGCAAATGATAAATCAGAAGACAATTTGGGGTAAGAGATGATGGAATTACCACTTTAGTGATTCAGGAAGAGGTCACTGTACTGATGGTTGAGTTTGGCGATTTGAGGGGTGTCCAGTATGTAGGACCTTGAAGTTTGCATGAAACACAGGCTATTCTGGCTGAAGGACCAGTGAGCTGAATATTAAAGATCAGAAGGAAATGAGTGGTACCTAGATTCTATATGGCCTCACAGGTAATTTTAAGAACTTCAGCTTGTGCTCTAAGCCACTGAATAAATCAAGCAGTAGAAAGTAAATCAAGCAGTGATTTATGGCTTAGTACAATTATTTTTGGTTGAATGTATAGTCTGCAGTAACACAATGGTAGGAGCAGGAAGCTCTATTTGGGGGTGACCAATCCAGATGAAGGATTACAGAATGCAGGGATAGGGGCTGGGGAGATGGCTCAGTGGAATAAGTGCTTCCCTGGCAAGCGCAAGTGCTTGAGTTCAATCCCCGGTTCCTAAAAAAAAAAAAAAAAAAAGGACTGCAGAATGGAGGGATAGTATTAGAAGGAATATGCCAGGGGCAGACTTTATTTTGGACGAAATGTGGGGTAGGACATAAAGCTAGGTTTGGTGGCGCATGCCTATAATCCCAGCCCTTGGGAAGCTGAGGATCACCTTGAGTTTGAGGCTGTCCTGGACTACAGAGTAAGTCTCAAGACAGAAATCCACCAAGGACCTTTCTGCAGACCTAGCAGATATGCAGTCTTCAGGGCATCTGGTTCTTAGTTTTTGGCTGCTTCTTTCTCATTTCTTTTCCCCTTCATAGTATGTACCATTACGTGCCTATACCTATGTATAAAATAGAGGTTCTTTGACAAAAGAAGCTATGTTCACTGGTATATGCCCATGTCTGCACAAAGCTGACTTTTCACATGGACAGATGGATAACACAATTGATCCATTATGACAAATACTGTAACAAACTTTTTTCTTCCTAAATTTTTCTACCCACCTCAGATAACATATTCTATTGAATATACAACCATCCATAGAAGAATAAGGCCTTCAAATAAGTCGGTTTAATGCCAGACAACACAGATTTTAAAACAGAACAAAGATTCAAAGAGTAGACTATAGGATTATAGGCTGGGTTTACTTTAAATTCACAGCTGAGGTATGAATAGTTTAATGAAAATTAAAGAGACAGGGCTGGTGAGATGGCTCAGTGGTCTAAAGCACCTTAGAACAAGCTTAGCAAAGCACAGGGACTGAGGTTCAATATGCCAGCACCACATGCCAGCCAGCCCCGCCCCCTGGTGGGCTGAGCTGGCCACACACACAAATAAATAAATAAAATTAAAAAAAAAATTATTAAAGAGACAATAGGCCACTGTATGATTTTTTTCTTTTTCTTTTTTTTTTTTTTTTTTTTTATAAAATTTTATTCTTACATGTACAACAGACTCCAAGAACACACTTCACTGTAGTTATAGGTGTCAAGAGATTTTATGGGAGGGCATCCAGATATCTGAATAGGAATGGAATCCAGGGTCGTCATCATCGTACACACAAGGAACAGTTTATTTTTTGCCAGATTTCTTAATTCCACCTGTGGCTGCAAAAGGAAAAACAAAAAAACACTTTTAGAATAATACAGTTCTTATGGTAAAAACTCATGGATTTGATGTGGATCCTAGTTAAGGCCTGGTTCTTGCACCATGCCTTCACTTTGCCAAAGGCATGAACAGTAGTTTCCTGATACCTACTCTGTATGAAGGCAGAATGAGGCTGAGGAAGGGGCACAAGCAATGGCTATACACTGTTTCCCATGAACACTATTGTGTGCTTCATTTATTGTGCCACAACAACCCACTTACAGATAAGTCTTTTGTTGTGTTGTTCAATATAAGCTGATAAGTGCTGAACCAGGATTCCAATCTGGATAGCCTGACTATGAGGTCCATGCCACCACATATCCCACCCAGTTTTTCTTTTTTAGTATCAGGAACGGCCCTCAAGACCTTATGCTTGCCAGGAAGGTGCTTATGCCCCTAAGCTATTTCTCTGGCCCCTTATCCTATGTTTTTGTGGTCTGGTTCACTCACTGCACTTACATTTGGGTGCAATGCAGTACAGACTGAACCCAGGGCCTTTGTACTGAGCTACATACTCTATTGTTTTTAATTATTATTTTTGAGACAAAAAGTTGCAGAAGCTGGGCTGGAGTTTGCACTCTTCCTGCCTTGGTTTCTCAGAGTGCTAAAATTACAGTATATGCTACCACTACTGGCTTACTCAAGGCCTGTATGTGGTGGTAGTGTGTGGTGGCACATGCATATAATCTCAGCATTCTGGAGCCTGAGGCAGGAGGACTGCAGCAAGTTTGAAGCTAGCCAGGGCTACACAGTGAGTTCAAGGCCAACCTGAACTACATAGCAAGACCATGTGTCAGAAAACAAAATATGGGCCAGCCAAATAGCTCAGCGAACTAAAGCACCTGCTTAGGCAGAGCACAACAGCTGGTATTTGATCCCTGACCTGCCATGCTACGCAGGCCCCCAGCAGTCGCCTGAGCAGGTGACTGAGACTGGGTGTGGTGGTGCACACCTGTAATCCCTGCACTTGGGGAGGCTGAAAACAGAATTACTAGGAGTCTAATCTACGTAGTGAGATCCTGTACACTGGTAGACCCTGCCCTAAAATTCATAAAAAGAACAAAAACAAAATACAGAGCCGGTCAGATAGCTAAGCAGACTAAAGCACCTGCTTAGGCAGGCATAGGGACTGAGTTCAATCCTCAGCTTGTGTGCAGGCCCCACCCCTGGGGAGTGCTGAGACAGCTAGGCATGGTGATATGCCTGTAATCCCAGTGCTTGAGAGGCTGAAAACAGCAGGATCACTATGAGTCTGATCTGTGTAGTAAGACCCTACAGACTTTGTACTAAATACATAAAAAGAAAGGAAAAAAAAAGATGACATTTGACACTTATGGTAATTAACTAGTTGTAGAATTAAGTATGCTGAATACAGAAAAGATACAAAAATGCTGTAAAAAATCTGTTAAAATATTTCTTAAAAATTATTTAGAAAAATGCCTATTCCATGTTAAGCCTAAAATGTTCAATATTCAGACAGACAGGTTAAGCTTAACAGCCTAGGTTATATGGCAATAACAATAAGCTTCTCTTCTGGAGGGTTAACAACCTAAGTTTGCAGACCAAAATTAGACAAAAAGGAGGGCCGCAAGGAAAGCCAACATTTTGGCCCTAGCCTTCCAAGGTCAATTAAGACTCAGGACATATGAGACCTTGTACTGTAACGTCATGTAACTCAGTAGTGTCCCAAATTTTCTGATCAAGGAGATTATGGGGCCAAAGAGGAAAGTGATCGATGATGTAGAGTGTGCCTAAGGAGAGTCACATGAAAAGAAAACATTCTCTCAGGCTTTCACAGAGAGCACATTGGCCAAGCAATGGCCGTGACTCATCCACATGGCTGACATTGACAAAGGATCTACAATCTGAGGTACAGGATCTCAGGATAAATCCTGAGGGGATTTCACTGACCTTATGAAAAGCTACAACTCTTGTTGCATAGGTCTTGCTTAACCTTGTTCTTAACCATCCAGCAGAAAAGTATAAAAATGAAGTACAAGAAATCAAGTCATGTTGTTATGTTGAGCTATAGGGAACTCAGGTCAACAATTTCTGACATTGCCAGTCAAGCAGAAGACCCAATACTATTATGGACTACTGGACTCTTTTAGAATATTTTGCTGAGTTAACACCCATATAATATTCAAATGATGGAACTAAACAAAAAAGGGGATACAGATGAACATCCACTTTGTATCTGTGTATTCAAAATGATTAGAATAGATGTACAGTTACATTCTCTCAGTGAATAGAAGGATTTGTTCTTTTTTTTTTGCAGAACCAGTGATTGAACTCAGGTCCTCGCGCTTGCCAGGGAAGCGCTTATTCCACTGAGCCATCTCCCCGGCCCCTGATTTGTTCTAATAGTGTTTGTGGACAGGATATCATGTCTGCATTTTGTACAGCAAATAACCACTAGGAAGAGAGTATGCAATGCGTTAACTATTGAAACTATCCTACGAATTTGATTTGAAACTGTCTCGTTGCTATTTGTTTATCAATAAATTATGGAAAAAAATAAAAAAAATAGCAAAAAAATCATTTATGTATTTGGTACAGGGTCTCACTACACAGCTCAGACTCAGTGATCCTCCTGTCTCAGTCTCCCCAACACTGGGATTACAGGCATTTGCCACCACACTGTTTTGGTGGCTGCCATGTGGTACAGGGGATTAAGCCCAGGTCCTTGGGCTTGCCAAGCAGGAGTTTAAACCACCAAGATTACCTCTGCAGCCCTAAAAAAATGATTATAAAACCCCTACCCTAAAAAACAAAACCAACTGGGTTCACTATTCATTATCTGAAATGCTTAGGACCAGAAGCATTTGGGATTTTAAACACTAGTTTATACAAAAGGAGGTATCTTGGGATACTAGACTCAAGTTTGAACACAAAATCCTTTTATGTTCTGCATACCCCATACACATAGACCTTTCTCACTGAGCTACATCCTCAATCCTTTGTTGTGATGGGGTCTTTCCAATTTGCTATCTAGGGCTCAAATTTGCAATGGTACTGCCTCCTAGAGTACTGGGATTACCTCATGACACAGCAGCAAGTTACCAGTCTCTAGTACACCCCAGCAAAACCATAAAAAGCTAATACTATTTTTTGTTTTAAGAACCATTCTGAGCCAGGTATAGTGGCTCACATCTGTAATCACAGCACTCGAGAGGTTGAGGCAGGAAGATCCTTGCGAGTTCAAGATCAGCCTGGGCCAAAAAGTGAGCTCAAGGCTAGCCTGAACAGCATATGGAGACCGTCTCAAAAAAGACAGAAAAGAGCTAGTCTGATCAGACCTTTGCTTCCTTTAGTTGCTCAAGCTAAAGCTTTTTCTCTTTTCCTTGCTTTTTAAACCTAATAAATCTGCTCCCCAGTATCTCTCTCTCATGCATCCTGCATTTTTTTTTTTTTTAAATGATAAAAGTCAATGACCCTGGGCTGGTGAGATGGCTCAGTGGTCTAAAGCACCAACCTAGAACAAGCTTAGCAAAGCACAGGGACTGAGGTTCAATATGCCAGCACCACATGCCAGTCAGCCCCGCCCCCTGGTGGGCTGAGCTGGTCACACACACACACACAAATAAATAAATAAAATTTTTTTTTAAAAAGTCAATGAACCTATCCCATGGCGGGTAAACAACTTGGGATCCCTATGTCCTCCTTGAAAGGACTCCTCTGTCCCCATTCCTTAACATGCCAATTTTATGATTTGCATCTGAATTATGCAAAAGAGCCCGTGACTGGTTTATAACACATCTGCATTCAAAAACATTTTGGATTTAGGAGCACTTTGGATTTTCAGATTAGGAATGCTTCATTTACATAGGGTTTCACTAACTACTGGCTTTCTCCTTGTTTATGATTATAGATGGCAAGAAGGTGCAAGACACCAGATACCAATCTCAGCAGGAAGAATCCCAGTGCTATGCAGGCAAATAATAATGGACTGAATCCACTGGGATAGGAATTTTGGGAAGACCTGGATGAGTTTCACTGTCTTTGCCTCCATCGCATCCTGTGTGGCTCAAAGTGCTCAAACAGGATATAAATAACTAAAGGAAATAATCACTACTTTGGCAAATGTACAATATTACTTAAAAAGCACAGTAAGTCAAGTGCACTCAGGAGGACAAGACAGGAGAATCAGTGAAAATTCAAGGACAGCATGGGATACAGAAGACTGTCTCAGAAAAACCAAAAACACATACTATGTGTTACCACTCTTGGACCTTAAGCATCTTTGGAAACATGTAATCCATTACTCTCATATAAAAGAAACAAAATGACAGGATACAAAACTATGTGGAACAGGGCTGGACAGATACCTCAGTGGTCTAAGCACCTGCCTGGCAAGCACAAAGTTCCAAATTTGATCCCTAGTACCGCATACCCAGCCGGTCACTGCCACCCGGCATGGTGGCACATGCCTGTCTCCCAGCGCTGGGGAGGATCACTATGAGTCCGAGCTGTGTAGCAAGACCCTGTACCAAGCACATAAGTAAGAGATTAAAAACAAAAACAAAAACAGAAAACCACAAAACTATGTGGAACAGCAGCAAACCAAGTAGATGCACCCAAAATGACTTGAGACGCACTGTCACTTATTACAATAGAAGTGGTAAACAAAAATTCTGAGTAATTTGTTTTTGTTTTTTTTGCAAAACCGGGGATTGAACTCAGGCCCTTGCGCTTGCCAGGTAAGCACTTATTCTACTGAGCCATCTCCCCGGACCCTCTCAGTAATTTTTTGTTTGGTACCGGGAATTGAACTCAGCATCTTCTGCTTGTCAGGCAGGCACTGTGCCGCCGAGCTATATTCCCCAGCCCTAAGTAACGTTATAAGCAAATAAAGACACTATCGGTTAACTTGGGGCAATTCAGAAACCTCATTGTTAGAATCTGTGGGGCAAATTTTTGCAGCCTCCGTGCCCAGTGAGCGGCTAAGGCTGCCCGGGCTCAGGCCTCCGGAAACCCAGACTCCGGTTGCACGAGGCCTCAACGGCTCGGCGGAGCCTCGGTCCTGCGGGCGCGCACACTTACCCAGGGGGCCCTTTCCCGCGGCCTTCGTTTTTAGCTCCTCAAGTTTCTTCTGCTCTTCCTTTTGCTTCTGTTTGAACGCTCTATCTTCCTGGGGGGAAGGGCGCGACAGGTTCACCACAGATCCCTCTCCCACCCACCGCTCCGCCTCCCCCAGCCCGGCCCCCGCGCTCACCTCGTCCATCTCCTTGGCCTGTTTCTTGGGCTGCTTCAGGGGCTTCTTCTTGCCACCTGTGGGCAACGCGAGCGCTGAACGCGTCCCCGTCTCCCGCCCCGCTTCGCCCGCCTCCCGCCCCACACGGCACACACTCACCTTCGCGGCCCGACATGGCGCCCGCACACCCAGCAGAGCAGAGCTCAGAGGCCAGCGACCAGCCCGCCGGCCCACCCCCTGCGCTTATAAGGCAGCACGCGCCCGCGGATTGGCTGCCGAGCCGGAAGCTGCGCTCCTGCCGCGGGATGCGGCTCCCGGGGGCGGGCACTAATGGGTCAGAGGTCAACTGAGTGGCAGCCGCTTCCCCGGGTTAGGCTCCTGCTCCGAAGGCTGGGTGGCCAGGTAGGAGGGGGGGGTCTTTGCATCTGCGGCGATCTTGAACCGCGGAGGGCACTCAGCTAGAAGGGACCAGGGCGGTGCTCGTGCACGGGAGGGAAGAGCGATGGGTGGGGGGACGGGCACGCGCACAGGTGATCCTGGGACCTGACCGTACCCGGGCTGGCTAGAAATAGGCTTGGCCCGACCGGGATCGTGATCTAGAGCTCTTTAAGCGCCGGAGAGAGTTTGGGTTTCATAAAATAAGCTGGGTGACTGCGAATTCTGTGTCTTTATCCAATACATTTTTGTTGCGCATATATTCTATGTAGATCGCGTTTAGACCCTGGAGATAAAGTTGTGAACAGAACTTCTTGTCCTGGCAGAATTAATATTGTAGAGAATGAGACAGACCATAGCAAACGAAGCAGGAAAAGTAAGGGGTGCTGGGTAGGGGTGGGGTGGCGCTTTTGTCTTACTCTTTTGCTTTTTCTGAACCCCATGGGGATTGAGCTTCAGGTCCAGCTCCTGCTTTTTTTTTTTTTTTTTTAAACAGAGGGGCTTATCTTTGTAGTTCAGGCTGGCTTTGAACTCATTATGAAGCCCAGGATAGCTTCGAACTTGCAGCGATCCTTTGTCTCAACTCCTGAGTGCTAGTATTATGGGCGACCACACCATGCCTGACTTTTTTATTTTATTTTATTATTATTATTATTATTATTATTATTATTTTTTGAGACAAGATCTTGCTAAGAGTTTGCCCAGGCTGGGCTTGAATTTGTGATCTTCTGTCTCAGCCTTACAGAATGCTGGGATTACAAGTTGTGCCACAATGCCAGGCTGGAATGGCAATTTCTGATAGTGTATTCAGAAGAGATCTCAGGAACTGGCACGTGAACAGAATTTACAAGGGAGCCTGGGGTGGAGATGAGGAGTGGGGCCGGGAAGTGAGCAGTGCAGAACAGGTGGTGCCAGGGGCCTGAGCTAGGAATAATTTAAGCAGTGGTGGTAAACCTATGGGGCTTGTGCCTCAGCCAGCTGTTATTAAAAGCTCTAAAAGGTTTGCCATCAACAACCAGTGTTTTAGGGCCAGGGAGATGGCTCAGTAGAATAAGCGCTTGCCTAGCAAGTGCAAGGGCCTGAGTTCAATCCCTGGTTCTGAAAAAAAAAACAAAAAAAAAACACCAGAAACAACCAGTGTTTTACCATCAAAATGGTCTGGGTCACTGGGCTGGACTGAGGAAAGGGAGGCCAGTTGAAGAGAAGTCCGGAGGAAGGAGAGCTAAGAGGTGGATCCCCTTTGGGCCATAGAAAAGACTGGCTTTTCCTTGAAAGAAGTGGGAAAGTATTGCTGGGTTGACTGGAGAGAGATGTGGTCTCACCTGTGGTCCTGTGATTTTTCTTTTTTTCTTCTCACCTGTGTTTTGAAAGGACCCACTAATTGCCCTGTTGACAGTGAAACCTGTTAGCAGACTCTTGGGATGCAGGCAAGGGATTTTGGTCATCGGGCTTATTCTGTAGCAGACAGAGATAGGAAGAGGAACTCTGTGGGTTTAGGAAGCCAGTAGGGCATGCTCACTTTGGCAGCACATATACCAAAGATAGGAATCCAGTGGGCATTTGCCGATAGATTGGATGTAAGGTGAAAGAGCAGTGAGAAGCTAGGGACAATGTGAAGTTTTTAATCTGAGTATTTGATCTTTGGGTTGCCATCAATTAAGATGGGTAAGGCTGGGGGGAAAGCAGGTTTGTGAGGTAAAGATGAGATTCCAGTAGGTTTTCAGGCTGAGATATAGGTTGGACCGTTCAGTAACTGAGCATGGAATCCTGAAAAGTCTGGGCTAGAAAAGTCAAAACTATAGTTTCTGTACTATAGTTTCTGTTTGCTGTGCTGGAGATCAAAGCCAAGGCCTTGGGCATGCTGGGAAAATGCTCTGCCATTGAGCTATACTTCCAAACTCATACCATTTTTATATTAATTAATTAATTTTCAGACAGGGTCTGGCTGTTCAAGGGTGGCCTTGAACTCACTATGTAGTTTAGGCTGGCTTGAACTTGTAGTTTTTCTTCCTCAGCCTCCCACCATGCCTGGCTCCCATAGCATTTTTTTTTTTTTTTTAGGATTGAACCGTGGTCCCTGTGCCTTGCCAAGCTTGTTCCAAGTAGGTGCTCTAGACCACTGAGCCATCTCGCCAGCCCCCTCCCATAGCATTTTAAAAGCAGAAAACTGTATGAACGACCAGTCTGAGTACAGAACATTGGGGTGTAACAGTTTCTGGAGGTTAGGAAGATGAAGGAGGACTAGAAACAAAGTGGAAATGGTGTTTGAAGGCGAGGAAGCTACAGTTAGGCACAGGCTGCTGACGGGGGAAGTGAGATTAGGCCTGAGAACTGGCTGTTGGATTCAGCAGTGTGGAGGTGACCTGGACCAGAGCTGTTCCAGTGGCATGAGGATGGGGATAATGGCCAGAACAGACAGGGTTTATGAGAGTGTGGGAGGAGAGTACTGCCCTGATTCAGGTGATCTGTCAAAGTGTCTGATGGTTAAGAGGAGGAGAAAGGTTGGCCATGCTGGCACACATCTATAGAATTCAGGAGGCTGAAGAGAGAAGATTGCTGTGATTTTGAGGCTATCCTGGGTTACATAGTGAGTTCAAGACCAGCCTGAAATACATAACAAAACCCTGTCTCAAAAACAGACAAAAGGAGCAGAGAAGCGGCAATTGTGGAGGGGGTCCTACTTGAATAACCGAGTGGTGGGAAAGGATAGGACCAGGTGGTGTGGGGGAGGTTGAGAGGGGGATTAGAGTGGAGAAACAACTTGGGGGTTGTCGACACTTTTCCTCACAGGGCTCCAACTGTCACCAAGCCTTTGTACTCGGAAATATATGTTAGGTGGAGAAAAATGAAGCAGAAAGGTGGCCAGGGATGGAGCGGTTGAGGAAGGCCTTATTAAAAGGTAGAATTTGAGCAATGATACAGATGTCAAGATGAGTTGTGGGGCTGGGGAGATAGCTCAGTGGAATAAATGCTTCCCTGGAAAGTGCAAGGTTCTGAGATTGATCTTCCAGGAAGAAATGCTGCTTTTGTGTAAAAAAAAAAAAAAAAAAAAGATGAGTTGTGTAGATGTGTCTCGGAAGAGTGGTCTAAAGGGGAGGTGGGGGCTGGAGAGATGATGGCTCAGTGGTCTAAAGCACCTACTTGAAACAAGTTTGGCAAAGCACAGGGACTGTGGTTCAATCCTCCAGCACCACATGCCAGCCAGCCCCGCCCCCTGGTGGGCTGAGCTGGCCACACACACACACACACACACACACACACAATAAATAAATGTAATAAATAAAAATAAATAAATATTTAAAAATAAAGGGGAGGTGGGAGAGCCCAAATGGTGCAGCAGGATCATGCTGAGCATGTCAGGGTGGCTGGAGCAGAATACTGTACCAGAGAAAGGGAAAAGGGTGAGAGCTGAGAGGTGCTGGGTGTTGATCCAATGCTGGGATTATAGGTTGAGTGCTGCTGGGATTATGGGTGTGAGTATTACCCGCCCCCCTCCGGGTGGATAGCCTGAATACAGTGTAAGGGAAGGAAAGAGGCTTGCTCTCTACCACTGCTGTTGCTCCTCCCCTTTTGCTCTTGCTGTTTTCCCGCCACCGTGAACTGCTGCCTTTTGCCACGTGGCACACTCTGCCTTGGAGCCAGCTGATTATGGACCGAAACCTCCACGAACTATGAGCCAAATAAGCCTTTCCTTTCTTAGTTTTGGCTATTGGGTGTTTTGTCTCAGCAAGAGAAAAGTAACAGCAGCGCACAGCTTCGTAGTGACTTCCAGGTCTGGAGTTAGTTAAAAGCCAGGTGAGCTGGGAGGCATGAGGAGTTTTGATCAGAGAGGTATGGTCTGACTCATAGGTTCACAGATTCTCAGGCTGGAGAATGGGCTGGGAGGGCAGGGGAAGCCAAGGTTGCACAGGAAGTTATAGCTGTCGTCTCTGCCAGGGATGGCTGGCCCTCTTGGGGTCAAAGAGTGGGACATTAGGAGAGGTCAGGAAAGGAGACTGAGAAGATTGGAGAAAGCTGAGAGTTGGCAGTGGTTTCAGGAAGAGTGTACAGAGTTACAGAACGACTGGAAAAGAAATCTGGAGGTGGAAGTCTGAACCTAACAAAGTGGAAATTTTGAGGGGCTTCCAGGAGGGCAGCTTCAATAGGGTTGAAAGAGAAGGAAATTGAGGAAGTGCTGACACCAAAGTGCTGAAATCCTTTCTACTGGGTGATGCTGGGCAGGAGACGGCACCGTTCCTGGTGACACAGGGCTACAGGTCTTTGATGAAGGGAACATAGAAGGCTCTTGTGGGGGCTCGGCCCGCATGCCCTGGGTATTGGCTGGGAGGTGTGGTGGCTGTGGCTCACCCACTGGAACATGCATGCTGTGTGAGGTCTGTGTATAGCCCCAGCCTTGTGAACAAGGACAGATGACTCAGGTACGACAGCAGTTTCAGTTCACTGTCACAGAGATGTGGCATTTATCTTGGACCTACTTTGACCAGAAGGCATGTCCCCTTCAGCCTCGCTATTGTTTTCAAGAAGGCCTGAGCCTGTCCAACAAGAATGAGAAGGCTGGGGTGCTGTGGGTGGGTCTCTGTTTACCCTACTGTTTGAAACACTGTTCTGCCCCTGGCTTCACCCTCTCTCTTTTCTGCTGGTCCTTCTGTTTTTCTCTGTCCTGCTCTGTTGGCCACCAGGTGGCGCTCTGACTATCAGGATCAGGCTGTGCGGGGTAGCTAGAGGGAGGTACTATTTTTTCTGGGGAATGTGGCTGACTAGTCCTTTCCTTGGGTCCTTCAGGTACCCCAGGGAACGTAGGTATATTGGGGACCAAACATCAAAGCAAGGTTGAAAGAGAGGCCTGATACACAGTGCCTGGGCTGGGGAGGAAGCAAAAAGCTTGCGGAAAGTGAAGAATGTGACACTGGGATCTGGGATCCAGGAGGGCTGGGTTGGTGGGCAAAAGGGTTGGTGTGAAGCTAAGAAAAGCTGTCCTCTGTGGAAAGCAGATTCTTTCCTTCTCCTGGAATTGTCCTCTCTAAAGAGAGTTGAGTTTCCTGACTTAGGTAATAAATGACCTATGACCATGGGGTCGCACCATAAGGGCAACCCTCCCTTCCCCAAGCTGAGGCAGTCTCAAGGAATCAGGGATATTACAGAAATGACTCTGGATCTTAATCTTGCCCTCAGTTCTGTCACTTTCCTGGAGTCTTTGTGAACTTTTGTGGAATTTTGTAAGCATGGACACAAATGGTTTGAGAAATTTCTTTGACATTATTAGAAGACTGGCACCAGGAGTCTCATCTAGGTCACATTAAAGAGTCATGGGTGGGGGGCAGAGATAGCTCATCAGTCTTAAGTGCAAAGGACCCAGATTCAATCGCTCTATTCTGGGCAGGCTGAGCCACTGGGGAGGCTGAAGCAGGAGGATCATTACAAATCTGAGCTGCATAGTGAGACCCTGTACCACATACGTAAAATTTAAAAAAAATCACAGGGGGGAAGGCATGATGTCCCACATGAGCTGTTCCCTCTATGTGTTCCATTGTCCAAGAGTTGGGAGGAGTCTGATCATCTCTTGCCACAAGTCTCCAGGCCCAACAATAGAGTGAGGCTTGCTTTAGATGATTGTAGTAGAAATTCATTTGTTCAGAACTATATATAGGCCAGCTGGGCATGGTGGCACACACCTATAATCCTAGCACTTGGGAGGCTGAGGCAGGAGGATTGCTGCTAGTTTGAGACCAGTCTGGGTTACAAAGTGAGTGAGCTCAAGGCCAGCCTGAGCTCCTACTAAGATCCTGTCTCAAAAAAAA
>NW_004524723.1:91059-120712 GCF_000260255.1 Octodon degus | reverse complement strand
CTGTAGGCCTTGACACCTGACTTGTGTCCAGCCTTTCCCAGCTGTGTGCTGATCTGTCTGGCATCCCTTCACAGGTCTCCTGATGACGGGCTGTGGCCCTGCCCTGCATTTGCCATGCAGCACGTTGTGAGTGCGCACTGCTTACTGGTGCGGAGAGGCCTCCTTGGAAGGGACTTTGTTATAGCCAGGACTCTCTGCAGACCAGGCTCCAGCCAACCTGGGGAGAAACACCCTGAGGAGACAGTTCTGTATCATCGTCTCCCAGCTCTGGGGAGAACCCTGGGGCGGAGCATTCAGCAGCGAGCTGCCTTGACAGCCAAGACTTGGTGGGACAGATATGAAGAGTTTGTGGGGCTCATTGAAGTGCGAGAGGCCCAGGGAAACGTGACTGAGGTGAGGAGGAAGCTGGGGATATTGGACCTGCCATTGACCTGGGAAATGGGCTTACTGACCCAAGCCAAGCCAGTCACCAGTCGTGTGGTGCTGATAACTCATCCAGACATGCCTTTTCTTAAACAAATATCACTTGATGGATGGGACTCCACCTCACGTAGAAACCTGGGTCTTATACTACTGGTGTGAAAGTCTGTGTAACTGTATCTACAACTCTTTCTCAAAATAGTCACTGTGTATCAGCAAGTCCCTAGCCCTAACACTATTGTGCTGGTAAATACTCCTTTATAGCCTGGGCTGAGGGAGGGGTGGTAAAGGCCCTGAGAGTTGCTGCCTTACTGTGTGACAGAGGAGGACCCTGGAAAGCATCAGACTAGGAGAAAGAGCTGCCTGTGGTTAAGTGTTTTTTGGCAGTAGAAATGCATCCTGTCAAACTCTCTGCTCTTACTACTGCTTAGGCACAAAGCAGTGTAGTGAGGGAAGAAGATCCTGGGGGTTCTGCGGAGGGTTTGAACTGCGTGGTTGTCTTTCTTCTCAGACACTGAGCTTGGCTGACAGGGGCGGGGGTAGGGAGCAGGGGTGTCCAGGTCTATAAACCATAGCAATGCCTTTGATGGTGTTGTAAAGCATAAGGAAGGCCACACTCGGGAACTAGTGTAAGCACATGGCTACTTTCCTATGGTTATATCAGACAGAAGTTGGCTGGCTTTAGTGAATACAGATTGTATGTATTGTTGGCTGTTTTCAAGTTTCTCAGGGGCATGTTATTTCTGCTTGAATGGACAAATCCCGGCTTCAGTGGGCGTGGCCATGGGCTACACTCTGAGCAATCCTGAGTGAGCCAGGATTAGTGTCTAAGGGACTGGTTCTGCTCTTTGCAGCTGACACCCCACTGACCTTTTCTTTCTTTTTCTTTTTTTTTCCGAACCGGGGATTGAACTCAGGCCCATGTGCTTGCCAGGGAGGCGCTTATTCCACTGAGCCATCTCCTCGGCCCCACTGACCTTTTTTTAACTACTACCTTTTTGGGAACAGCTGGGCTGTGTGGGTATGGTCAGAAGGATCTGACAGCCATTGCCATCCTCTTTACAGGCAGAGAAAGTGTTCATGGTGGCTCGTGGGCTTGTCCGAGAGGCTCGAGAGGGTCTGGAAGTTCAACAGGCCAAGCTGAAGGAGGTGAGGGACCGCTTGGACCGTGTCTCCAGGGAGGACAGCCAGTACCTGGAGCTGGCTACTCTGGAGCACAGGATGCTGCAGGTAGGCCTGTTGGGAGGCAACCCTTTGTCCCCTGAACAGGGCCCCTAGCCTGGCCACGTTGGAACCCTGAAGGCCTGGCAGTAAGAGAGAGGCCTGGTGAGCAGATAAGGTAGAAAACTCCTATGGATGGATGGGACCCCTGGCTTCCACAGCCTGAGTACCCCTCAGGTTGAGCATCTCGGACCTACATTATGAGCTGGCCTACCTAGCAGTGGACACAATTTCTTGTAGACACCTTCTGAGAATGTCCGCACATGCCCAGCCTACCCAGGACTGCCTGGCGGGAAGATGAAACTGTTCATTCCGGCACTCCCGTTCCTCTAGTGTGTGCTACCTTTATCTGTGCAGTAGATGTTGGTAGAGCCAAGGTCAGGGGAATGGCTTACATGCTTGTGGCTGCAGCCCTGGGACTCTTTGCTGCTGTGTGATACTGCTTTGCTTCCACAGGAGGAGAAGAGGCTCCGAGCAGCCTACATGCATGCAGAAGACTCTGAACGTGAGAAGTTCTCTCTCTTCTCCGCAGCAGTGAGGGAGAGTCATGAGAAGGAGCGTGCAAGAGCTGAAAGGACTAAGAACTGGTCCCTCATTGGGTCAGTCCTGGGGGCTCTGATTGGTGTGGCTGGCTCTACCTATGTGAATCGTGTACGGCTACAGGAGCTGAAGGCCTTACTCTTAGAGGCACAGAAGGGGCCTGTGAGTCTGCAGGAGGCCATCCACGAACAGGCAGCTAGCTACTCCCTCCAGCAGAGGGACCTCCGTGACCTCATCATGGACCTGAAGGGGCTGGTGCATGCTGGGCAGGGCCAGGGCTCTGGATCACCAGCAGGTATTTCCCCGACCAGAGAGAAAGACATAGATATCCTTTCATCTGCTTTACAAGAGCTGCTTGCAAATTCCCAGCAGGTCCATTCCTGTCTAGAAGGTTTACGAGAGCGGCTTGATGTTCTGGATAAGACCGGCAGCCAAATAGTTGAAGTGATTCAGCTTGCAGAGGCCGCAGCACACCCAGGCCTGGGAGAGGCAACAGACGGAACTCTGCCTAGCTCCTTGCTGGCACAGGGGAGTATGATGTTGGCCCTGTCCAACACAGAACAGAGGCTAGAAGCCCAAGTGAACAGGAACACCATCTACAGCACACTGGTCACTTGTGTGTCATTTGTGGCCGTGCTGCCTGTGCTCTACATGCTGTTCAAGGCAAGCTAGCCCTTTGGACCTGCTTCCACAGGGCCTATGGGGTGAGAGCAGCTTTCGTTGGTGAATCCCAGCAGTGAAGTGACTCCTGGGGTGTACATAGCCTTCGTACCATTCCTGTGGCTCATGAGGCAAACTGCTTTGTAGGCAATGCTTATTCATCCTAATTATCAAAACTTTATGCTCATGTTTATTAAAATGTTTTCGAGTTTATATTCTTTAAAATAAGTTATGCGAGACTGAGGTTTTGCCCATTGATATTTTTGTTTGTTTGTTTGTTTGTTTGTGGGTATTTGGAATCAAACTCAGGACCTCATGTTTGCCAGGCAGGCTTTGTGCCCCTGAGCTGTATCACTGGCCCCTTGAGTTTTGTCCATTGAAAACAGATTTGGGACTGAAGAGTTGGGCCTAGAGTGAGGGAAATCGCCCCCTCTAGTTCTCTAGTTCCTCTCTCACCCTGTCTATACTATGTTGGGAGCCGGTTTAGATATGCTCACTCCTGAGACTGAATTTTTGTTTTGAATTTCCTGGCCTACCCTCTGCTTTCAGACTTTTCTGTCAGATGGCCCAGGGAATCCAGGGAATGGAACTAGCTTGCTGTTTTGCTTTTGTGCCATGGGGGGTGGGTGTCAGGGGAGAACCTCCTGTTTCTGACACTGGAGAAGTGATCAGAGGAGAACAGGGAAGAGATTGGAGGAATGGCTGACAGATGTTACTGGGGGCATCACAGAGATTGTTGGTCTGTTTGGGTCCCAGGTGCAGCGTGCTTCGGGCAGTACACTGCGAGTCCCACACCCACCCTGGGAAGAACCCACCATGGGGGCAGTAAATCTTAAGTCAGCAGTGAGAATGAAGAAGCAGTTAAGTTTGGGAGGTGCTCCCAAAGGTTGGAGGGTGCAATGAGGCATGCAGAACTGCCTTGAAAAATCCTCATTCCCTTTTCATAGTGGAACAGTGACCTTTGACCCCTGTCTCAATAGCGTGGGTGGCCTTGTGTAAACAGCAGCTGTGGAGTGGTACTTTGTCCTTGCCTTGGAGGTCTGGCACACGGAGAAGCCCACTAGACCCTTTCAGGGTGCACTGCAGCTGCAGTAATGTATGTGGGATGGGGGTCGGTTGGTCTGTGCCTGTGCAAAGCCAACTCTTCCACAGAAGCCCATGGAGCCAGAGTATTTTCTGAATGTGCTCTTCTCTGGCAGCCAGAGGTCAGTGCTGAGCAGCAAGTGTGGCCCACATGCTCCCCTGGTTTCTCTGACCCTCTGAACACCCAGGCTTTAGGTCACTCCATCTGGGCACATAGAGGTTCCCCACAATAGCACGGGATGGAGAAAGTGCATGTAAGAGTTCAGCTAGGCATGGTGACCCATGACTAATCTCAGCACTCAGAGGCTGAGGCAGGAGGATCACTACAGGATCTAGGCCAGCCTGGGATACAAAGTGAGTTCAAGGCCTGCCTGAACTATGTAGTAAAACTGTCTCAAAAAGACCAAAAAAAAAAAAAAAAAAAAAAAGCTCATACCCATGGGTCTCGGGGAGGGCTGTGGGGTGAGTGCAAGTCCCTTGGCTTCAAGTAGGTCCTGAAGGGTGTGCTTGTGATCGGATTTGAGAAAAAGACAATTCTAAGCACACAAAACTGGGCTCCTACAAGCTGTAGCGGCAGGAAAGCCAAAGGGAATTGTGGTGGACTACCCTGGCTGAGCTGGGGATGGGTGTGTGGGTGTGGAGTATGAGGTTAGAGAAAAGGGCAGAGGAGCCACTGTGCCAGTTTGGCAATCTCAGCGGTCAGAGGCCAGCGATGAAGGAACTGGGAGGGCTTGCCATGCTGATGCCAACAAGGTGCCTGGACTCAGGTGCGGAGATGCAGGTGGGGAAGAGGAATCTGAAAGGCAAACAAATGGAGACCCATGAAGGATTAGGGAGAGGAGTCTGTGGTGTTAATTTAGGACAGTAGCTAGTGTGGAACACTGGCCTCTCCGGCTTGGGGAGCCCCTGGAGGTTCTAGGTGGTGGTGGTGGGGTGTTCGTGTGTGTATGAGGGGCTGATTTTGTCTCCCGGGAATCTGTGCCAATGGCCGTGAGCCAAAACCCTTCCGAAGTCCTCAGGGTGGGCCAGATGGACTTCTGGAGAGAACCTTGGAGTCCAGTTTCCTCCCCAGGAAGGCTCAGGAGTTTGTGGTGAGGAAGTCTAGACTTGCCCACAGCGTTTCAGCTCCGGGTGGGTCCCTGTGCGCCCAGGACAAGCGGCAGGAAATGAGCCCCTGCTGGTGTATCTTGGCAGCCCGGCTAAGGGTGGTATCACCCCACCTGCCAGTGAGCAAACAGGCCAGGGAGGGGAGTGTCGGGTTACACGGCTTTGGAATGGCGCACACCCAGGTCCCAAGCCCGGGCTCCCCTCAGACAGTAAGGGGTGGGGGCCGGAAGGAGAGGCTGGCTAATGGGGAGTCCCTGGGAGAAGGCGCGGTGGGCAGGGCCAGGTGTGGAGAGGAGAGGGCGGCGGAATCCGAGGAGCTCAGGTAAGGAGAGTGGAGGAGCGGCTTGGAGAGACTGGCCCTGCTGGAGGGAGCTGCCGCCGGGGCGGGGCAGTGGACGCTGGCGGAGTGGCCGGGCAGGTGCGGCCCGTGCACCCCGCACCTGGAGTGTGCGGCGCAGGTGGGGAGCCTTCAGCTCCGCGCCGCCTTTGGGGCCGTCCCGCGGGAGGCCTTGCCTCGCCGCGTCCCCCCACCCCCTCCGCCCCGACCAAGGTCCCCGGGGCTCGAGGCCGCGCGCCCGCTTGCTCCGCGCGCTTCCGGCCAGTCCCGTGGCGGGGAGGGCGGCCGGCGGGGGGCAGGCGCGGAGCCCGGCCGCGACGCGCTTTGTCTCCTTTGTTCCCGGCGGTGGCAGCGCCGCGGCAGGAGGGGCGGGCGCGGGCGCGGTTTTCCGCCCTCGGTCTCCGGGTAACAGCTGTGGTCCGCCAGAGCCTCCGGGAGGCCGCGGCGCACGGAGCCCGAGGAGCAGCCGAGGTGAGCAGGCCGGGCGGGCAGGCTGGGGCGGCCCGGCCCGGAGTCGGGACCGCACGGTGCGCGCCAGGCAAACTCTGGCGGCTCCGCCCGGACCGCGATTGGGAGACGGAGGAGGTGGAGCCGCTGCTCGCTCCCCTTCCTCGTCTCAGCCGCTGAGACCGGCCAGCCCCTTCCCCGCCCTCCGCGATGCCGGTGGGGTGCTCGGCCGGCGCGGGGTCGCCAGGCGTCGGCAAGGGCTGCGGGAGAGCCCTGGGGTCTCAACCCTTGCCGGCTGCGCTCCGTGGAACTGACAAAGACAGAGCAGACCGCGAGCCTCCTGGCACCCGGAGGGGTCCCATCGCCACGCACGGATCACTTGGCCGGCAACCGCTGAGCTCCTCGGGTCGTCGCGGGTGCCTTGGAAACGGGCTCCCTCCACCCTGCTCAGTGCGCAGGCAGTAGGTTAGGCA
This sequence comes from Octodon degus, assembly GCF_000260255.1. NCBI lineage: Eukaryota > Metazoa > Chordata > Mammalia > Rodentia > Octodontidae > Octodon > Octodon degus. The sequence continues at coordinate 114,424 of NW_004524723.1, read as the reverse complement.
GTGTGCACCCGGCACTATCAATGAGTAACCCGCCGCAGCAGAGGGCCTTGGGAGTGGGGCAGGAGGAGAGGCAGGGAGGCCACTTTCCTTCCCACCGGCTTCCAGGAGAGGTGCAGGTGTGTAAAAGCCAGTTTGTGAGTCTCTTCAGTTGTGGAGGATAGCGTCAGGAGGGTCGGTTGGTGCTTGCTGTCTGCAGGAATCAGGCGGTTGTGGGCACTGCTGAAGAAGCTCAGAGAGAAGATTGGCCCGGGACCGGCCCACCCGGCAGGCCTGGGCATGGGCAGAGTTAGAATTGGGCTTTGGCGGTGAGCCTGGGCAGGGCCTGAGATGTGGGGAGGTGGCAGGAGGTCCTGGCTGTGCAAGTCTGGAGAGGCATGGCTCCAAATCAGCCTTTTTGGTCTCTAGTCTGGTCGTTCACAAGCGGTGGGGTAAGGCCTTTCCCATGAGAGGCCAAGTGGGCCAGGCATGTGAAATGGGGGCACGTTCACTATGAGGGGAGTACATGCTCTGTGCTGATGTCTGGCAGTTGCTGGGCCTCTGAGTTAAGAGCCATACTCCCTGCCTTTAAAGAAGTTTGCGTCCAGACTGGGAGGATGAAAAAGGCTCTTCCCAAATGGTCTTGGGTGGTACCATTAATGTCAACACACTCTGCTGGCAGGGCAGTATGTACCAGTCCTGTGGCTAGGTGTGTCTGTTCCATCCACTACACAGGTGACCCCCGGAGCAAGGGAGGATGGGAAGGGTTCCCAGTGAGGACATGGCTGGGTGCCGGGCTTAACAGGGTCGACCTGGAATGGACATTCCAGGCAGTGGGAACAGCCCTTGCTTGTGATGGCAGGGAGGAGTGGAACAGGAACGAAAAGCATGCATGTGGGAGGATGTGGACCAGAGGGCCTGACCTTTATTCTTCAAGCCCGGGGGACCCCAAAGCCCCAAGAGGAGGGATGTATTTCATTTCTGTTCAAGGAAAATAGGGAGAGGAGGTGTGTGTGTGTGTGTGTGTGTGTGTGTGTATTGGATAGCGAGGGGGCTGCTTTGTGAAATGGCAGGGGTTAAATGAGATACATGTGTCCAGTACGAGGAGAAAACATCACTGTTCTTTGGACTCCTCTTGCCCATGCTAGGGCAAAAGGAAGGAGTGCTAGGTTGAGCTTCACGGAGGACTGTAGTTGAAGAAGCCTGGCATAATTCCCTGGAGCAGGTCAGCCTCTGACTTCCTGTGTGCCCTGGCCAGGAGCTGTTTCAGTCCTGAACATTTCTTCCCTTGGGTCCCTCAACCCAGCTGTGATTTCACATTCAGCGAGTGGTTTTGTTGCTGCCCCTTGAGGGCTGGAGAACCTTGGCATGCAGTAGGCTTTGAGCAAATATTTGCAAGCAAATTAAACAGTGAATGTTGGTCTGACTATGGGACCCTATGCCCAAGGCACATCCCTGGCCTGAGGGGGCAGGAGAAGTGGGCAGTAGCCAAGTGGAGGAGATGGCCTCTGCCTATCCTCTGGTGGATCTTGTATTCCCAGAGGAAGAAGCTTTCTTCAGTTCTTGGAAACAAGGTGGGGGGCTCCTGGGCAGCCTGGCTTTGCCACAGTCCTGGGCTTCTGGCTGGGTTCGAGACTTTCCCTGACACCTCCTTCCTCCCACCCCCTTGGTGGCAAACAGAGACAGCCTTGTTCCTGCTCCCATAGAGCTGCCCTGTTCTCTGCACACTAAAAATGGAAACCCCCAAGCTATTTTGGGAGCAGTGCCCAGCCAGGCTGTGGCCACGGGCCCCTGTTCCACAGTGTCCGTGCTCCACCAGGCTGCTGGACCCTTCTCTGAACCTTGTGTCCAGCCCTGCTCACGTGGACAGTTTCAGGAGTACCCTGCTGACACTCTGTGGAATGAGCACACCTGGGAGAAGAGAAACAAGCAGAATATTCTGCAGCCAGGCTGACAGCTAGGTGGTGGGAGGAGCCGGGCAACATGGGTACATCCAAATTGGGAAAGTGTTTCCCAGTTGGGGAGCCATGGTTTGCCTTAGCACCTCACCAGATTTGCTGGTGGAACACCACTGGGTCTGAGGAAGGTGGTGTTGCTATGGTGTCTTCGTTCTGGAACTTAAAGAACCTCAACTGGGCAGCACTCAGAATCTGGGGAGGTCCTTGGGATGGACCTGAGGTTGGGGGACAGCCACACATAATTACTTCCTCAGGACATCCTCTACTTAACCCACATGCTAATCCCTGTCTCTACTCTGATCTTGAGGAGAGGAAATACCAAAAAGATAGCCTGCCTCACCCAGCTCTCTAGGACTTAGTGTTTGGACTAGGAAGTGGTGTGTGAGTCTGTCTGGTGTCCAAATGTCTAAATGTAGATGGTTGTGTGTTGTGTCTCTGGTGACTATGTGTGACATTTGTACATGTCCTATATGTGGTTGTGTCATGTGATACTCTGCATGAAGGGGATTTTCCATGTGGATATGTTTTCATGTGGAATATAGGTGCCTCTGTGGTATGTTCATGTTTCTGTGACTGCTGTGTGTGCATACATGTCTGTATGTGTGTATGCCAGTTCTTGTGTGTTTGTACATGGGTGCCTGCATGCATACTGGGTGTATGTATGCATGCACCTTGGGGGGAGTGTGTTGTGTGTGTATCTGCCAGTGTGCAGGTACCTACCCATTTGAGTCAGGATGGGCAGCCTGGTCTATGTGGAGAGTGCATGTGGATGCCTTGACAGGGCAGACTTTGAGCAGAAGGCAGGTCAGTACAGGTGCTGGGAGGGAGAATTCTTAAGAGAGGGCTGTGCTAGGGGCCTGACTGGGCCCCACTGGTCACAGGGCTTCTTCCTAGTTGACCTTTCCCAGGCCCCATGGGTGCCTGGCTCTGTCTGCTGTCCTCCCCCTCCCCATGTGGGCTCCAAGGAGGCGTCCTCTATGGAATGTGTTTGGTGGCCGAAGGCCAGACCAGGCCTGGCCGCACAGACAGGCTGGGCAGTGGGAGGGGTACTTTTGTGCTGCTCCTGTGGTGGAGAGCCATGCCTCTTGCCCAGCCCCCAATTTCACGCTCTGCTCTCCCCCTGGCTAGGTGACTCCTGCTCAGGTCATGCTGTTGTCCCCTGATCTAGCTGGCTGTGCCAGGTGAGTCTAACCTTACTCCTGGGCAAATGGTAGCAGTGTGACTCTCTTTTCTGCCCAGGGATCCCTAAGGTGGGGTGCAGCCTTTTAGCCCCCATCCCTCCCAGCCTGAACCTCCCTCTTTTCTCTGGCCTGGTGTTTCTGTGGTTGACAGCCTTCTGGATTCTTGGCTTAAAAGGCCCCTTGCCACATTCTTGCCTTGGTCTAATATCTTCTGACATCTGTTGGCTCCTGAGACCTCATCTTCCCTTCTCCTTCTGGCCAGGACATTGCCATCCAGGCAGAGGAGCCTATCTCTCTTTGGGTTTCTAGGGGTTCCTTCCCCTTCCTCACACTTCTGTCCTTTTCAAGCCCTGCTCCTGATCTGTGTGGTAGTGCTAGGTAGTGTGTGTGTGTGTGTGTGTGTGTGTGTGTGTTTATTGGAGGGAGGCTGCAGGTCTCCTGAGAGTGTAGTGCCTGCAGGAAGGGGTGGTGCTGAAGTTTCCAGGGACAGTGTTTCCTTTTTCTTCCTTGGGTGGAGTATGAATGGGCCTGAGGGTATTTGGGACTGTGGTGCCCATCTGGGCCTGGGCCTCCTGTTTAGCCCAAGGTTAGGAGGGGCATCTTGGCAATGACACAGACTAGTTTTTTACCAGTGACCTTAGGGTACTCTGGGGACCACATGAGCTCCACTTGATCTCTCTTCTTGCCAGGTGACCATGCCTGCTCTTGGCTCAGCTCTTCTCCAGGCGCTCTGGGCTGGGTGGGTCCTTGCCCTCCAGCCCCCTCCACCAGCTGCTTTCACTCCCAATGGCACACATCTGCAGCACCTGGCAAGGGATCCCACCTCTGGCACCCTTTATCTGGGGGCTACCAACTACCTGTTCCAGCTGAGCCCTGAACTGCACCTGGAGGCCATGGTGTCCACGGGCCCTGTGCTAGACAGCAGAGATTGCTTACCGCCAGTGATGCCTGATGAGTGCCCCCAGGCACAGCTTACCAACAATCCCAACCAGCTGCTCCTTGTGAGCCCAGGGGCCCTGGTGGTGTGTGGGAGTGTACACCAGGGTGTCTGTGAACAGAGGCGCCTGGGACAGCTTGGGCAACTGCTGTTGCAGCCAGAGCGGCCTGGGGACACCCAGTATGTGGCTGCCAATGACCCTGCAGTCAGTACAGTGGGGCTGGTGGCCCAGGGCTTGGCAGGGGAGCCCCTCTTGTTTGTGGGGAGGGGATACACCAGCAGGGGTGTAGGGGGTGGCATTCCACCCATCACAACCCGGGCCCTGAGGCCACCAGACCCTCAAGCTGCCTTCTCCTATGAGGAGACAGCCAAGCTGGCAGTGGGCCACCTCTCCGAGTACAGCCACCACTTTGTGAGTGCCTTCGTACGCGGGGCTAATGCCTACTTCCTGTTCCTGCGCCGAGACCTGAAGGCTCCATCTAGAGCCTTCCGTGCCTATGTGTCTCGTGTGTGCCTTTGGGATCAGCACTACTACTCCTATGTGGAATTGCCTCTGGCCTGCCAGGGGAGCCGTTACGGACTGATCCAGGCTGCAGCTGTGGCCACATCTGGGGAGATGGCTGGTGGGGAGGTGCTCTTTGCAGCCTTCTCCTCAGCGGCACCCCCCACCGTGGGCCAGCCACCTTCTGCGGCTACTGGGGCATCTAGAGCATCTGCACTCTGTGCCTTCCCCCTGGATGAGGTTGACCGGCTTGCTAATCACACACGAGATGCCTGTTACACCCGGAAGGGCCTTGCTGAGGACAAGACTGAGGTGGCCTACATTGCATATCATGTCAGCTCTTCCTGTGACCAGCTGCCAGTGGTGAGTGCTGACATGGTCCCGGCTTTTGCCTTGTGTAGGGCTGCTTTTCAGGTAGCAAGGGCCAAGCGGCTGCCCAAGGAACCTGGTGGGAAACTGATGGTAGGGTGGGGGACTGTCAGGTCAACAGGTATTAGAGCTTCTTTGGGCCTGAGTAATGGAAACAGAGCATTGGGGTAGCAGATGGCAGTGCAGGGGTGCACTTAGATCAGGTGCTGAAGAGGTGGCTTTGCAGAGGTGGCTTTGCAGAGGTGGGCTTGGGCTAGGGAAGGGGCCGATGCTAGAATGACACTGTTTATATTCTGGAGCAGAAGAGTGAGGTTAAGGGCTGTGTGGTTGTAACTTCAGGATCAATACAGTGGCAAGAAACTCCTTACAGGGGGAGTGGGTCAATCGGAAGTACAGGGGGCTAGGGCTGGGGAGATAGCTCAGCCATCTAAGCACCTGCTTGGCAAGCACAAGGACCTGAGTTTAATCCCTGACCCACGTACTGTGCCGGCCCTGGAACCTTGGTGTGGTGTGCTGGCCATGGAAACCGGGCATGGGGGTGCAGGCCTGTAATCCCAGTACTAGGGAGGTTGAGCCAGGAGGATCACTACGAGTCTGAACTGCATAGTGAGACCCTGTAAAAAATAAAAGTAAAAACTTAAAAAAAAAAAAAAAAGGACAGAGGATCTAGGCTAGTAGACTTGGGAATGGCTCAGGGAAAGGCAGAGGACAGCAACAAGAGGGCCTGCTCCCAGGCTAGGACTAGGAGAAGATGGGGCCACAAACTGGAGTGGGGATCAAGAGGTGAAGGAGCATCAGGAAGCTGCCCAAGGCAGCTGGAGACTGGTGCACTGTGGGAGGGCTGAGGACACCACTCTTATGAGGTGTTGCCCAGCGTGGGGTTGTTGGGGAGGGCTGGGTAGAGAGGTTGTCAGGGAGCACGGAGCAGGGTAGTTCTCCACATAGGGCCTTCTCATGCTTCTTGATGTCTGCAGGACACCCCGGATGCTTTTCCCTGTGGCTCAGACCACACACCCAGCCCCATGGCCAGCCGTGTCCCTTTGGAAGCCACACCAGTTTTGGAGTGGCCAGGGGTTCAGCTAACAGCTGTGGCAGTCACCATAGAGGATGGAAACACCATTGCTTTTCTGGGAGACAGTCAAGGACAGCTGCACAGGGTGAGACCACAGGAAGTACTAGGCCTTGTCCCAGGCTTTGGAGGAGACAGGCTGCTGGGAACCAAGCCCAGGAAGTGCATCTCCTGTGATCCCTGAGACTGGGATTTGTGATGTGTGACATGGCCCCCAGCCCTGGGCAGGGAGAGACAATCTGTGCTTCTCTTCCCAGGCTGGGAGGTGTTTACCTGTATACTCTCGCACCCTACGCTGGTTGCAATGACCTGTAGCTTCCCAGAAGGAAGTTCTTGTCTTTAAAATTGGTTCTGTGTTCAGTGGAGGAGGCCTTGGGCCTGTGGCCATGGACCTGGTGCCAGACCTCGGGGTCTCTGTTCTCAGGTGTACCTGGGCTTGGGGAGTGATGGCCACTCATATTCCACACAGAACATCCAGTGGGGTTCTGCAGTGAGCAGAGACCTCACCTTTGATGGAAACTTCGAGCACCTATATGTAATGACGCAGTCCACAGTGAGTGCCTGACCTGAGCCAGGCCATGGCTTGTGGGAGGGGCCTGTGGGTGGCCAGGGACCGTGATATGGGTGAGTGCCTGGTGTTTGGATTGCTGGCCCCAGATCCTCTCTGCCCTATAGCTTGTGAAGGTTCCTGTGGCATCCTGTGCCCAGCACCTGGACTGTGCATCTTGCCTCGCTCACCGGGACCCATATTGTGGGTGGTGTGTGCTCCTTGGCAGGTTGGTGCTCTGCTACTTCCTATCCCATTTCCCCAGTGCACCTGTGTAATTGTGTCAACCAGGATTCCTGACTTTTGGTCCTTGATTCACAACTCCTGACCCCTGGATGCTCCCAGCCCCCTGCCACCCTCTGTCCCTGGCATCATTGCCCTGCAGGGCAGACATAAGGTGTCACTCCCTATTTGTGGGCCTTGTGCATGGCTTTAGGATTATAGGTATTCCTGCCTTGTGAATTCCAATGACCCTCCAGTGACGGTCACAGATAAGATGTTGGTCATTCTCAATTAGGTGCAGTCGCCGTTCTGAGTGCTCCAGGGGCCAGCGTCCAGAGCAGTGGCTGTGGAGCTTCCAGCCTGAGCCAGGCTGTCTGCGAGTGGCAGCCATGAGCCCTGCCAACATCAGCCGTGAGGAGAAGAGGGAGGTGAATGACTATAGAGTAGGCGAGGCCTAGTGGGCGTGGCTGGGGATGAATTATATTTTTGTGTCTTGTGCATGAAATCCTCCGTGGCCTTGTATAGACACTCTTCTTTGGACCTTAGTTTCTCTGTTTGTTACTAATGCAGGCCAGGTGTGTTTGTGAACATTTGGGGGCTAGAGGCCACAGGTGCTGTCCACACTGGGTACCCCATAAATGCGATCCCTGATCTGTGGCCCGATGACCAGTGTGTCCTGGGCGTGTGTTTGTGTGTGTGTGTGTGTGTGTGTGTGCGCGTGCGCACACATATGCGTAACACTTTTATTTTTTAAAATTCTGTGTTTGTGCTATTTTATGTAATCCATATAATTTCTTTTTCTATTATTTGTCCTGGGCTTTCTTGATAGGTTTTCCTGTTGGTGCCAGACCTGCCACCCCTGTGGCCAGGGGAGTCATATTCTTGCTACTTTGGAGAACATCAGAGTCCTGCCCTACTGACGGGTTCTGGTGTGATGTGCCCTTCCCCAGACCCTAGTGAGGTCCCTGTGCTGCAGAAAGGAGCTGGTGGGTGAAAGAAGGGGCCCTCCCTGTACCTGAGAGAGCCCACTTGGCTCCCACCTGGCTCCAAGGGGTGTGACTAGAATGAGATGTAAATCTAGACCAAGAGCCCTGAGCCAGTGGCTTCTGTGTTTCCTGTGCCTGTGCATATGCATGTGTGTGTGTTTGGGGGACAGGATCTTGAACTCATCATGTAGCCCAGGCTGGTCTCAAATTTGCAGTGATCCTCTTACCTCACCCTCCTGAGTGCTGGGATTATAGGCGTGCACCACCATGCCTGGCTAGTTGATGGCTTTGAGTCCTTTCACTGTCCCCAACACTACAGTGTCAAGTTTTGCCCTGTGAATGGTATTTCCCAGCTCTGAGTTCCTCCCATTGTTCAGGGTGCCCGCCTCACTCTACATGGTCTCTGTGTGGTGGCTCTGGTGCCTGGCCACTGCTCACATGGCCTTCTCTTGCACTTTGCAGACCATGTGTCCATGAATGTGGAGCTCAGGTTTGGCACCGTGGTGATTGTCAAAGCTTCCCTTTCCATCTATGACTGTGTGGCAGTCACTGAGCTCCGTCCGTCTGCACCGTGAGTTCCTCCCCAGCTCCTGGCTCTGGGCTTCCCTGTGGTGACACCCACCCCATGGCTGTGCTCTGTGCAGGTGCCAGGCGTGCGTGAGCAGCCGCTGGGGCTGTAACTGGTGTGTCTGGCAGCACCTCTGCACACACAAGGCCACATGTGATGCTGGGCCGATGGTGGTGAGCCAGCAGGTGAGTGGGCACTGGGATGGGTACATGGGCGCTTGGGCCCCCAGTGTGAGGATGTCTGATGGCCCGGGGTCTGTGTGCCTGCCTGCCTGCCTGCCTGCCTGCATGAGGCTCCGTTCTGAGTGCCTGAGCCACTGTGTAGGATGGACTCACTGGGGAGCAGCTGCAGATCTGTCCTGCCAGTTTTGGGAGAGGACATTTATAGCTGACAGGCAGGAGGTGCGGCCTTTGCCTCACCTCAGCACAGACACCCCTGGAGCCAGTCCTCTGTGTTTCTCCTTTGGAGAATTAATGGGTTGTTTTTGTTTCTCTTTTCCTTGGTCTCCTTCCTTCTTAACATACCCTTTGCCTGCTCCTCTGTTTGCCTGCTGAGTGACCCTTCCTGTCCTTCTCTGTCTCCCCCTGCAGAGCCCGCTTTTCTCCCTAGCTCCTCTTGCAAAAGACATACCTAGCCCCCTCCCAGCCACAACCCCTAAAGCCATGGTCACCCCTACTCCTTACACCATTCCTGTGGAGGCTGGTGCTCCCTCCATAACTACAGCCTCAGATGTATCACCTGGGGTCAGGCCTTCCCTGCTCAGCCCCTGGGGGCCCTGGGCAGGTCCCAGCCCTATACCTTCCCCCACCTCCACAGAGTCACCTCTCCATGAGAAGCCCCTCCTGCCCAGCCTCCCCACCAGACCTGGAAACTCTGTCCCTGTCCCCACTGACTTGGGGCCTTCAGCCACACCTGAGGACCTCTCAGCCTCCCACCCGGCACCCTCAGAAGTAGCAGCTGTGTCCCCTGCAGAGCCTGACCCCGAGGCCCTTCCCTCTACGGTGGTCCTGGACCAGCCCCCTGGCACTGCTCCTGCCACCACTTTCCCAGGGGCCGCTGGCTCCACGAAGCCTGCTCTGGATTGGCTCATGAGAGAAGGCGGCGAGCTGCCCAAGGCAGATGAGTGGACAGGGGGTGACGTGCCCGCCTTCTCCACTTCCGCCCTCCTCTCAGGTGATGGAGACTCAGCAGAGCATGAGGGCCCCCCCGCCCCCCTCATCCTGTCCAGCCTGGACTACCAGTACGACACCCCCGGGCTCTGGGAGCTGGTGAGGTCCAGCCCAGGAAAGAGGCCTTGGGAGGGGACTGGGGAGACACAGGCCCCCCTCACCTCGGGACTCTCCGTGGGGAAGGGCACGGGGCAGGGCTTGGCAGAAGCTGAGGTGGGCAGGGTGCGCTGCACACACTCGTGTTTTTGTTGCCTGCAGGGAGAGGTGAGTTGGAGAGCCAGCTCTTGTCCCTGTGTAGAGAGTGTCCAGAGCTCTACACTGATGCCTGTCCACGTGGAACGAGAGGTCCGCCTGCGTGGCCGGAATCTCCGCCTCTTGCAGGTGTGTGTATCCTTGCAGCCGCTTTGAATGATGAGAGGCCCTGAACCTTGGGCAGTCCGCAGAGGTCATAGCCCCAGGTCTCACCCTCAGCCAAGAGCCTTTGCTGAGGATCTGGAAAGTTCCTGGGGCTCAGCTCCAGAAGTTGCCCTAACAGTTGTATCTTCTGTCCCCAGGATAGCCCAGGAGACAGTGAGTGTGTGATGCAGCTAGAGGGCCTTGAGGTGGCAGTGAAGGCCCAGGTTGAGTGTGAGCTGCCTCCGGATACCTGGTGCCATGTCACGTGCCAGAAACAGCAGGTACAGACCATGGAAGCCTGGGTAGACAAGGGTACACGGGCCACAGGCTGGTTATTAACTGTAGCTGGCTATGCCACATTGTCCCTATCCCCACATTGACCCTAGAGGAGCAGATGGTTGCTTCTACTCAGACTATGGCAGTGTAGCCTTCCAATCCAGCAAAAATCCAGTTCTGCCTCTAACCTCCTGCCTTTTTATGCCATGGAATCCCTGCACCCCAGCTGTGATCTCTGATGCTGTACTGATAGTGAGTCTGTGCTGCTTTCTGTGAGCTGCCTCTCCAAGGCCTGATGCCTTCTCCAGCTCCCAGCTAACACCACACCCTCTTCTCCAGCTCAGCTATGAGGCCCTGCAGCCTGAACTCCGAGTGGAGCTGTTTCTGCGTTGGGCCGGCCGCTTGCGTGTGGACAGTGCTGATGGGCTGCATGGTGAGCTCCCTGGAGGGTCACATGGGCAGCTGTGCGTGCTGCAGGCTCATGGTAGCTGGACTTTTCCAGTCCTGCCTCTCACATGAGTCCCTGTTGTCTCCAGTGGTACTGTATGATTGTTCCGTGGGACACGGGGACTGCAGCCGCTGCCAGACCGCCATGCCCCAGTATGGCTGTGTGTGGTGCAAAGGAGAACATCCACGTTGTGTGGCCAGGGAGGCCTGTGGCAAGGCTGAGGCTGTGGCCACCCAGTGCCCTGCACCTCTCATCTCCTCGGTAGGTGGGAATGCTGGCCTCACTGCCATCCTTGGGTGGAGGGTGACTGTGCCATGGATGTCAGGGATGAAAAGTGGGGAGGCTGGGGCTGCCTCTCTGTGCTGCAGGAGGTCAGCGGGTGGGCAGAGGTGAGCAGTCCTTGTCCTGAACAGGTGGAACCCCTGAGTGGGCCTGTAGATGGAGGCACTCGCATCACCATCAGGGGCTCCAACCTGGGCCAGCATGTTCAGGATGTCCTGGACATGGTCAAGGTGGCTGGAGTGCCTTGTGCCGTGGATGCCCAGGATTATGACGTCTCCAGCAGGTGAGCTGGTGGTTCCAGTGTGGTTGATTCCATGGTGTCTTTCCCTTCAGGGCTTCCTATTCCCTGCTCATCTGCCCTCCTCCTCTGTCTTCCTTGAGTGCAGTCCCAGTGTCTCAGAATGGGGGCGGTGCCGTCAAGGCGCTAGAATACCCGTCCAGGCTCCTGTACCTACACGTAGGTTTCTGGCTTGGACTCTTTAGGGAGATCATTTCAGAGCTTTCTGGGGGTACGGTTGCTGGCCAAGGCTGATGTTTGGCTCTGCTCAGGTGTTTGCCTTTCTGAATGACTGTGGATATAGTTAGGATAGTATTGTCGTTAGTGGCTGGTTTCTAGCCAAGTGTGTCCTGGCTTGTGGTCCTCCCTAAGTGCTGTGATAATTAGCTGTGCACCACCGCTCCTAGCATCACTATCTTTTTGATTTTATTTTTCTTTCTGTATTGAGTACAGGGTTTACAGGGTGCAGGGTCTACAGGGTCTTACTACACAGATTGGAGTTGTAGTGATTCTCCTATTTTTAGCCTCCCAAGCGCTGGGATTACAGGCATGTGCCACCATTCCCAGTCTCAATCTCTGTCTCAGTGCGCCCCACGGGCAGGGAGGTTGAATCCCAGCTGCTGTGCTCTGCCTGAGCAGGCGCTTTAGTTCGCTGAGCTATTTGGCCGGCCCTTATTTTATTTTTTGTATATTTTTTTTGTTGTTGTTTTTTTGGCGGAACTGGGGATTGAAGTCAGGCCCTTGCACTTGCCAGGGAAGCGCTTATTCCACTGAGCCATCTCCCCGCCCCCACCCCCTTTTTTGTATATGTTTTTTGAGACAAGGTCTTGCTATGTAGTTCAGGCTGACCTTGAACTGACTATGTAGCCTAGGTTGGCCTCAGACTCATGACAATCCTCCCGCCTCAGCCTCCTGAGTGCTGAGATTACAGGCGTGCACAATCATGCTCAGCCACAATCTTTATTTTAAATAAGTAAACACTTTGGAAGAACATGGAGCTTTTCTCAAAATGTGTTATGATTGAGAACCTAAGGAGACTATGACTGTCAGTGATTCCAGAGACATGAGACTTACGAAGTGATTTATAAAGCAGTTTAAATATATTCTGGCTGGAGCCTTCCCTAGGTAGTTCACACACTCCTTGTTCTGTGTTTCCAGTGTTTGCAGGGATTGTGACAGTGTCACAGAGTTCAGCCAGTGCAGGCTAAATGCTGTGGAATTAATTGGCCCCAAACTCCCATTTTCTAGCTAAGAACCAGCATTTTCTCACATTGTTCATGTCTATCTCCAGATTTGGCTGGAGGTTTTCAGGTACTTTTTTCTGCCGGGAAGTTGTGCTTTTACTACTTAGCGAGGCATGTGCTGCCCGTGATGGTGGTAGAGCAGCCCACTCAGTAGCGTGGCTTACCCCACAGTCAGCCTTGACAGGGCTTCTCTGTGAAGGTGACACAACAGAGGGATGATTCCTCCTTGCTGGAGGCCTCTGAGGAACCATGAATGTTTTCAGTGCCAAGTTCTGCCATGTGCCATAGGAGAGCCCTCAAGATGAAGAGATGATGCTGGCCTGACTGTAGGATGGGGAGGGGGGACCACCTGCTGCTGAGGAGTGGGGAGGGGCTGCTCTGTTACTTCGAGGGCCCTCCATGCCGTGTTACAGCCCCTTGCCTGCCTTGTGCCTACAGTCTCGTGTGCATTACCGGTGCCAGTGGGGAGGAAGTGACTGGTGCTGTGGCAGTGGAGGTGCCAGGAAGAGGACGCGGCGTCTCAGAGCTCAACTTTGCCTACCAGGTGCCTGAGTCACACACCGTGAGATGCCCTCAGCTGCCAATGGACCACCTTCACAGGGCTCCCCAACCCATGGCTGTCTTGTCTGTCTTGGGGTCCCCCAGTCTGACAGTCATCTATCTTTCTTTGTTGCCCTTCCTACAGGACCCCAAGGTGTATTCCATTTTTCCAGTCCAAGGCCCCAAAGCTGGGGGCACCTACCTTACTCTGAATGGTTCTAAGTTCCTGACTGGTCGCCTGGAGGACCTTCGAGTGGTAGTGGGAGACCAGCCCTGTCGCTTGTGAGGGCTGATTCCTCATCTTATGAAAGTCTACAGGCTTCGGAGGGGAAGAAGTGGGTGGGGTGCTGGGGAGAGTGGGGAGAGTGGGGGCAGGAGGAGGATCACATCTGCCCCATAAGTGGCCAGACCTTTCTGAGGCCAGGGTGTGTTGGAGACTTCAGTCAGAAAGGAGGGGAGTTGAATAAGGCCTAAGCGGATCCCCCATCCTGCACCCCTACCTGCCTTCCACTCTCGTCTCCCTTCTACAGGCTTCTGGAGCCACAGTTGGAGCAGCTGCACTGTGAGACCAGCCCATACCCCACACCTGCCACCCTTCCTGTGACTGTGTGGTTTGGGGCCACAGAGCGGAGGCTACTGCATGGGCAGTTCAAGTATACAGCAGACCCTAACGTCACTTCTGCTGGCCCCACCAAGAGCTTCCTCAGGTTGGCACTAAAGGCTCAGTGCATGACATGTGATAAGGAGTTCTACTCTGGGAGCAGTTCAGGGCTTTCTGTGGGGGGCTGTGAATCTGTGCTGCTGATACAGAGAAACGTTCTTATTCCCTGGGCTCGGGCTGAGCTAGCTGGGACCAGGTCGTACTTTCAATCCTGGTTTTAGTAAACTTTGTGTGGCTTGTGTGCTGTGTTTCAGTGGAGGCCGTGAGATCTGGGTCCGTGGCCAGAATCTGGATGTGGTGCAGACACCAAGAATCCGAGTGACTGTGGCTCGGGGAGCTCTGCAGCCTGGTCAGGGTCTGGGGCGGAGACGCCGTGTGGTCCCAGAGGCAGTGTGTTCCCCTGGAGCCTCCTGTGGCGGTCAGCGGGTAAGCCAGTTGGGCCTCCCTGTCTGCATGAGGCTGGCCTTCCTCTCCCCTTCCCCACCTTCCTGCCCCCAGTGGCTGCTCACATCTTTGCTCAGCCCCCTTCCCATGCAGCCCTTCACGTGACACTTCTGTCTTCTCCAACAGTTTGAGGAACCTTGCAATGTGAATTCCTCCCAGCTCATCCTGTGTCGTACACCTGCCCTCCCAGGCCTGCCTAAGGACCCCTTGGTGGAATTTATCCTCGATAATTTGGTCTTTGACTTTGCAAAACTGAGTCCTACTCCCTTCTCCTATGAGGCTGATCCCACCCTGAAGCCCCTCAACCCTGAGGACCCGACTGCACCTTTCCGGCATAAGCCTGGGAGTGTGTTCTCTGTAGAGGTACTACTGCTCCTTCTCAGCTCGGCCTCAAGGCTCTTGTTTGGCAGGACAGCACTGTGCATGAGGTGGAGAGGCCAGGGTGATAGAGCAAGGGCTGGGGGCTCCTAGGAGGGCTTTGAGTGGTGGCCTGGGTCCTGACACTCCTCAGCAGTGGGTTGGTACCCACAGGAGTGGGCGGTGTGGTGCACAGCGGATAATGGGCTGATCCCCATGTGGTGGCCTGATGCAAGGCATGTGTCCTGGCTGCGTGGGAGGTAGAGGTGGGCATTGGGATGGGCTGTGTACAGACAGTCTTTAACTACCTGAGGGCCGTCTGACCCCGCAGGGGTTTTGGTTTTGTTAGGTAATGGGCAAGATTTGATTCTCCAGTCCCCTCCTCACCCTTGGTACTGGGGATTGAACCTAGGGTGCACTGAGCTACATCCCATTCCCTTTTCTAAAGTTTAAAATATGGTCTCACTAAGTTGCTCAGGCTGGGCTTGAACTTGAGGCAGGTTCTATACATTTTTAGCTCTGAAAAAGAGAGGAGAAGCTGGAGCAATCTAGTAGACCTCTCCAGGACCACTGGTTTCAGCTCAGGGGAAACGGTGCTGAGCGACTGTCAGCCCTACTCCCCAGGACCGATCTTTCCATGCTTGGAGGGTTGGATCTGAGTGACCACCAGCTCCTCGGGAAAGGTTTTGAATGACGTATTGGTGACTCTGTATTCCAGGGGGAGAATCTGGACCTTGCGATGTCCAAGGAGGAGGTAGTGGCCATGATAGGAGATGGCCCCTGTGTGGTGAAGACCCTGACCCGGTACCACCTGTACTGTGAGCCCCCCATGGAGCAGCCCTTGCCATGGCATCGTGCCCTCCGGGAGGCACCTGACACTTTGCCTGAGTTCACGGTCAGGTTGCCAGTTCTGGGCAGGGCTGGGTGTTGGGGAGATGCTCAGTGCTTACTGACAATACTCCCCACACAGGTACAGATGGGGAACCTGCGCTTCTCCCTGGGTCATGTGCAGTATGATGGCGAGAGCCCTGTAGCCTTCCCTGTGGCAGCCCAGGTGGGCTTAGGGGTGGGCACCTCTCTTCTGGCTCTGGGTGTCATCATCATTGTCCTCATGTACAGGTGGGTACAGCATGTGTGACTGGGCTAGGCAGAATGGGACTGGCTGGGAGAGGAGCAGATTTGATCTGAGCTCAGCAAATGTCTTCTCTAAAGGCCAGAGAGTAGGGCTTTGAGGGGATTTGTAGGCAAAATGGTCTCTCTTGCAACCCCTCAGCTCCGCCATTGTGTACCAGAGCAGCCATAGACAGTATGCAACATTGAGCATGGCTGTGTCCTGTATTAGTACTGCATGCTAACCAACTGCACCACTGGAGCTCTGTGGCTGTGTTCTGACAAATTTTTACTTATGGAAATAGATCATAGGTCAGGTTTGGCATGATACAGTTTGTAGATCCCTGGATGCAGTTGTGCCAGGTAGATGCGGATAGGTGGGTTGGCATTCTGGGATGGAGTAGGCTAAGTCCTAAGCCAAGCCTTGTGTTGGCTGGGCTAGATTAGTTTGTATTGGACAAGGTCAGGCTATAGCTAGGCCAGAGTTGGGCGGATCTGGGCCACATGGGACCTAGCAAGGACTTTGGCCTCCTCTGACCTTCCCTTCCTGCCTTTGGTACTGTGCAGGAGGAAGAGCAAGCAGGCCCTGAGGGACTATAAGAAGGTTCAGATCCAGTTGGAGAATCTGGAGAGCAGTGTGAGGGACCGCTGTAAGAAGGAATTCACAGGTGAGGCTCCTACAAGTGGCCCCAGTTTCCAGGGCTCAGTCCACAACTGCTCCCATCATATAGAAATGATATTGAGACTGGCCTCTTCTGCTTAACAGACCTCATGACCGAGATGACCGACCTCACCAGTGACCTTCTGGGCAGTGGCATCCCCTTCCTTGACTACAAGGTGTATGCCGAGAGAGTCTTCTTTCCTGGCCACCGGGAGTCTCCCTTGCACCGGGACCTCGGTGTGCCTGAGAGCAGGCGACCCACTGTGGAGCAAGGCCTGGGGCAGCTCTCTAATCTGCTCAATAGCAAGCTCTTCCTTACCAAGGTGCTGCCCCAGCCCTCAGCAGGACCACCTGCTCTCTTGAGCCAGTCCTCTTTATTCCGCTGTTTCTGAGCCCCACCTCTCATGATCTCTTCCGGCCCAGTTTATACACACGCTGGAGAGTCAGCGCACTTTCTCAGCTCGGGACCGCGCCTATGTGGCGTCTCTGCTCACTGTTGCCCTGCACGGGAAACTTGAGTACTTCACCGACATCCTCCGCACCCTGCTCAGTGACCTGGTAGCCCAGTATGTGGCCAAGAACCCCAAGCTGATGCTGCGCAGGTCTGTATGACTGTTGGGGCTGCGTGGAGCCAGAAGCTAAGGTGGGGCCTTAGATCTGGGGTCGGCTCCATAGAGAACTCCACAGCCCCAGTGCTGACCCTGGCCTGCCCCTCTCCTGTCATCTTAGAACAGAGACGGTGGTAGAGAAGCTGCTCACCAACTGGATGTCTATCTGCCTCTACACCTTCTTGAGGGTAAGGAAGGCTGAGGCTGAGCTCCTGTCCTGACTGGGTTGGGCCCCTAGCACCTTGCACCCTCCTTCTGGCATGTCCATGTCACCTTTGGCCTGCATGTTGTACCCTTCTCCAGCATGCATCACATCCCATACACCTCTTCACTTGTGGGGCCCCTAACTGCCTGCAACCCTCAGGACTCGGTAGGGGAGCCTCTGTACATGCTTTTCCGAGGAATTAAGCATCAAGTGGACAAGGGGCCAGTGGACAGCGTGACTGGCAAAGCCAAATATACCCTCAACGATAACCGCCTGCTCAGAGAGGACGTGGAATACCGACCCCTGGTGAGGGAGTGTGTGTTCATATGTGGGCAATAGGATCAGTCTCCAGTTGGGGTCTCAGTTTCTGAGGTCTGTGCCTGGATATAGAGCCAGCCTGCCCTCTGGCTGCCCATTGCGGGGAGAGGTCTTTTTTGCGGGGGAGGACTGGGGGATTGGACTCAGGACATTTCACTGGCCAGGCAGGTGCTTGTACTGCTGAGCTATCTCCCCAGCCCTGGGGAGAAGTCTTGATTTGTTTACTTTTGGTCATGCTGAGGATGGAGCCCTGGGCCTCCTTTATGTTGGTTTCACCTGAATAAAGGGAGGCTTGCACTCACTCAGATTCTCCACAATTCACTACAGTGTGCTGGGTGTGGGGTTGCTGTAGAGGAAGCTGAAAGCTGGAGGAGGCAAGGAGGAGGAAAAACAGAACTAGCGATTGCTGGGTACTTGGGGATCAGGTGCTAAGGCTTTTTCATGGGTTGTCCCTGTCCTTGGGCTCGTGTCCTGAATGTGACTCAGTTCCTGACCACTTTCCTATGTCCCTTGTAGACCTTGAATGTGCTGTTGGCCATGGGACCTGGGCCGGGAGAGCCCCAGGCGGTGCCGGTGAAGGTCCTGGACTGTGACACCATCTCTCAGGCCAAGGAGAAAATGCTCGACCAGCTTTATAAAGGAGTGCCTCTTGCCCAGCGGCTAGACCCACACAGTCTTGATGTTGGTGAGGACCTAAAGCCAGGGGCTTGGAGACCTGAGGTGGTGTTAGACCTGGGCTTGCTTGTCACCCAGGGTGGGTGGTGGGTGGGATGTTGTGAGTTGGGACACAAACGGGCTCTGGAGCACTTCTCAGACAGCTCTCCCCTAGACTAGAAGGGCTGGGTGGGGCTGACCCCAAAGAAAGGGGTATCCCTCTGCCAAGCACTTTTGTCTTTGTAGAATGGAGGTCTGGGGTGGCTGGTCACCTCATCCTTTCTGATGAGGATGTCACTTCTGAGGTCCAGGGTCTGTGGAGGCGCTTGAACACTCTGCAACATTACAAGGTGGGAAGGTGGGGGTGGGAGCGGGATGACGGGGTGCAGTTGGTGGAGGGATCACCAGCTGTGGTCAGCAGGTCCCGGATGGAGCAACAGTGGCCCTTGTTCCCTGCCTCACCAAGCATGTTCTCAGGGAAAACCAAGATTACGTCCCTGGAGAACGTGAGTACCTGCCCCCATCCCCACAGCGGAGCTGTAGATTTGCTTACCCAATCTTGGGTAATGTGGGGAGTCCCTTTGGCCCTCAGAGTGGGGTTGTGCCTATTTCCTTTCTACCTAAAGATGCCTCAACCAGATGCCTCTGTTCCTGGGAGAGTTGGTAGGACCCCAGGGGCCCAGAGGAGGTGGCATCTGGTGTGGGGCGATGAGTTGTGGGGTCTTGGCACAGGGACTCCTATGCTGGAAGATGTGGATGAGGGGGGCATCCGGCCCTGGCACCTGGTGAAGCCGAGTGAGGAACCAGAGCCACCCCGGCCTCGGAGGGGCAGCCTGCGGGGTGGGGAGCGGGAGCGAGCCAAGGCCATCCCTGAGATCTACCTGACCCGCCTGCTATCTATGAAGGTGGGGTGCTGGGGGGGGGACTGGCTTGGAACAGGACGGGCAGTGGGGTTTGGGTGTGGGGAAGTGACCACTTGCGGGGCCTGGGGGTGGTGTGGGGCTTGCAGAGGCCGCGCTGTGCTGGGGTACCCTCGCTGACTGCGTGCCTCTGCTTTCCGTCTTCCCGTAGGGCACCCTGCAGAAGTTCGTGGATGACCTGTTCCAGGTTATCCTCAGCACCAGCCGCCCTGTGCCCCTGGCGGTGAAGTACTTCTTTGACTTGCTGGATGAGCAGGCCCAGCAGCATGGCATCTCCGACCAGGACACCATTCACATCTGGAAGACCAACAGGTGGACCGGGGGCTGGGCTCAGTGCCTGCGTGTGTTGGGGTCTTCCTCTCCTTCCTCCCCCGCATGCTCATCGCCGTGCTCACCCCGCCCGCAGCCTGCCTCTGAGGTTCTGGATCAATATCATAAAAAACCCGCAGTTTGTGTTCGATGTGCAGACGTCTGATAACATGGATGCGGTGCTCCTTGTCATTGCACAGACTTTCATGGATGCCTGCACCCTGGCTGATCACAAGCTGGGCCGGGTGAGCCGCTGGGCTGGATCCAGCCAGGAGGGGCTGGGAGGAGGATGGGCTGCATATAGATTCCAGGCTCATCTGAGTTTCAGAGTGGCAGCTTGGGAAGGACAGGAAGTTGTGGGAGGTCTCTGACCTGAGGCATCTCTAGGCCAGGCCTTGTGGAGGCTCCCTGGAAGTTGGCAGTGTGTCAGTCTTAAGGGATGAGCTAGAGCCGGGGATGCCCTGTGCCAGGGTTGGGATGTGGTACAGCCTGGTATGGCTGGCAGTTTGTGGCAGCCGGCCGGGACTCCTTGGTGAGGGCTCACTCTGAGGGTAGCCTGAGGCCTGGGAACTCAGAGGGAGATGTGCTATCCTGTGGACAGGCAAGGGCCAGGTGCAAGCCCACAGGAGGGCACAGGGCAAGTGGAAGCTGTGGACTGAATGTGAGGGATGCAGAGGATGGAGGAATTCATATGATCAGGAGTGTTTGGCTGTGGTGAACTCAGATAGAAAGGGGGTGAGCCTGTGGTATTTTGGGGGATACCGGGTGGTTTCCAGTAGAGGTATGGATTCTTCAAGCTCAGAGCAGTTCCAGGCTGCCTGGTGAATTTGACACCTTAGGGTAGGGGGCGTCTTTCTCCCAATGGTGTGGCAGGGAGGCAAGTTTGGGGGAAAGCTAAGTCTGAGGGCTATGCTGATAAGGCAGCTGGGAAGCACAGAGGCATGCTGTAAGTGGTCCCGCAGCACTGAGTTTGGGAATGTATGATTACAATAGTAAAGGCCCAGAGTCTGTGGCATCTGGGCCCCCCGGTGTGTCTGCTGAGCCAGGGCCTGAGTGGCTCCACAGATCTATCAGTGGGGCTCTGCTTAGATCAGTCCCCTGGGCCCCATACTTATAGATCTCTATGAAGAGGAATATATAGTGCAGTCTTTGGGGAGCCATTTTTGTTTAATTATTCTGCCCATGATACAACTGACAATCACAGGGCCACACCAGGAACCATGGGGCTGCCTCCAGGAATGGGTGTTAGGTGATGGCTGGGTTTTTGCCAGGGCTTTGTACTGTTTTTTTCTTCCTGACAGAACAGCAAATAGTTCCTGGGTATCTTAGAAATAGTGTAATCAAAGAATATCAAGGGTCTCCCTGTGAAGACTCGGGAGAGCCCAAATCTCTCAACTCAGGTTGGGAGATGACCTGGTCATATGTCCTCTTTCTCACTCGGGTAGCACCACTGCCACCTTTCTACCTTCCCCACAGTGTTAGCATGAGGCAGAAGTCCTAGAGCAGGAGCCTGCTGCCTGAAACCTGCAGCTGCTGGGACTTGAACTCGGTGTGTTTATAGAGGCAGTGTTTGGGTCCATTAAAACTGTGGTCTCTGAAGGGCTGTGGTCTCTCAAGGGCTAAAGAGACCCCCTTGAAATCTTTTTTTTTTTTTTTCCCTTGAAATCTTAGCTGAGCCACTGGGCAGTGAGATAGTCTAGGGCAACTTAAAAGCCTTTGTGCACATGGGGTGTGAATGCCAGACATCACTGAGGATCTCTGAGAATCATGCCCTGCAGGCTGCAGGTGGAGGTGGGATCTGAGCTGAAGAGACAGGACACTGTGGGAGGGAGTGACCTACAGGAGGAAGTGGGTTGGGGGGACCAGCCATTTTCTGGGTCTGAGGGGTTCCTGAGGCGTGGAACCTTCTGTTTTAAAACTGAAGCACTCTGCCATAAAGGGTCAACTTGAGTCATTTGTAGGATAATAAATGTATCTTGATACCATTATGTTGAGTGGCATAGATCAGACACCTAAAGTATAAATCAAGAACAAAATAAAAGATAGTACTAGGAAGTAGGGAGACAGATCTTGCCCAAATGGGAGGGGAGGGATCAAGAGTTGGAGGAAAGGTGGGGCTAACGGTGAGGAGTAGGGGGCGGAAAAAGTAAATGCATTATGCTTGGACATCAGCTGCTCACAAGGACTGTAAACATTGTACACTGAAAACATGTACTAACAAAAATAAAACGAACAGATCTTTGAGGATCTTTGAGGGCTGGGGAGCTGATCTCTCTAACGGGGTCTCATCTGTTTCCTCTTGCACTGCCTTCCTGTGTGTGCCCAGGACTCCCCCATCAACAAGCTTCTGTATGCACGGGATATTCCCCGTTACAAAGGAATGGTGGAAAGGTACTGGGGAAGGCAGTGGAACTTGAGGGGCTGTTGGGTGTGCAGGCAGCTGAGGCCCTAGGTGGGCCCTCGTGGGGGCTAGACAGTGTGGGCTTGTTTACCCCGCAGCTGCTGCACTGAGTTTTCTGGCAGGTACTACGCAGACATTAGACAGACCATCCCAGCCAGCGATCAGGAGATGAACTCCGCCCTGGCTGAGCTGTCCCGGGTAAGGCTTTGGGGTTGGGCACAAGCTTCCTGCTATAGTAGTCCTGCTTCCTTTATCTTTTATACTTCTGCCCCAACCAGCTCATGGAGCTCATGTGTAGGGAAGCTCTTGGGACCTTAGCAGCCCATAAGTCGGGTGGGCCATCTACTGCTGAACAAGGCCGAGGCTCCTAGCATCTTATCGTAGAGCAAGCAGAGGGCTTGTCTTGGCAGCTACTATTGAATCTGACTGAGCCAGGTGCCTGAGTGTGTGCAGCCCTCATTGAGTTTGTGGAGTAGCTATGACTCTGCCTACCCATGCCTTTGCCTGCTTGGTTACCTCGGTGGTGCACATTTCCCTCTACTCCTAAGCCCTCAAATGATAAATTCAGGAATCTATGAAGGTCATTTCTGAAATGATTGTGACAACCACAACTACAGAGGTAACAGCAGCTGTGCTTTTGGTCCTGCTGTGCGTCAGGGCCTTCACAGGGTTCTCTCTGTATTTCCTTTGATCCCCATATGAGCTGCACAAGTTAGGTGGTATCTACTCCACTGTCCAGAGGAGAAGTTCAGGTTTAGAGATGTCCCTGTGGAAGGGAATAGTTGAATGAGATCATTGCAGAATTACCCTGGGCCCAGACTGCAATGACATCTTATCCTTGAAGGCAGTCACCTGGGGTGGGAGAGAGCCACACTAGAGTCTGATGGGGAGTGGGTGGTGCAGTCCCAGTGGGAAGCCAAGTCCTGCTGAAACTAGACCTGGGGTCTTCCTGCTAAGGGGGCCTTTCTTCTTCTGACTTGCCCTAGCATCCTCAGCCCACCCCTGTGGCTGGCTGGACCCCTCATCTCTTTGATTTCTTTTCTACCCTCTCTAGAACTACTCTGGTGACCTTGGGGCACGAGTGGCACTGCATGAACTCTACAAGTATATCAACAAATACTATGACCAGGTGGGTAGGCCCTGGGCCCTTACTGAAAGCCTCACCTTGAGGGATGTCCTGGGGGCTCAATGGACAGATGCAGGGACATCTAGCTCGGTGGCTCGGGCTGGGGGACCTTTGGGTCTCCTGCAAGCAGAGGAGGAAAGAAGCTGAGTCTCTTAGCAGTTTGGAGAGTGTCTTTGGCATGGTTTCTGATGTTGACTCTGTTCTTCCCTGTCCCCATAATCCTGGCCTTCAGCAGGGCTTCCAGCATGGTGGTAGTGTTTGGGGGTGGGGAGGGCTGGGAGCCCTAAGTCTAGAGATGGATGTGGGATGTGCTGGAGGATCACACAATTGCCATCTCTGCCCTGACCTCATCCTTACTCAGTCCCTACCTGATTCCAAAGTTGGTGGTTGATTGAACATGGCCCTACTCTGGGCCCTGATCTGTCTGGGCCATGTGGACTATGGGAGAGTAGAGTCTGGGCCCATAAGGTGAGTGAAGGAACTTTTTTTTCTTTTTTTTTTTAAATTCTTAACCATGCTTTTTAAATTTTAGGATTTCTTCTATTTAAATTTTTTTTAATGGGGGCCAGGGAGATGGCTCAGTGGAATAAGCGCTTCCCCGGCAAGCGCAAGGACCTGAGTTCAATCCCCGGTTCCGCAAAAAA
>NW_004524723.1:87706-90729 GCF_000260255.1 Octodon degus | reverse complement strand
CTGTCAGAGATGGGTATTCTATTGGCATCTAAATACTATAGGTGCTTAAATTCAGCAAAACAATCCAACATAGTCCAGCAGTCCACAATAGTAGTGGGTTATCTGCAGAAGTTGTTGACTTGAGCCTTTCACAGCTCAGCATATTAATATGGCTTTACTTTATATACCTCATTTTTATATTTTTCTGCTGGATGGTTAAGACCAAGATAAAGTAAGACCTATATAACAAGAAATGTAACTTTTGTATCTGATAAGATCAGTCAAGTCCCCTCAGGATTTATCCTGTAACCCTATACTGCAGTTTGCAAATACTTTGTCAGTGTCAGCCCCGTGGATGAATCACGGCCATTGCTTGACGAATGTGCTCTCTGTGAAAGCCTGAGAGAATGTTTTCTCTCCATGTAACTCTCCTTAGGCACACTCTATGTCATCGATCATGTCGCTCAGTGGCCCCATAATCTCCTTGATCAGAAAATTTGGGACACAACTGAGTTACAAGATGTTACAGTATAGGTTCTCCTATGTCCTGAGTTGGCACTTTCTTTGGGATTCCTGGACTGTGAGTGCCTGATGGAATTGTCCATTCCCATTTGGGCAGCACCAGTGATGTGGCTTCTGCCTGGTGGATGGCAACTTAATACTCGGTCACTCTGGGTTGTGCAGGCTTGCCTGGCATGGTGTGGCCATGTCATGGGCAGTCGGTGCTGTGATGCAGTCATGTTGCCTTGTGGGTAGGAGCCACTGCCCTTCCACTTTCCACTTATTGCCTCTGAAGAAGCTCTTACTCATTGTGCAGTTGTTGGTGTGGCTCAGTGGCTGTGGTAGGTGGCACATGGGCCGAGAAGGTGCTGTTGACAGGCGGGCAGTGGGCGGCAAAGCCTGTGGCAGGGCTCTGCAGCACTGGTGTGCAGGCCGGAATAGCTTTCCTGGTGAAGTGGATATTTGGGTTTTGCCACCATTGCCAGGTACTGTGCATCACTCCCTAACTCATCCTTCAAACCTCAAGGTGCTTTCTTCTGTCATCCCCTCTCACTAGCGAGACCCTGAGGTCACAGGAGATCAGGGAGGCCCCTGCCCCAAGTTCTGTTCAGCATCTCGGGAGCCTGGTGAGGTTTGCAGTGACTTCGTGGGCCGAGGCAGTCTCCTCTGATGGTGTTGGTGTCTGTATTTCAGATCATTACTGCTCTGGAGGAGGATGGTACCGCCCAGAAGATGCAGCTGGGCTATCGGCTCCAGCAGATTGCAGCTGCTGTGGAAAACAAGGTCACGGATCTGTAGGGACCCAGGAGCCCTGGCCTGCTGTTGCCTCAGCCCTGCCCGGGCAAGCTTGCAACCTTGAAGGAGAGACCACCATCTTAGATGCCTGTAGTGACTGACAAGCAGAGTTAGAGGAAGGTGGCTCCCAGTCTCCTTAGAGTTCTGGTCTGGGTGCAGTTGGACCATTGTGCAGGCCAGGGGCCTTGAAGCTCACAGGGCGGTGCCTCGCTGGCTCTGAGCCCAGTGACCCTGTGAGCTACTTCCTGTGTGACACCAGCCTGCAGGGAGTTGGGGATTAAGGGTTTCCAGAAAGTGTCTGGAAGGGCCTCCAGGCCCCTGAAGAGACTGTACTCTTTGTGAGTACCGGCTTTTGTTCCATCAGGATTCAGAGAGGAAGGAAAGCCTTCCTACTTCTTCCTCTTTTGTCCTCTTTGAACTTGGTACAGCTGCCTCTGTTCTGTTGCTGCTGCCACCTGCAAGGTCTGAGAGACAAATGCCATTTCCAGGTCACGGCACACTGACCTATCTGCTGGGCTGGCTACCTCAGGCCACCCTGCCTCCCAGGCAGCACTGGGTACTCTGTGTGAGGGGCATGAGCTTCAGGCACCCCTCGAGGAGAGGGTGGCCTGCTCACCCGGCTTGTCATTAAAGGATAACACACTGTGTGGAGTCTGATGTGTGGGCCACCAGCCCTGCCCTAGTATGTGGGAGGGAAATGTGCTTGGCAGGCACCTGGGGGAAGCTGACTGCATGTGGAGGTGTCAGCTTCTGTGGCCCCCACTGAAGGTGCCAAGCTGCAGGCCTGCCTGGCTCTCCTTGGCTCCAGAGCATGTCCTATGGGGTACAGATGGGAAAGAAGTGAGAACTGCATCCAGCCAGGGCTGGGTGAGGCCTGTGACTTGAGGTGGAAGAGTTCCCTGTCTCTTCAAGGAGCCTGACTGTCTGAAATTTGAATGTTTTACTATCTTCCATATTCCATTTAATTTAAAAGAAGTTGGAGCAGGATGGCACCATGGCAGCCAAACTCAGCACAGCGTGAAGCTTTTTCTGTGGCCCTGTTTCTGGACCTTTGCTTCCACGACTTTCTTTCAAGTCCAGGCAACTTGGGGCAGGGGTTCCGCCTAACTGCCTGCTGCATAAAGGCACCTTGTTTATTTTTTCCCATTGGTAGCTGGAGGTGAATTTTCAGATTGTTTTAGTGGGGTCTCACATTGTTGTTGGGTCAGTAAGGCTTGGGGTTGATGCTCTTTTGACTGAGACCACTCTTGCCCTCAGCAGACCAGACCTTACCAAGCAGAGGCTAGGTGAGGGCTCTTCAGACAAGGATCCCAAGAAGGCTCACTTGCCATTACCCAGTGACCTCCACCCCTGCCTCCCTTGCTCTCTGTCTAGAAGCTTCAGCCTCCCCTTGGGTTTTTCTTGAGTGGTGGAAGAGACAGAGGCTGATGCGGTTGCAGGAGTCATCATTTCCTCCCTCTTGACCACAAAGCAATCTGCAGAGTCCATCTCTAAGGTAGCAGGAGGCACAGTTGGTCTTGTCCGTGTGAAGAGGAGTCACAGTGCCATTCTGTGCTGGCTCTAATGACCCTTCTTCATTTCTACCGAATGTGCGGACCACAGTCAGGTGCTGTCATTTGGGAGCATGTGAACTTTAGTTCTTTGCCCCAGCTAGGTCTTTTTTTCTGATACTGAGGGTTGAACTCAGAACTCATACCTGCTAGGCAAACACTCCACTGTGGAGCTATGCCACTAGCCTATACATATAT
>NW_004524723.1:81231-87585 GCF_000260255.1 Octodon degus | reverse complement strand
TTTGGCCTCCAGAATAGCTGGTATTACAGGTGTCTGCCACCACCCCTAGCCCAGCTAGATTTTTATAGTCCCTCCCCATGGTTCTAAATTTCCTCTGGTAGCTTTGGCCAACTATGGAGTTGACAGTCTCACAGAGCAGGGCCAGTGGGGAATTACAGTAGGGTGGACTTCAGCAGGTGCTAGGAGAGACAGCCTTGGACAACTCCACAGGGACTATGGCAGAGCTGTGCTGCTGTGCCAGGCTCTGGAGTTGAGGGCTCCCTGGGGAGGAACGCCAAGTCCTGCGTGCCTGGGCCTGTGCATATGGAAGCATAAGTGCTGAACATGCTCTAAATCATGCACTTTCAACTCCCTTCACAGAACATTGTTAGGATAAAAGACGTAAAGGAGCCGGGCATGGTGGTGCACGCCTATAATCCCAGCACTCAAGAGTCTGAAGCAGGAGGATTGTTGCAACTTTGAGGCCATCCTGGGCTACATAGGGGGTTCAAGGTCAGCCTTAACTACAGAGCAAGACCACCTCTCCAAAAAACCCCACTACAAGACCATCTCTCCAAAACCCCACCACAGCAAGATAGGAAGCCCTTCACTTAGCTGAGTAATGATGCCAGCGCTGTTAGGACTTTGTGGTTGTTCACTTGGGTTTAGGCCAAAATTTCATGGTAAAACATTTGTGACTGAGTTTGACCAATTTTCTTACCAAGATTAGAAAGGTGCACATCTGTTAGCGTATAGGGTGGTTGTTTCATATCTCCGGTGGCTTCTTGGGGCGTTTGTGGAGTGACTTGGTTAACTTTTTAATGTTGAAAAATTCTGTGCTGGGCAATATAGTAACAGTTGAATTTGTGATAATAAATGTTATAATCATCTCCGAGTGCTTGGAAAGGGTAGAAGGACCTTGGCTCTTACTGACCCAGGCCCACAGATGGCCTCTTTGCCTGCACTAGGGGTGGGCCGTAGAGTGGGCCTGGCCCCCCAGGGTTCTCTGTGGGGCACTGCCTGCCACTGTTTATATTTTGCCTACGCCAAACTCCTGGATGGTAACACATTGGGCTGCAAACGTCCCTGCCTCCAGCTGCCCGGACAGCTGGTTGGTGACAGTTCATCTCTCTTTAAAAGTGTTCTAACAGGCCAGGCACGGTGGCATACGCTTGTATTCCCAGCACTCAGGAGAATGAGGCAAGAGAATTACTCGGAGATGAAGGCCAGCCCAAACTACATAGTGAGACCCTGTCTCAAAAAAAAAAAGAAGTATCCCGACAAAGAATGATGGAATCCAATTCCACATTTACCAAAAACTGGAGACAAGGAGGTTGCCATGTTGTTTAAAAAGAAGCTTCTTTCTTGGTTGTAAGGTTGAGGTCTTTACGAGTGTTTGGATTATCTGGCTAATACATGCACCAGAAACTGATCTGTGGGCTCTCTATGCCCTGTAAAGCACGTGCGTGGTTAGGAATACTGAGCTCCGATTACTGAGTCCCCTGCTGGTGTCCAGGTCTCTGGTAAGTTGGTAGAATGGGTTTGGTAGTGTACTGCCATCTGCTGGCCATCATGTGGAATTTATCTCTGGAGCTTGCCTATAATCTCAGCACCCTGGGAGGTGAGACTGGAACTTAGCAAGTTGGAACCCGTCTTGAGCTTAAACATAAAAGGCACTTGCCTGGCAACAGGAAGGTCCGAGTTTGATTCCCGGTATCAAAAGGGGTGGGGATGTAGTTCACTGTGAAGACCCAGGGTTTAATCCCTATGGCCCCTCCTCCAAGCTAAGGAAGTGCCTGTGTCTGGAACTCTTCAGAAAATCACCATGGGATGTTGTAGTGCTCGGTCTGGGCTCTACTATGAATTCTGGTCACTGCACTGCACTGGTCACTGCGCTGCATGACAGTTGTGATAACGGTGAGTGGCCAGTCAGGAAAACAATCTGTTCAAAGGAAGGGAGCTTCAGACTGATTACATGGGTGTTGGAAGGGCAGGGAGTTAAGTTATCCAGAAGACTAGTGGCTCCAGAGACTGACAGCTCAAGAACTGGCTAAGGGGACAATAGTGTGACCCCAGTCCCTGCTGCTCTGTGGCCAGTGCTGGATACCTTGGTCCACTCCCTGAGCCCCTGCATTGAGGATCAGTGTCTCTGGACCTTCTGTGGCTACTTCTGAAGGCTACCACCTTCTGAGGCTCCTCGTCCTCAGCCCAGACTCAACTTCTCCTTAGATGTCAGGCCCCAGGACCAGGGAGAGGAATGACAGGAGCCTGCTCTGGGAGACAGGAAACTTGGGTTCTAGTTTCTCCTCCCCTGCCTGGTTGGGCTTCTAGGAGAAGAGCAGAGCCCTCTGGGGTGTAGCAGGAGCCACCCTATGTCCCTGGCATATATCCCAAGGTAGTGCCTGGTAGGATTTAATGAAGAAATATTTAAGTGCTAGATCTGTCCAGCTCCTGGCAAGAAGCTGATGACATGTACCAGAAATGATGCAGCTTGGAGAGAACAATTTAAAGAACTGAGGGGGCGTACTGCCCTTGCCCACTCTGCGTACGAAGGGGTGGAAGGGCAGCCAGTGAGGGCTTGCAGCTGAAGAAGGGCTGCTCCCAGGGACGACAGCCTTGGGAAGAGGAAGGCAGCTGCTGCCAGCCTGTGTGGATTGCAGAGGGGAAAATCCTGTTTTCTGCTTCTCTCAATGTCAGTTTATCTAAGTGGTCAAGGCCCTGAAAGCTAGAGGGTGGAGCGTCAGCTTCCAGAGTGTAGAGGAGGGTGGAAAGCTGCAGAAAGGGCAGATGGCACAGCTAACCCTGCTGCCTTGGGAGGGCCCCAGTAAGTACTTTGTCATGTAAGACCACAGTTCCTGCTAAGGGAGGACTTAGTTCTCATTTTGTTTTTATATTTTTTTTTGTGTGTGTGGCTGGCTCAGCCCACCTCAGGGGCGGGGCTGGCACAGCATGTGGTGCTGGGGATGGAACCACAGTCCCTGTGCACTTGCCTAAGCTTGCCTAAGCAGGCACTTTAGACCACTGAGATATCTCACTGGCCCTTAGTTCCAATTTTAGTTCCTAGCTCACAGTGACCCGTGTGCCATGGGAGGGGCTGCACAGACTACTGAAGGACCTCGAGAGGGCTGAGGGAGCTTCTGTGCCTTCTCTCCAGGCTGGCACGATGTTAGGTGTGCAATAGGCACCAAGGAAGACACCAAGCTGAGACTGTCTGCATCCTTACCTTAGGGCAGAATTCAATAAGGGCAAAGCGCATGCCAGCACAGAGAGGCAGAGGCCAGGGTGCCTGTGTTCTCTGCACCACTGAAGTGTGCAGCTGTTCCCCACCCTGTGCAGCACACCTGACTCACCTGTGAGTCACCTAGGCTGCTCAATGTGTGTGTGTGTGTGTGTGTGTGTGTGTGTGTGTGTGTGTGTGTGTGTGTGATGTATGTTGTATATGTGGGTGGCATTTGGAAGAAAGGTACAGCAATGGAAAACCCTGGGTTTACAGCTGGAAAACCCTGTTTTGGCCTGGCCCTGCTCACCTTGAGACAGTTGACTCCTCTGAGCCTCAGGTCCCTCTTCAGTAATAGTCCCTCTTAACAACTATTCCAGGTGAGGCCTTCCAGGAAAGCTGTCACTGGAGAAGTGCCTTGGTGATTCAGAGCATCACCAAGAGAGTGCAAGTGCTGGCCATCTACTGGTGAAGGAAGAACTGTGGCATCTCTCCGGCTTTGTTGAAGAAGGGAAAGGAAGAGAGGGGACAGCTAACCTCTCCTGGGCTGAAGCATCTCGCTGTGTAGAGCTTCAGGAGACCTCTTCCCTAAGGGCCTCTTTACTGCTGTGAGTTTTGTGGTCTGCAGCAGGGCCTCTGGGGAGCTCTTTCCCCAGCCTTCCATTGTGCAGTATGCCAGGAACTATGCTTGGATGAACTAATTATCCATAAGAACAGCCTGAAGAGATGATGGTCATTGAAAATTAATCACTTTTTCTTGAGATTTGCAAAACTGAAAGACATCTTGTAACTAGGTAGTTAAGATTAGACGTGCATCCTCTGGCCATAAGACTGCCTTGGAGAAAGTGCCCCCTGTCTGTGATCTCCATCTCCCATAGACATTGCCCCAAATCAGCTTCCTGCCTAGCTGTGCTTTCACCCATCATCTTGCTATCTGCTAATATATTATCCCTTAATGTTACTTGTCTACCACTTCCTACCTTTTTAAAAAACTATTTATTTGGCACAGGGTCTTGCTACTCACTGCAGACTCATAGTGATCCTCCTGTCCCAGCCTTCCCAGTGCTGGGATTACAAGCGTGCGCCACCACGCCTGGTTTTGATAGTTAGCACGGCACGCCCAGGGTTCTGTGGCCAGTACAGCATTCAGTAGCAGGGATTGAACCTGGGTTTTTACACTTGCCAGGTAGGCACTTAGACCTCCGAGCTATCTGTGGCACAGTGAGCAGATTGAGGCTTTGGGCCTGACCCTTCCCAGGGCACAACAGTTATTGGGCCCTGAGGTACCGGGTTCCTGTCCTGATGCTTGCTTTGTCCTCACCGCCAGTCAGAGGTTTCTTGCCTCTTCTTCTCATGCCCAGAGTCACTCCCTGGCTTTGCCTAGCAGCAAAGTGAGACCCAGGCTCCAAGTGATGCAAGAAGGCCCTGCATCTGACTCCATGTGGCTGGAGCCCAGCGTGTGAGAGACACCACACTACTCTGGCATCTAAGCTTGGGAAATAAATCTTCCTAGAGGTGCAGGGAGAGTGAATGGCTTGCCTAGGAACAGCAAATACAATAAAAGCTTAGGTCTCTGGACTTGCAGATGAAACCCAGACTCTTCCTGTTTCATGATGCCCAGTTTTAGCCTCCCTCCTGGAGGCTACATGCTGGACCTCAGACCATCTCCAGGCCCTCTGTGTCTGCAGCAGCTCCACATTGGACCAGACCCCCCGGCACTGTGTGTGGGGGGCCAGCTAAGCCCAGGTCTGTTTTTGTTCTGTGGCTCAGTCTCCTTGAAGTCTTTGGCTTCCCATATGCTCCCTGCCTCTTGGCTTTGTCCATTTCTCCTTTGAATCCAGTCAGCTTTTTTTTTTTCTTTTCCTTAACATTTGGTTCTTGACATGAAACTATTCTATGTGTAAGTATTTAGGAATTTTACTTATTTTTGAGGCAAATTCTCACTATATTGTTCAGGCTGGCCTTGAACTTGTTTATATAGCCCAAGCTGGCCTCAAAGTGATGGTGATCCTACTGTCTCAGCCTCCTGAATACTGTGATTTCAGGTGTGTATCACCATCCCTGGTTTATTTAGGAATGTTATATCTTCATATTTTGATCCTTTTATCATTATGAAAAGTTTTTTGTTTTTTTTTTAATTTCTACTAACACTTCTTTTTTTTTTTTTTTTGCTTCCAAACCTCTCCCTTTATTAACATAATTAATCTTTACTTTGAAAGCAAGCAGTAAAAACTATTCAGACTGCTTCATCACATTATTACACATAGGCAAATGAGACAGGGAGTTCTATGCTCTCAGGTTAACATGGGCACTGACAGAGATGGACTGCAGCTCCCAGGAGGCTGACCTGCTATGGTCAGCACTAGAAACAGGATTAAGGCATGATGATTAAGAAAGTCATTGGTGGCTTTATTCTTCTGCCTACTTAAAAAGTGATGTGGTGATAGTGGCAGCCAACATCATACAGGGAAGACCAAGTCCACACTTTGCCCTGAATCAACTGCTACCACGTGAGTCTTCTTGGTTAAGGCATTTGAGCCCACAGTGACAGAATAGGTCCCTGGATACACTTCTATGTAGAGGTCCTTAGCGATGTGCTTGGCAGGCTGGGAGGCCTCAGAAGCGGGCTCTGGTGTTTGGTAGATGCCTCCTGGATTGAAGGATGTCTTCTCTCTGTCTGTTCTCCCACACTGACTGGAAGTATAGTCCATGAATTCAGCCATTATTCTGAAGGAAGCATTAAGGGTCACATGGCTGTCTTCTCTCTCTGCGCGGAGAAGGCGCCGGGGCTCGGCTGCCCGCCATCCTCCTCTGGAGGGCCCCTCCCGGGAAAGGTCCCCCACGCCGCCCGCGGGGCGCTCCTGGAAGTGCCAGTCCACTGCCCTCCGCCTGGCCCGCTCCAGCACTTCCTGACCCAGCCGGGCCGAGCGCTGCAGGGAACGTCTGTCCACCCGGTTCAGCGCCGCCGCAGCCAAACAGGTTTCCATGTTTCCCTGGGCGGGCACATATATAGAAACCCGGCCGGGTTAGTGGGCCGCCAATCGCCGGCTCCGAGTGGAAGCCCCGGCCTCGACTAGCCTGGCGACCACCAGTGCCCCTTCCTCCCCAAGCAACACTCCAGCTGGCTCCCGGCCTGAGCTGAGGCTGCGCCCATCTTC
>NW_004524723.1:80319-81006 GCF_000260255.1 Octodon degus | reverse complement strand
CTGTTGTCTGTATTTTCTGTGAAGGCCCAATCCCTCTCTGAATGAATATATCTATATCTATAGTCTTTGAGATAGAGTTTCACTGTGCAGTTCAGGCTGAACTTGAACTCACTTTGTAGCTCAGGCTGGCCTTGAACTCAGTGATCCTTTTGCCTCAGCCTCCCAAGTGCTGGTATTGTAGACTTATGCCTCCATGCCCAGCTCTAGTTGTATATTATTTTCTTTTTGAGGAGTGCTGAGGTTTGAGACAGGGTCTTGCTATGTAGTGCAGACTGGCCTTGAACTTGCTTAGGTAGCCTGGGCTGGCCTTGAACTCAGAGCAATCCTACCTCATTCTCCTGAGTTCTTGGGTTACAGGCATGTGGTATCACATCTGGCTGTATATTAACTTCTAACTTAGCTGCCTATAATATTCCCCCTTCTGAAGAGGTACCCTTAACTGCCATGAAGGGAGAATGAGTAAAGTTTCAATTTAGTTGCTTTGAGCTGGTGTAGGGAAGATGGAAGGTAGGGATTTTCTCCAGAAGTCTAATCTAAGGGCCCTTGAATAGAAGTCATGTTGGGGTCTAGCAGTTAGGTACTCAGTTCAGAAGGTTGAGGGGCTGGGGAGATGGCTCCGTAGAATAAGCACTTGCCTGGCAAGCGCAAGGGTCTGAGTTCAATCCCCGGTTCTGCCAAAAAAAAAAA
>NW_004524723.1:78239-79484 GCF_000260255.1 Octodon degus | reverse complement strand
CATGTGGTGCTGGGGATCGAACTGCGGTCCCTGTGCTTTGCCAAGCTTGTTTCAAGTAGGTGCTTTAGACCACTGAGCCATCTCTCCAGCCCAACAATTTTGTTTTATTTTCAACATTTTTAAATCTTTTTGAGATAGAGTCTCATTATGCTGTTGAGGTTGGCCTTGAACCCACTATATAGCCTCGGTTAGCTTTGAACTCATGGTGATCTTTCAGCCTCAGCCTCCCAACTTCTGAAATTACAGGCATGTGCCACCATCACAAGATTAATGGGCAATTTTAGCTAAGGAATTTGAAGACTTCTGCTGAGCTTCAATAGCTGTTGCCACTGTGGTTCTCTAGCTTCCTTGAATTATAATAGTGATCAACTACAAATAAAGCTAAAGACTGCTACCAGGGGCTACTGTAATAATTGGAGCCTTCTTTCTATATCTAGTCTATAGTACTACATTAAAAAATATCTTTTGGTTATACCTTTCTGCTGGGTATTTAAGACCAAGTTAAAGTCAGACCTGTGTTTATCAAAATGACCTCTTGCTATCTATCTATCTATCTATCTATCTATCTATCTATCTATCCATCCATCCATCCATCCATCCATCCATCCATCCATCCATCCATCCAATGAAGGTTGGCTAAGGCTTCTCAGGTGCTACTTTTGGAACCATGTAGAGACCCTGTTAGCTCTTCTCTCAGTGTCATCTTCCAAGATAGGTCACAGTCTTGCTTGATTATATGGCTTCCTGTGGCAGCATGAGAGAATTTTCTTTGGTGATCCCTTTTTTTGCATACTGTACTTGGTTGATTCTTGTCCACTTGGGTCTATAATCTCCCTACTCAGGAGGTTGAGTGACCCACCAGAGTTGTGGGGTCCTACAGAGGTCTCTTCAATACTGGTGTGGGCCTTGATAATATCTTTGAATTATCTTTACATTTTCATTTTAGTATAAAATGACTTTTAATCAGTTATCAGGATCTAATTATAAAACATTAAATAATATGAAGAAACTTTAAATTTTTTTTATTTTAAAGAAAAAGAAACAAACATCAACACCTCCCCAGAATCCCAAAACAATATGGAAGGAAGGTAACAATAGTCAACACATTACATATTGTTATTTTCAAATCAGTTACTCAGAGTACAAGATATCAGAATTTAATTGTCCAAACAATATTAGCACAAAATTATCCCTTCAATGAACTGAAAACAATCAACGGCATAACTGTCAAAACTATCATATATA
>NW_004524723.1:67636-78139 GCF_000260255.1 Octodon degus | reverse complement strand
TTCCCATTTTATAATATCTAGTATACATTTTGGATCACATTTACTGTTTGGCTTCTCACACTAAGGGACAACACAGTGTTTACACATTTATGTCTGGTTTATTTCACTTATGAGTAAGGTCTCAAGTTGCATCCATTTACCTGTAAAAGTCTGTAGTTCATCCTTCTTGACATGAAGAAACTTTTACTGCAATTTGTAGATCCTTTGTCAGTGTCAGCCATGTGTTAAGCCTTTTTTTTTTTTTTTTTTTTTTGAGAAACCAGGGATTGAACTGTACTTACCTTTTGTGACCGACTTATTTCTAACACAAGGCTCCTGAATTCATTCATGTTGCCAGAAGTTACAGGATTTATTTCTTTTTTACTTTTTATCAGTTCAAAAGCATGCAAATATTTAAAAATATAACAAAAGCATAGATTATATAAAAATTATGCAAAGAGATACACTAGGACAGCATGGATCCAACAGAGCATATTGAAACCATACTAATTTGACACTATTCAATTTGTACTTCAAATTAAACGAAGATTACAGTGATCATATAGTGATATAAAAGGCCATTTTCTAGCAAGAACTAAATATTCTTAATACAGTGGACCTTGAAGTTACAACTGGCCTGATATATGAAAAACTTGGACATTTTAGGTTTAACTTATGACCAAAGTCTTGAGTTGTCACCTAAATGCTGACTGCTTATACAGTTATAAGCAAAGATTTACGGTGCCAGAAAAGCATACGTAAGTGTACTTAAGTGTTGGTCTGAGCCCAGATGTATGTGTTTGTGAACACATATAAGCCAGTGTTTTATATAGTCACTATGATAATTGCTCTCAAAATGGCCCCCAAAACTAGAAAAGTAGCTTAGGAAGGACAGGAAGATAAAGTCACAATGGAAAAGAACAGTGTTAAAAGACAGAAACAGACAGACTTAGACCAGTTTTTGCTTCTGAGAACACTGAGACTTAGTGAGCCAGAAGCAGGCCCTAGGGGGCTACAGGCTCTCCTAAGGAA
Source organism: Octodon degus (assembly GCF_000260255.1). Lineage (NCBI taxonomy): Eukaryota > Metazoa > Chordata > Mammalia > Rodentia > Octodontidae > Octodon > Octodon degus. The sequence goes on along the minus strand of NW_004524723.1, from coordinate 77,128 downwards.
AGAGAAGACACCAGAGAGCCAGATTCCTGGAGTTCTGAGGGGAGGAGACTCCTTCCAAGCAGCCACCTTCCGTTTCATCCTCCCTTCCTGCAAGCCACAGATATCAACTTGAATGGTGAGTACACTATAAAGTTGTTGTTTCTGCTAAATTAGGCACATTTTACAACTTTTTGGTTAGTACACTAGGAAAATTATTGGAGTTTCTGGTAAATCACACACATTATACGATCTCTTTTTATTATAAAAAGGTTAGGTTCTGGTGCCAGGTGTAATGCAGGTGGAGGGAGAGCAGAGAGATGAGCTGGGTGGGCTTTGTGTGAGCTACAAGGCTATTTATTTCACTTGGGTGTGAGTGGGCTGGGGCATACCCTAGTGATGGGAGTGCTCAGTGGTGGGAGAGCAAAGGCTTTAAAGGGGAAGGCTTGTGGGACCTGGGGGCTAAGCGGGTGTGGTCCTGCTTCTTGGGGTGGGCACTGCAGTTGTCATCAGTCTTCAGGGAACCTGGGAGTTGGGATATGGTGTCTTTCTTTGTTCTTCTTTGAGTTTTTCTGTTGTGTTTGGCTGGAATGGCCTCAACCACTGGGCATGACTCGTTTGACCTGTGTGTACTGATTTTCTGTTGCTTTGGCATGCTTCTCAGTCTGTGTTATACTCTTTGGTGGCATGGATTGGCCAACTGCCCATGATCTTGAATAAATGTAGCTGCTTACTACTACTAACAGATGTATACTTGGCAATTCTTTCCTTCTGTATATAAGAATCTGAACTACCATTGGTACTTTGTACTGTAACAGTCCCACCCAGGCAATGTAGCAAGACCCTGTCTCAAAATAAAACAATTAGGAATGTAGTTCAGCAGTACAGTATGCAGCAGCCGCAGCAACAACAAACTACTGCCTTGATGTGCACCACTAACCATCTCAGGCCAAAGAGAAATAAGCTTACTGAACCACTCCTCTCTGTTAGGTCTTAAAATTCAGTGTTTTTCTCTGTCCTTGAGAGACAGGAATCTTTGAGAGGCTTTCTGCCCAACTTTTTATTCTGCTACCCAATGCGGTTTAAGAATTTGGCAAATACTTGAAGAGAAACCAAACCAGATATCGAGATTTCTTTTCTAAAAATCTACTTTTGCTGGAATATAGGCCATATGAATCCTGACTTTCATGTCATCACTTAGTTCAATTTGCCCCTTCAGTTCGCTTCCTTATTTGTCTTGCAGTGGGAGCTCAGCCCAGGCTTCCACATTTCTGGCCTCCCAGACTACTTCGTGCTCTTAATGGCCAGATGCCCACAGGAAAAAATCAGACAAAGGACTTTGGCTTACAACTAGTTCATCTCCTTTTAATGTTCTGCCCACTCAAATCCTAGTTGCCCAGGAAGTTCTCTGAAGACACACAAATTAATTTTTTAAAATCTTATTTCCTTTCTAATCTGCTTTTCATAGGAACACAAGTCTTTCTCAAATGATTTTATCATAGCTGTGGTTTACATGATGCACACATCCTGATGGCTGTTGTACATCCTTCTCTGATATAAACTATTTAATACAAAAAGGTTAATTTCATATAAACTTGAGTTATTTGTCTCTCAAAGGAGTTTAAGAGAGTGTTTATTAGCTATAATAGGAAAAAAAGTTCTTGATGAGTACTGATCAAGATGAAAAGTTTGAGTTTGACATTATATATGTATACTTATTTTAAACAGATGGCTTTGTGGGTTTACAGTTATATGAAGCCGAGATAAAAGGAAACTGGCTACTCTGCATTTCTAAGTTCTTCTAAATTTAGCTTAGAGACTAGGGTAGAGCTCTTCATCCTGGGAGGAAGGTCTTATTTTCCTTTTTATTGTAGCCTTTATCCTTGTGTTTACTTTTGTATCACTAAGCTTGACTTAGTTGCTTAGCTCTTAACCCAGCTGGGCTGTTTTCTTTCATCTGACCCTCTATTTAGGCTCTTTTGACTATGTACTTATAATAACTAAATTACTACAACATGGATTAAAGACTGTGTAACCCATTGTCTGCTTTACATCTGTACTTTGATGTGTAAAAGCCAACTGAAATGCCACATGTTTAAAATAGAATTGTTTCCAGGACCCCCAAACTACATTTCCCCTGTGTTTTTATTTATAGTAAATGCATTTACATTTATTCCCTTGCTTGGTCCAAAAAGCTGGAAGTTTTACATAATTTCTCAGCTTGTGACAGTAACTTTATTCCTTAACTTCTCCTTCATCCTTCATCATTTCCTTCACCTCTTAGTGCAAATATTGTATCCCATACATGTTTTCCTATCCTTATACAATATACAAATATTGTATCCCATGATGTTTTCCTAAAATAATATTTCCCATCCTTTATGCTATTTTGTTCATCCTCATTACCCTTAATAACATGTGTAATAGAGATTGTAAGTAAATTATCATGTTTGTTTATTTTGTCTGTTTATTGTCTGTTTCCTTTTCTGAAAAATAATTCATTTAATGAAAGAAATCTGCACGCTAAACACCATGGTTGCTAAGAACCATGGCTGACTCAGAAGAGTTTGTGTTGGAGATAAGGACAAATAGAAATTAAAAATGTAGCGAGAAAAAAAAATGTAGCAAGAGGGAGCACTGTAGACAGGGAAAACATAGGATAAAGGCCTCATTAAGGTTTTTGAAAAATTAATAAGGCTGTTTTGACCTCTGCAGCCAGACTCCAGCAATTAGAAAAGAAAAACAACTCCAAGACAGAGTGGCATGGCACATGGGTGGCAGTTCAAGGGGGCAGAAGACAGCAAAAGCAGCAAGAGCAAAAACAGGGAAGTAAGCCATATATATCTATATATCTATATACCTATATATCTCTGTCTGTTTGTCTGTCTATCTATCTATCTATCTATCTATCTATCTATCTATCTATCTATCTATTCCAGGAATTGAGCTCAGGTCCTTGAGTTTTCCAGGCAGGCACTTGTGCCATTGAGCTGTTTCCCCAACCCCTCCTCCCTCATATTGTAAGCAGGCTACCACCCCATAGGGTGAGTGTAGCACTCACCCATCTGTACCTTCCTCTGACACAGGCTCAGAATGTCTATAAAGTAAAGGTCCTGACTCCTTGATGAGTCACGCAGATGAGCTTCTAGAGTTCTCAAATTGACACAGTGCATCAATCAGTATACCCTACCCCTTGTTGACTTGGCAACCAGACACATTTATTTAATTTTTTTTTATTTATGTGTGTGTGTGTGTGTGTGTGTGTGTGTGTGTGTGTGGACAGCTCAGCCCACCAGGGGGCGGGGCTGGCTGGCATGTGGTGCTGGGGGATTGAACCGTGGTCCCTGTGCTTTGATAAGCTTGTTCTAAGTAGGTACTTTAGACCACTGAGCCATCTCACCAGCCCCAGACACATTTATTTAAATGGGTTTTTAGATACAAGACATGCTCATTCCTGTCATTTCACAACTTGAACACTATAGCACAGGTTTAACAATCCTTAAGAATCAGTATTAAGTCTATCAAATTTACATTACATTGGAAACCTAGCATTCCACCCCTGGGCCCCCAAAGACTCATGCATATCTCTTTATGCAAAAGGCATTTAGTCCATCTCTAAGAGTTGCTGAAGTGCTAACAGTTTTAGAATTGCTGATAAGTTCAAGTCCCAAGTCTCCTCAGATTTAAGGCAAACTCTTAGATGCAAGACCATATACAGATGAAAACAAAGTTAAACACTTCCAACATTCAAGGGCACAAGATGAACATTTTCATTCCAAAGGTCACAAACGTGGATACAAAGGTTTGGGACCAAAGCAAGCCCAAAATCCAGCAGGGTAAACATTAAGCCCCATAGTTCCACATGCAGCATCTGAAACAACCTGTGGGATGTTGTGAGCTCCAAGGGGCTTGCATGGCTCCACTGCTTGGCACTTCTGGTGGTTACAGCCCCCACAGCTTCTCTCCTAGGCCTAGTGTGCTCCCTCTGTGCAACTTTCCTTAGATGATCCAGGTTCCCAGCTTTTCCAAACTTCTGGGATTTCCACTTCACCTTCAACTTCTCACTCATAGTCATATACTGCCCCCTCAGGGGCACAGTGCTTGACCTCCCAGACCTTCTGAAATTGATGAGGAGGTCTTTTTTTTTTTTTGTGGTACTCAGTATTGAACTCAAGATCTTGTACTTGCCAGGCAAGCACTTATTCTACTGAGCTATCTCCCAGGCCTGGAAATCTTCTTAACTCCATAACTCTTGCATTCTGCATGCACTGAAAACCAGTGCCATGTGGATGATGCCATGGTCTGCTGCCAGCTGGAGTAGTAGCAAGGTTTTCCTTTCTCTTGCCCACAGGGGTCAGGTGCTTGGATCACTGGGAACTCTGAATGTAATTCTGAGGAACAAATTTTCTAAGCTGTTGCCATTCTGGCACATGGCATGGGCACTGCTCCATAGCTTTCTAAGGCAAGGTGGCATGGCACAGTTACCACAGTTTATGATGGCAGAAGATAGCAAAAGCAGCAAAAGAAAAAGGGGGGAGAAAAGAGCAAGTCTGTTTTTCTCCCTTAGATCGTGAGCAGCTATCACCCCCTGGGTCGGGTGTAGCACTCACACCATATTTCATGCTCTTCTTGCACAGCATGAAGATGTTTACAAAGCGAGGAACATGGCCTTCTGCTGAGTTGAGCTTCTAAATTCTCAAGTTGACACAGTGTATCAACTATTGCATCCATCTACATAATTCCCCCGGGGATAAATACTAATAATTGGTGTTCTGAATCAGCATTAATCTCCTGGGTGGGAGGCCAAGAAGAGTCTCTAAAATACTCCATCCAGGAAAATTCTTTGTACGTTCCATGTACACTTGCTACATGACTTGCTTCCTCATTGGATCAATATTAGCTAAGAAACTATACTTGTAATCTTATTAATTGTCCATAGTTTTGTCCCATCTTATGCCTGTCTTGTGATTCTGTATCTGCCCTGTGAATTTGCTCTGTAAAACTTTCTTGAGGAATAGGGTACTCAGTCACCCACATGGGACACTTTTTGTCTCTCTTAGATGGAAGCGTTCTTTTCTCCAATAAATACAGCTTTCTTTCTCCCAGTAAATATTTCATACTCTTGGGCCAGCCAGATAGTTCAGCTTATGCAGATGCAGGGACTGGGGTTCGGTCCCTGGTGTGCCATTTGGGCCCCTCCTCCACAGCATGCTGAGACAGTGACTGAGGCTGGGCATGGTGGAGTCTGTAATCCCCGCACTTGGGAGGCTGAAAACAGGAGGATCACTATGAGTCTGATCTGTGTAGTGAGACCCTGTAGTCTCTGTACTAAATACATTAAAAAAATTATGCTCTTAATTTTTATTGCTGCTTAGAATTCATTATTCAATTTTTGAGAACACAAACTTGGCATATTGGACATCTAGTGGGTTGGGAATTATATTTTCTTTATATTATTTGGAGGTCAAATATCATCCCTATATTAGCATAACACAGCAGAGCAGTGGCTTGCTGTCCTTTCCTGGACATTACAGTGTGGCAGAGCATGGCATGGTATACAACCCTTCCCATGTTGTAGGCAGCTGAATTAGATAGAAATATTGTGGGGAGTCAGAAAGAGCCAGGCCCTCAAGGAGACAATATGGAAGACAAGGTAACTTTGCAACGTGGGAAGAGACAGACACTCCTGATGTGGGCCAGACCTCAAAGACAAAAGAGTAAAAGAATGCAGCCACATACTTCCCTAGAAATGACATCAGGTATTGATATTCTGAATAGATATCAATCACTTTGAAAAATCCTGAGTCACTAATCCAACCCTCAACAGAAAGAGACCCTGTCCCATATTCATGGCTGCTTACTACTTGACTGCCTTCCTAGTTTGGTCCTGGATTTAATCAATTTTACCTGGGCATTGGTGCTTGTAATCTCATTAGTTGACCATAGTTTTGTCCCGCCTCATGCTCACCTAAGTGAGTTCCCATTTTTTCCACCTTAGACCTGCCTCACCACACGGTTTTACTTTATAAAAATCCCTGGAAGAGACAGCTTTGGGGCAACCAGATCAGGGTTCCCCTTGTGTTCCTCTCTTAGACCGAAGCTTCCTTTCCCCAGTAAATAAATATTCTACTCTTAATCTCCGTTTGTTCCTAAAATTTGTTCTTTGGTCTTACAGAACACAAACTCATCCCAGGTACCATTCAGGTTGAAAGTTTCATTTCCCCGCATCCCAGACATTATACAGAGAAGCCTGGCTGGGCAAAGCAGCACACTTGTAATTCCATTTACTAGGGATGCCAAGGTAGGAGGATCGTAAGTTTGAGGCCAGCCTGGACAGTTTAACAAGACCATTTCAAGGTCAGTGAATAAATAAATAAATAAAGGCTGAGAATGTAGCTCTGTGGTTGAATAGCCCTGGATTTCCCAGAACTGCAGAAAGAAAGAAAGCAAGAAAGCAAGAAAGCAAGAAAGCAAGAAAGCAAGAAAGCAAGAAAGAAAGAAAGCAAGCAAGCAAGCAAGCAAGCAAGCAAAGCAAAGCAAGCAAGCCTTTTGAAAATAAAGGGAAATTTTCTCTTTTTTTTCTTTTTGAGGCAAGGTTTTACTATGCAGTTGAGGATGAACTTAGACTCATTTTGTAGCCTGGCTGGCCTTGAACTCACAACAGTCCTCCTACCTCAGTCTCCTGACTGCTGGGACTATAGCTGAGCTGTGCTCTACTAAACGGGGGTCTTCCTTGCCTTTTTTTTTTTTTTTTTGTATTTTAGGGAAGGGTCTACAGGGTGTTCAGAGTCTTACTACTAGATCGGATTTGTAGTGATCCGCCTGTTTACAGCCTCCCAAGAGCTGGGATTACAGGCGCTCACCACCATACCCAATCTCAATTGCCATCTCAGTGTTCCCTGGGGGGGGGGGCTGGTGCAGCAGGCCTGGGGACTGAACCCTGGTCCCAGCGCCTGCTTGCAGGGGTTTTAATCCGCTGAGCTATTTGGCCGGCTTTTATTTATTTATTTATTTATTTTTTATTTTAATGTATTTGGTTGTTACAGGGTCTCACTCCTCAGCTTGGACTCAATAGTGATCTCCTATTTTCAGTCTTCCCAGCACTGGAATTACAGGTGTGGTTCACCATATCTGGACTCTGTGGCCAGCTTAGCCCATCCTCGGGGGGCGGGTGCCAGCACAGCACATGGTGCCGGGGATTAAACTACAGTCCCTGGGCTCGCCTAAACTTGACTAATCAGGTGCTTTTGTCTGCTGAGCTATCTCTCTGACCTCTCCTCTCCCTTGCCTTTTTTTTTGGAGAGCATTTACTTCAGGAAACTCTCTCCCCACCTCCTTTATTTCCTCTCTCTTTCCTCAATATATTATTTGTAAGTTCCTCTCTGTGTAAGCCTCTTGCCTCCTTTACAACCCAGAGATGTCTTTCTCTAGAATTGCAGGCCTATTATCTCTGTTGATGTTTACATCAGTAAAACACTATAGAGGCCTCTCCTCATTTTTCTGGGTAGGTATGAGCACCTTGCTCCCACTTGTAAAACTATCTTCTCATAAAGATGAAAGTTCATTTTTCCATTGTGTGATGAACACACATGGCCTCCCCAGTTACCAGATGACCTTAGGATGAACTGTGCAGTAAATGCTGCTGTCAAGCTCTCTTACAGCAAGACTTAGTACGGGCCAACAAGTGCTTATCTTGAGAACATATGTGTACTAGTGTTGCATCTGGGGGACGTGAAACCCTGTCTGCATCCTCTGTGGGCAGGTTGTTCTCGGATTCATAAACTCTGCAATGAAAAATTAGAGACATGAAGTTTAAGGAAAGGAAAGCATTTTATTGGAAAGGGACAAAAAGGAGGAGAGAGAGCTACACTGATAAATGATTTGGGAGCTCCAGAAAGATGGAGGATCTAGAGCCCATTGGTCTCAGCTGCTTTTTATTGGGTGTTAGGGCCTACCCCTATCTAGAATTTGTCCTAATCTCATCACCTAGTTTAGGTCCTAGGATTTCACTCCAGGTGCCATCGTCTGTGCCCAAATTCCTAAATGAGCCTTATTTGGCTTTCCTTTGATCTGTCAAGGGTTTATCACTGAAATTTATGGAGGCCTTACAAACAAGGCTGAGTTAGCAATTAAGTATGGGGCTAGCGGACTGATATAGTAGCTTGCAAGTGGCTGCGCCTTGTCTCCTTTGCATTTCATTGGAGGTGGGCAAGGAGTGGTGACCTTGGTTCTACACACCTGCCTTCTCCTGTGTTCTGCCTGTTGCTTCCCCTCTTGTCTTATTTATTCCAGGGAAGCTTTAAGTCTTTCAGTCAGGATTAGCCAGTCTCAGTAAACTTACTGAGACTTTTATCCTATTATTTTCCTGCCTGTCTCTCTGTCCCCTTGGTATGGGGGAGTAAAACTCCTGATGTGCTAGATGTCCAAAACACCACATTCATGTTCTCTAAAATCAAGGAATGAATTCTGGAAACAATGGAGATTAAGAGTAGGAAGTATTTATTAAGAGAAAGATAGTATCTGTCTGAGAGGGACAGAGAGGACCTGGAAAGTGGGTTGCCCCTAACCCCACTTCTCAAGAGTATTTTACTGAGCAAAGCCATGAGATAGGGTTTGCTTAAGAAGGAACAGAACTATAACCAGTTGATAAGATTACAAGTACAGTTGCTTAGATAACATTGATCCAATGGCAAATCATAGGTAGGACAAAACTGGTCAACCAATAAGTATACAACACGTACAGTCTCCAGAATAATATTGATTAAGTGGACACCAACTGGGGAATCAAGTTACTTAGGAAGCACAAATGGGCAGACAAAGACTTTCCTCAAAATGGTGAGTTAAGGTTTAGTCCTTTACCCCAAGGTGATTGATATCTGCTTAGAATAACATCCTCTGCTGTTCATCCCTAGGCGAAGCATAGAGCTGGCTAATTCTTTTCTTGAAGCCTGGCCATCAGTGCATGCACCTCCAGCCTCATTCGTCTCCTGCACTGACCACTCTTCTGACTGTCTATGATATTTCTACCACACTTAGCTATTTGTAATACCCTTTGTATACAATAACTTGTATCATCTTGACTATATAAAAGGGTAAGATGTATTTCTACCTTCACAGTCTTTTAGCAGATTGACTGCGATGTCCATCATATTCTTGCTCAATAGTTATTAAATTTTTTCCATTTACTTTTTAACTTTGACAAGAGGTCTTTTGTATTGAGAGATAGTTTTATTTTAAATTGTACTTCTCTAATGCTGATTGTGGTAAGAAAATTTTATATTTGTGAGGTTATATGAATGCCAGACATATTATAAAGATGCATGTTTATCCTGAAGTAATATTCCAAAAGGCAAGATGAGTCATAATCAATAGAAATGAAGACAAATTAATAATTAGAGATCCAGATGCTTGAGTTAGAACAGGTTCAGTTGTGTTCAATATTTTCTCACTCTTTTATGTTGAAAAATATTAGAATTAAATATTTTTGCTCAATAGAATATGATTAAAATATTTAAA
>NW_004524723.1:63815-67401 GCF_000260255.1 Octodon degus | reverse complement strand
AGATTTATTAAATAGCTGTTGGTAGTTACTCAAGAGTTTTATAAAGTTTTTATTTATTTCCTAGGGGAAATATGTAAATTAGGGAAGGGCTTAACTATAAATAATTGCTATAAATTGAATGCTCTTGTATAGTTTTTTTTTAGAGCGAGAAAGAAAAAAAATTAGACTTGGAATAGATTATAAAAATGGGTGTAATTATCCATACCTTCTTCTAGTAGAACTTTTTAGAATGAGATTTTTCTGGGCTTCTCCCATTATGACAAAGCATATTTTTCTTTCTTTCTTTCTTTTTTACACAAAAAAGAGGAATATTTATTTTTAAGGTATATACTATAGACTCCCTGTAATGTGCTGCAAATTTTAAGTGTTTCTTTAACTGAGTATTCATATCAAAATTTCTCTACTGATCAATAATTGGAATTTACTTTCTGTTGAGAACAGCTGAGGTGGTAATGACCGAAATACTGTATGGTACACAATGGAGTGTTCCTTACAAAAGATTCTCCCTAAAACATTTGCATAAAATAGCAATTCAGCTAGAAATGAATAAAACAGATGGCTGCATATGCACCCTAACTGGACAATAACCCATAAGCTGCAAAATAGAAACATGAAACAACAAACACTACTTGACATGCGATCTTTGTGCATTAATTGCTGTCCTTTACTTAGGAAAATGCTCCCAGTACTTCTCTCTGGCTCCTGGGTGTGGCCAGCTAGTTTGGCACTAACTGATTCGGGTCTCTAAACGTTCTTCAATATATCTGTGTAGTCATTTCCTGCTGCTTTTCATGCAGAATGATGTCTGGCAATAGGGAAGTAATTTAAAGGGCAGACAATCAAAGCATCGTGCTTCTGGGAATCTTCCCTACAAAAGAGCAAGTAGACATTGCACTGCATATCAGGCCATGCTGAAGCTGTTATAAATTAGCTTTAATATTTCTGAAGAAAACAGTAACGTGGTATCTTTAAAGAATCTCTACTCCTGTATTTTAAAAATAGCAAAACAAAGCATATTTTTCTACCTGGAGGTTTTTTTTTGTGATAGTGCTAGGGATTGAATCTAAGTCCCTTTGAATGTTAAATTCTTCCTCTACTATTATCTTAGTTATTTTCTCATTGCTCAGACACAAAACATCTGTCACCCACCACAGGTACTTAACACTGGGTCCCGCATGCCCATCCCTTACTTTTCTGCTATAAATTTGTATGCTAGCATAGTAACAGCCAGCTGCACGTCTCAGTCCCTTTCCCTGAGGGATACAGGAAGCAACCTATGCATTTACCCACTTGGTATTATTATAATGCCTGCAAAGGATTTAGGGGAAATACAACTCCTAACCTACTAGACGTGCAAGGTACCAAGTTTGTGTTCCCCAAAACTGAAGAATGAATTCTGAAGAACAGCAGAGATTAAAACTAGGACATTTTATTGAGAGAGAGTTTCTGAGAGACAGGAAGAGACCAGGAAAATGGTTTGCTACACACGTCACTTTATAAGGGAGACTTATAGAGCAAAATCAAGAGGTGGTACAAAATTATGATCAACCAATAGGATGACAAGTAAAGATGTTTAGATAATATTGATTGAATAGTAGCAAGGACATACGGATGACATCATTAACTTTGATCTATACTCTGTAGTCATAGCCTTATCCTTACCCTTAGCTTTAGTCTTAGTGGGTGGGGGAGGATTGTCCATCCCTAATGAGGTATTGGAAATCTAAAAGAGTGCTACTTCCTTTGGTACCTCAAAATCCTGTTCATCCCTTAGAGGAATATATAAATTTGGCCATTGTGACTCTAATCTTTAGATTTGTTTCCAGCCACCATTCTGATATGTTTTTATCTTCTGCATTAACTCCCTCAAGGGCCTAGCCCTGTCTGATTGCTTACAATGTTTCTACCAAAATTAGCTCTGTATAATAGTATGATAAATGTCAAGATGTGCACATGTGTGCAAAAGTGGCAAAACAGGATTTTTACCTACCTTATGCTCCATGTAAATTGGTTTTATATATGTTTACCTGAGCATTACAGAGTCTAACAGACCCATACTACTTCAGGATTTGTCAAAATTTTTTTCTTGGTTTTTTTCTGGTAAAAGTAGCCCAATTCAGTACAATAGCACATGAAAAATTAGATCTGCATGTTTTGGGGTACCCAAAACTGAACTATCACTGAGGCCAAGCATGGTGACAAACACCTGTAATCCCAGCACCCAGTAGGCTGAGGCAGGAGGATTTCTGTGAGCTCAAGGCTAGCCTTGGCTATATAGTGAGCTCAAGGCCAGCTAGAACTGCAGAGCGGAACTTTTGTCTCAAAAAGACAAAAATAATTGGATCATGAGATCATTCAGGCATGGATGATGAAGATGATAATGAGTTTGATGTTGGCCATGTGAGCCAAAATTCCTGAAGAAGTGAAATGGACAAGAATCAATCAGTACAGATATAGGAAATACAGACTTCCTTTATTCAGATGATAGAAAACAGCAATATGAGTATATATTTGGCTAGTAGAAATAGTACAGAATGGTTATTTAGCCCAATATGATGGTCCAGTGTTAGAACTAGGCCCCACAATACAGTGAGGATCTTGGCAGGGGTGAAACCTATTGGACAGAGTGCCAGCACTACCATTCAATGTTGGAAATTGTAACAGATGAAATGCTATAAGATGTTCTGAAATACACAAATGCTGAAACATAAGTTAAAGGTTCTGTATGTACCAAGAACCAGGCTCAAAAGTGTAAACGCTATGGTTCTTTCCCGACTGAACTGAAAGCACTCAGGTCTTTTGACCTTACCAGGGCTTCCTCATGGTAATCACAAGAATGTAAAAGATATATGGAAAAGTGATGGGTGTGGGCTTGATGTTTGTAGAATAAGAATAACACTGGGGAGATTTGGGTTTTTTTCAAAGTTGCCTGAAGTTTAATAACAAAACCACTCATCATGAAAGAAAAAGAATCGATAATCTGGGGGCTATCCTCTCATTGTTTGAGAGATTTGTGGCTAATTCTTAAGCAATTTATACTACCTGAATACAGGAATATTGATGAACATCTTGCTGTGTGTTGTGGTTGCTGCAGCCTCAGTAAGTATAGTCCCCGGAAACCTTCAAAATATGGCATAAAAATTTATACCCTTGTAGATGCAAAGATGTATCTTTTCAGTTTCAAAATTTATCCTGGAACTCAGTCACCAGATCCTTATTTATTGGTAATAAACCAAATGATGTGAACAGACTTGTTGCTTACATCTCCCCAACTAAACTAAAATCAATGGGATATTACATTTGACAATTGAGGTACTGGTGTCCAATTGATGCTACATTTAGCTAACAGAGCACAAGTTGATCAGTGCAGGAAATGTACACAGGAACAAAGCAGAAATTCAAAATGAAAGATTGCAATTTCAGAACAGAGAATGGTGTAGTCTAATCTTATGATTTCAGAAAGATATAATACTGGCTTTGATTATGGCAAAGTAAAACATACTGGTACTACTGATGTCAAAATTGTACCATGGGGGCTGGGGAGATGCTCTGTGGAGTAAGCGCTTCCCTGGCAAGTGCAAGGGCC
>NW_004524723.1:53854-61510 GCF_000260255.1 Octodon degus | reverse complement strand
GCTTGCAGTTTATCATTCTTAATAGCTGAATAATACTCCATTGTGTAAAAATACCACATCTTTCTCAACCATTCCTCAGGTGATGGGCATCTTGGTTGTGAAACACAGTTTATTTCTGTGGTAGACTTCCGTTCATGTTTACACTGTAGCTCACATATATTTTTATTTTTGATGTTACCTTTTAGGTTTTATAAGCAAGTAAACAGATGATATGAAAATAGTGATATTTATTCTAAATACTCATTAAACATTTGATATTTCATTTTATTTCCCTGATGAGTGCATGTTGAACAATATAGTGGGAATCTCTTGAGAAAATAAGAGAAGAGAGCTAGCAAAACTGCCACATAGGAAAGAAATGCGAAGCACATGTGTTGTCAGTGTAAATAAAATATACTCATTGAGCAGCCAGTTATCATTTGTGAAGACTGCCTTGGGTCTGACAGTGGAAGCAGATCCAAGGCAGTCTTCACACATGATATCTGTGGTAGAGTTTCATTGTTAATTTCACCATAGTTCATATAGGTATTTATTTCTGATGTTAATAGATTCTAGTTTTCTAAGCAAGTAAGTATACAGCTGATGTGAAAATGTTGTCTATTCTAAAGACACAATACATATTAAGAATTTACTACTTCATTTTATTGCTATTTTAAGTTCCTGTTAACCACACATCATGTAGTATAGTAAGAACCTCCTTCCAAAGCAGTAAGATCACTGAGATGTCAAGTATGTCCTACTGAAAGGCCAGGAAAGCAAAACACAAGTGCTGTCAGTGTAAGCAATGTGTGTGTATGGAATGTGCTGTTGTCATGTGTGCAGACTGCCTCAGGTGTGATAATTGAAATATATATTGTTGTAAAATGCTGTTGATATTTTCTTTGTAGTTGATATCAAGAATTTGTATTGTTCTTTTTCAGACTTACTACACCAAAAAGCAGTTAGTGTTAAAAATTTTGATGCTTTTATATAAACAATAAGTATTACAAATTAATACTTTTAGGGGGATATTTTTCCTGTTAAGTGTTCATTACTTAGTACAATAAAACTCATAAAATTAAAATTAATAACTCATCAGTAGGAATATTTTATTTTATTGTTTGAGGTGGTGTATCTGACAGGTACATTTATTCGTGCTGCAGGGTAAACACTGCTGATGTAGGTGTACAGTGACATTCTGTGCTCCCATCTAACACATCTTGCTTAAATTCACAGGCAGACTGAGGTTTCATCTCATGTGTACTTGAGAGCTGGTTAATTATGACTGTGAGCAAGCGCAGGACTTGAACCTTTTAAGGCTTTGCTTCTTTCATCAGCACTTCTGATTTTATAAACAATGAAGCCCATCAACCCCATTCCTATCCAGATCTCCTGGTAGTCTTGGGTATAGTATGGCTTCATGGGGCCTCAGACATATTTAATTAAGCTTTGAAGCATCTCCACAGGATCAATCACCTAGGCCTCACCAGACACCCCTCACCCGGGAAGGTCACAGACTATGCCAAGGAATATTTTAAAGAATAAATATGGTGTGACGGACCCATGTTAAGTGCCTTGATGACAAAAGTAATCTTGTGTGCCAGATAAGGTTTATTTAAGCAGACTGTTTGTAGAGGTGTTAGTCAATAGTTGACTTGTTCCAAGGCAGGGTGGCATCAGAAAGGGGCATGGCAGAGAAAAAGCAGTTCATAGCAGGGCATTATGAAGAAGTGAGATGTCAATGGATTAGGGATTTTATACATCATTTCAGGCTAAGTCCTCAGTGAGCTACTCCCTTTAACTAGGCTTCACCTCATAAATCACATTTAGCTGTCAACTCATCAGTGAACTAACCCACTAATAAGTATCAAACCTCCACGATCCTATCATTTCCCACAGGCCCCACCTATGATTATGCAAGGCTTTGTGGGGAGATCATAACATTCTACCCCTCGTTCCCAAAAGAGTCATGTGCATCTCTCCAGGCAAAATACATTTTTTATTCCCTCTGATAGGATAGATTAAATAAAAACTAGGCAGAAAGAAGCCAATGAAATGGAGATTACAAAAAATGACCTTAAAAAAGAAACAACGGATTTAGTGTTTCTGTTTTAATAGTTAGATCTTTGATCGATTTTGACTTACACACACACACACACACACACAAACACACACACACACACACAGTTTGGAGACATGACAATTGTTCCAGCATTTTTCCTTCCAGGAAACTAAAAAAAAAAATTACTTTTTTTCCCCATAATTTTATTGATAAACAAATAGCAATGAGACAGTTTCAAACCCAATTGGTAGGACAGTTTCAATAATTAACACATTGCATACATTCTTCCTAGTGGTTAATTGCTATACAAGGTGCGGACATGATATCCTATTTACAAACACCATTAGAACAAATCCCTCAATTCATTAAGAGAATGTAACTATGTCTCTATCCTAACCACTTTGAATACACAGATACACAATGGACAATCATCTGTATACCTTTTTTTTCTTCTTTTCAAAAATTTCTAAATGTCTTAAAGACACAGTAAACCTGTAAACCCTGTTCTGCATCTCATTGTCCTTTTCTGCTGTAAACTGTGCTTACTGCACCCTTAAGCAGTAACAACATTGGTGGGCATCATGTCTCTAGAAGCTTTATTTTCTTTTTCACTTTTATTGTTTATTGGTACAATTACACATACCTAATGATCACATTTATCATAGGGAATTTGTGCCTGTACATGATATTTATTGTGATTCCTCGTTTTTCAATTCCCATCCCCCTTTAACCCTTCTTCCTCTCATTATTTACAAAAACTTGTTTTCTATTTTATCCCTCTTATTTGTTTCCTTTCCTTCCTTCTCTCACACCTCCCTCCCTATTTCCCCTTCCCTTTTGAACAATTTCTTTGAATTTCAATCCCTGGTACTGCAAAAAACCAAAAGCCAAAAACCAAAAAACAATTTCTTTGTATTTCACTATATCTATTATACATTTTGTCCCTTCTGTACACTTTCAGCGTCTCACACCAGAGAGACAATGCAATATTTACATGTGTGTGTTTGATTCACTTCACTTATGAGTATGGCTTCAAGGTACATCCATTTACCTAAGTGTCTCAAGTTTATCCTACTTTATGGCTGATTAGTACTCCTCGCATCTTTCGTTCGTCCATTCAAGATGATGGATATTTGAATTGTTTGTAAGATTTAGCTATTGTAAACAGTGCCACCATAATTGACTTCTCATGTATCATGGTGATATGATGCTTTTAATTCTTTTGGGAACATAATAGGAAGGAGAATAGCTGGGCCAAATAGGATCCCTGCTTCTAGATTTTTAAGGAGTCTCAAAATTGATTTCCACAGTGGTTGCACCAGTGTACACTCCCACCAACAGTGGGCAAGAGCTCCTTTTTCCTTGCTGCTTCTGCTTCTTTCTTCTTTCTTCTTCTTCTTGCATACAGGGTCTACAGGATCTCACTACACAGATGGGACTTGTAGTGATCCTCCTGTTTTCAGTCTCCCAAGTGCTGGGATTACAGGTAAGCACCACCACGCCCAGTCTCAGTCACTGTTTCAGCACCCCTTGAGAGTGGGGCCGGCACCGCATGCCAGGGATTGAACCCCAGCCTCTGTGCTCTGCCCAAGCAGGTGCTTTAATCTGCTAAGCTATCAGGCCAGCCCTCAGGCAACTGACAACTCTATCTTAGCCTTCATTGCTGTTTGCACATAGAGCCTCAAGGTAAGCTGAGTTGAGAGCTCAGAACCTCTTCAGCTGCTTCCTGAGCATATGCACAGCTTTATGCATCCATTAGGCTTCTGAGGCTATGTTGGAAAGCTTCAGTGGACAACACTTTTTTTTTCTTTTTAAGCTATTTTGTTAGTCTATTGTATGTTTCAACTTTTATCCACTGCATTCGGTAGCCTTGGAGTTAACTAACTGCTTGTAGTAACTCTCATGATGGTCCTTGCTACTCAAACAATAGACTTCCCACTGGGTGACATGTGATTCAGATCAAATACAGATAGTCTTAATGCGTCCTCTGAAGAACCACTGGGCATGTCAAATAATGATGTTCTGGAAATGATACCTTAAAAGAGTTGAATCACTGTTCTTTCCCTACTGGCTTCCATAGTGCCAGCTTTTATTGTATCTTTCTCTTTCTTTTTGTTTTTTTCAAGGTCTACAGGGTCTCACTACACAGATCAGACTTGTAGTGATTCTCCTGTTTTCAGCTTCCCATGTACTGTACCCAAGTGCTGGGACTACAGCGCACGCCACCACACCCAGACTCAATCACCAGCTCAGCGCGCTCCGGGGGTGGGGCCGGCCTGGCAGGCTGGGGATTGAACCTCCAACCCCTGCATCTGACTAAGCAGGCGCTTTAATCTGCTGAGCTATCTGGCCGGCCCTATTGCACGTAATTACTTTTCATGTCTACTAGGAAACTGATGAAAGAGTGACAGGAGAGGGTGAGTTAAAATGCTATGAAGTTTGCTTTTGTCATGAATTAGCTTTTTTTTTTTTTTTTTTTTTTTTTTTTTAACTATATGCATCCAGAACTTGGAAAAATTTGCTTCTGACCATTTTGGCCATTTTTGATAACTTTTATAGAGAGATTTTAGAGACCATATCAGTCAGTGCTTACTAGAGAAACTGGCTTACACTGGCCCCTCACAGAATCAGGTGTGGAAAAGCATAACAAAACTGTCTGTGTGCCAGAAATCCGAAGGCCTGACACTAACTATAGTGTCCTATGAGAGTCTCTATCAGGAGGCTGAAGGGTCTGCATTGGAGGCCAGGAGATAAAGTCCAAGGTGAGGGTGAACACGGGATCTCCCTGAGGGAACAGCAGCGAGCTTTCCTTCGTTTCCCTTTAATTCCATTCACACGGCAATCCTATTTGTTGCTACTACTCACAGTGAGTAGGTCTTCTGTCTTTAGTCAGTCCCTTCAGCCACACCCAGAACTATGCTGATCCAGGTCAGCTGGGCAGTTGTTACTCAAGTTGACATAATCAGTTAATTACCAAGGAAGTCTCCCCCCCACGCATTTGGCCGATGAATCCTGTAGAACTTTTAGACTTTTAGACTTCTCACATTCGAATGTAGCTGTTTCTAGAGATTTATGTATTTTGTTTAGGATTTGAGGATAATCTGATGCCAAACAGTACAATGACAAAAGGCACATTTTATTGTAATCGGTAGCATGAAACTATGAAATTGCAAAATAATGAAAACCTAACTTAAGGGAATTTCATGTGACTCACATGATAGATGTTTTCAAATGATGAGTAAAATTGTATAGTTATATATAGGTCACAAATGAAAATATCATTGCATAATTATTAAACATTGTTTCCACTACTCTGAACAATGGATAAAAGTATCTAGGGAAAGCTTCAAACAAAGCAGCACAGCTGAACGATAGGAAATTAGAACACACAATTTATTGTGAAGCAGTTTACAAGTGAAGAAATATAAAATTTATGATAAATGTATAAGAAGATAATTTACTAAATGATGTGGTATCAATATACAAATATGCAACTATTCTATACTAGCAAAACATTCTATAGAGCTATACAGTAGTAGTGTGAATGACTTTTATGGAAAATAACCTACCGAATGGATTCCTGGTTGGAGGCAGCAGTCACATATATGATGTGCAATTAACTTCTGAAATAGTGGCAAAGAATCTTTAAAAAAAATCTTTTCTTTTTTTTTTTTTTTTTTTTTTTTAGGGAAGGGTCTATAGGATGTTCAGGGTCTTACTACTAGACTGGACTCATAGTGACCCGACTGTTTACAGCCACCACTTCCAGGCTCAGTTGCCCCCTCAGTGCATCCCAGGGGCAGGACTGGCATGGCAGGCCTGGGGATCGAACCCCCGGCCCTTGTGCCTGCCTGCAGGTACTTTAATTAAAAAAATCTTATTGAAAATTTGGACTTGCTATTTTATATTTTTAATCCATTCAAATATTTAAAATTCTATTTCCAATATGCTTTTCTGTGCCTTTGGCAGATTATGGCCTTCAGAGGTCAAAGAATTCATCGAGCACAGTTTAAGATTTTCCCACTTCACCAGCTCAGCACTGACGCCGATACTTTCCTTTACATTTTCTTCTCTCATGGGGCTTCTTTTTGTATTTTTTCTTCTCTGGTGTGTATCAGGCTTGCTTTTCAAACTTTAGGGCTGCATGGCAAGAATTTCCATGCTTTCCTTCACTGCTCTTGACTTGGGCAGCCGTTCAGCAGCAGCTTCTGGCTCTGCAGCACACTGAGCATCCCCATCGGATGTGACACACCCATCTCCCTTGCCTGCAGATAGCTTCCAGTTCCTCTGAGTGTTTTGCATGGATTTTTTTTTTTTTTTGGTGGAACCAGGGATTGAACTCAGGCCCTTGCGCTTGCCAGGCAAGTACTTATTCTACTGAGCCATCTCCCCGGCCCCTGCATGGATTCATTGCTGGGCTTGAGGGGCAAGACAAACAAATCCTCTTCATTTACCAGAGGAGAAAAAAGGAAGATATCCAAGATGTTAAGTCCTTATTCCAGCAAATCTCCTACTTAGAGAAAGTTTCTAGGAAGCCAAGGGCATCTTTATACAGTCTTATGAAAGTGATCAGTGGTGGTCTTTAGACTGGTTCTGTTGTCTTTTAGTTGGCTGGAAGCATATCAGGCAGCTCTGGGTCCTTCTGCAGAACACTGGGAAAATGTGGAGTGTAGCGTGATGGGATTACTTTCCTAGTGCCCGAGATGTAGAAGTGACAAAGTCTACTCCATGGAAATTATCTAGTTTACTGCTCCCCTGAGGCCTTGACAGAATCTCCATCCAATGTCTGGTGTGCACAAGTAAGGGATTTTAGTCTATTTTTATCTATCTTCATTTTTATTTCTCCTTTCCATGGCTGTGATAGTATAGGAGTCAATTTTGGTTCTTGAGAGAGACTATTTTTCACATCTCTTATAGCTGAACTGTGTGCTCCAAAAATTCTTGCATTTGAGTCCTAATCTCAGTATCTCAAATGTGGCTGTATTCTGTGGCAAGGTCTTTAAAAAGAAATAATTAAGTTGGAGTAAGGACGGCAGCATAGTTCCTAACCCAGTATGATTGCTGTCCTTATAAGAAGAGGAAGGAGAAAATAAACACAGCAAGAAGATCTGATAAACACAGAGAGAAGATGGCTATCTTTAACACAAGAAGAAAGAGCTCAGAAAGATCCAACCCTATTAATCTCTTGATGTCAGATTTCTAGCCTCCAGAATCATAAGAAAATGAATCTTTATTGTTTAAGCTACCCAGTGTGTGGCACTAGGTTACAGCAGCTATAGAAGCTAATGCAGTCGTCTTCCACCAGTCTCTCCACTTAGCATTTCCTCCATTTCTGCTTCTTTCTCCTGCTCCTTGTTATTTCACAGCCAGAACACACACTTAACGAAGCCTCTAGAATCAGCTGTACATTTACTGGATTAGGGCTTTAACATTTATCTTTTTAAGGTACTTCAGACTGGTCTCAAACTTGTGGCGATCCTGCTGCCTCAGCCCCCTGAGCACCAGGCCTACATGGATGCACAGTCTTGCCGTTAGATTTAACACTTCTCTTCCAGCCAGGATTGAACACACAAGTTGCATTATATTCGTGTGTCAGTAGGGGGAGACAGAATCTA
>NW_004524723.1:49908-53064 GCF_000260255.1 Octodon degus | reverse complement strand
CTATTTTATTGTATAGTTGCATACCAACAACCCTGCTAATTGGCCTTATCATCCCTATTGTAGGACTCAAGTCCTAGAGAAGTTAAATATCTTTCTTAAGGTTCAACAAGGACTCAAATCCAGCTCACTGGCTCCCGTCTGTTTGTAACCACCTGCTATGATAGTTTGCTTGTGCATTTCATGGAATCCACATCCAAGCTTCTGTTGCTATCTCTTCTTATGTCCATCTCTTTAGTCTTTCTTTCCTCTCTCAGCCTTATACTTGGTATTAAGAAAGCATTAGAGTTGCCAGGTGAGGTGGCACATGCCTATGATTCCAGCTCTCAGGAGACTGAGGCAGAAAAACTTCTGTGAGTTTGAAACCAACTTGAACCACAACATGAGCTCAACGTCAGCCTAAACTGCACAGTGAGACCCTGTTTCAAAAAGACAAAAACAAAACAAAACAAAACAACAACAAAAAACCCCCGAAAACTGAAACACACACACAAATTAGAGACTTAATAAGTGGTTTTACAGCTCTGCCTCTAAAGCCATGTCCCATGTACCTGTTTAGTGTCAGTCTGGATCAGAGAATCTTCAGTGAAGAGTGCAGGAGCCACATTTCTACACACTGCTTAGCTCCCAAAGCTTAGCAAATAGATAATGCTACAAGAAGCAATTTTGCTTTCATTAATTAATGAAAAGTGCTGGGGAGATGGCTCAGTAGAATAAGCGCTTGCCTGGCAAGTGCAAGGGCCAGAGTTCAATCCCCGGTTCCACAATCAATCAATCAATCAATCAATCAAATAAATTTCAAATAAATTAACGAAAAGTCCTTATTATTTCTATTTCATAGATGGGCATACCTAAATAACTTTCCCAAGATGACTTAGATAATTGATGGTGGAATTGAGATTCTTCCCCGTTCCCCATTTAAGAGAGTAAAGGGGAGATATGGATGCTGGTAAGAAATTATTTGTTTCCTGTGAGGCAGGGAGTATGTCCTCCATTATCCTCTACCCATCTGTGATTACAGAGGGCCTATCAGCAGTTATCTCATTGTCTTATAAGTATGTACTTCTGTGACTGTCCCTGCTCTCGCCCAGAGACAGAGGTTATGCCTTCTTCCCACCTGTGTTTTTAGGGTCCAGCACAATCCCTGACATGCTATTTATATCTCATATATTTTTGAAGATTGAATGATTAACATATGGATGAGCCTTTTAGTAGCATTTCCAGGTGTGTTTTGCAGGTGGCACTCTTGGTGCAAGGTCAGAGTGAAGCTATGCTAAACCACGTTTACCCTTGGGTGCACCCACTGCTAGGTGCCTGGCAATGGCTGTAGTTCCATGGGCTGAGGCCCCTTAGGTGAGAACCTGAGGGAAACCTAAGAGATTGATCTACCAGGATGGGTCTGCAGGTTGTCACCTCCAAATTCTTACTTGTTCACCTGAAGTTATGCTGTTTTAGGGAGACTGGTCTACTGCCCAACCAAAGCACCACCCAACTTGACATTCTTGTTCTTGAGGGCCTGCAGAAGTCTCTGGGGAGTCTGTACTGTGCATCCTCCTGTAGACAGAGGAGTCTTGTAAGGCTCTAGGCTGAGTCATGAAGATTACACATCAGGCTGATTCTTGTTCTCCTATGTTCCTTGGGTAAGGACAATGTTTGTCCATAGTATTGTCTTCCACTCAGGGGCCAGGAATGCCCAGAAGTGTCACTGACATCCAGCTTTCACCTGCGGTCTTTTCTGTTGCAATTCTTGGCCTCTTGTGCTCCCCAGAATCACTGACATCACCCTGGAAAGCTGTAGGGTTATATAAAGGACAGCATTGTTCATTGGTGTTTTGATTATAGTCATCATTATTTGATTATATTTCTATCATTATGAGCTCATGTTTTCTGCTACTTTATGGCTCAGCAAGGACTTTGATCTAGATGATATCACTTCATTGGCTAGCATATCATCAGCCTCTGATTTTTTTCTTTTTGCTTTATACAAGAGAAACAAAATTGAAATAAAAATTAAAAATGATACAGAATTTCATTAAACAAAGTAATATGAATTTGACAGTATTTGTTGTATTGCATAGTGTTGCCTTCAACTTAGTTGTTCAGATTACATATATACATGCAGAATGGGAAGAAGAAAGAAAAAAAGGGTTGGCGAGATAGCTCACTGGACCAAAGCACCTGCTTAGGCAAGCTTGGGCAAGTGCAGGGACTGCAGTTTGATCCCCAGCACTACACGTTGTGCCAGCCTCACCTCCAGGGCAGGATGAGCCAGCCACGGAGTCTGGCTGCGGTAGTGCACGCCTGTAATCCCAGTGCTGGGGAGGCTGAAAACAGGAGGATCACTATGAGTCCGGGCTGCATAGTGAGACTGTGTAACAATGAAATACATTTTAAAAAGTTATAAGAAATTAAGAAGAGGAAAAAAATGAAAAAAGAATAAATAATTTAAGCATAAACTGCTCCTTTCCATAGACCAGCAGAAATCTGCAACATAATTATCCAAGAATCCTGCATACATATATAGATATATCTCTTTACCTCATTCCATCTCCTGCCCTTCTTTTCATCTTAGTAATTTCTTCCTTTTGGACAGATTCATTCCCTTTTTATGATATCTATTCTACCCTTCAGATTTTATTTCTCTTTTAGGTTCTTACATTAAGGAGACAATACAATGTTTGCACATGTGGGTCTGATTTATCTTACTTAAGAGTATGTTCTCTAGTTGCACCCATTTACCAACAAAGTCTCAAATTTATCCTGTTTTATAGCTAATACGCCATTGTGTAAAAAGACATCTTTATCCATTCTTCATTTGATGGGTATCAGGGTTGTTTTAAGGATTTAGCTATGACAAATTGCACTCCTATAAACATGGGTGCACATGTATCACTGTAGTATGATATTTTCAGTTCTTCTGGAAAAATACCCAGGAGGGGAATAGCTGGGTTGAATGGGATCACCAGTGTCTCCTGTTTTATATCTATGCCTTCCTTCAATGTGCTGAACAATTCTTTCATAATTGTCATTTCTTCTTTTTCTTTTCTTTTTTTTTTACTTGAGAAATTCTTCCTTTCTTTTTCTTCTTTCTTTCTTTCTTTCTTTCTTTCTTTCTTTCTTTCTTTCTTTCTTTCTTTCTTTCTTCTTCTTTCTTTCTTC
>NW_004524723.1:25840-29389 GCF_000260255.1 Octodon degus | reverse complement strand
GCAGGCGCAGGGTAGCAGGAAGCTCTCCACACACTCACCAGACCTGGGCTAGGACTGGGTCTCTCTGATGTGATTTCTTCTATAGCCTGATGCAGTTGTTTCCTCATGTCAGTTGCTAGCATTTCAGAAATTTCATATGTGTGACTTCCAAGTTCTTTCATGTCTATCTTCTGGGCTTCTCTTGGGTGAGGTGAACTGGATGTCTGAGCTTGCCTTTTGCTCCGTTGTATTGACAGTTTTGAAGTTCCCCATGTTCACACAGATTCAGCAGGGATGGGAAGGTGGGCAGGGTGTGGGTCAGCAAGGCTTCCCAACCAGTAGGGGGCAGGGTGGGCTCACCTGAGCTCACGCTTTGTGGGGTTCAGCGTGGCTTCTGCCATGGCGAAGGGGTGGGTGTGAGCTGCAGTTCAGGAAAGCTCCAAGGCTGGTGGGAGTGTGTTGAAGCTCAGCAAGCTCCTGAGACTGTGGTGAGTGCAGGACACACTCTTAGGTGTCCAGTGTCCCCTTAGCTGTCCAGTGTCTACTTGCCTTTTGCGATGCTGGGAGAGGCCACTACTGCACATCAGCAGAGCTTCCAAACCGGTCCTGCATATGTTGGACTCATCTGGTCCCCCATTATTTATTATTTTTAAATTAATTTTATTGAGAAAGACACTTTATTGTTTTTGTTCTCTCTTTTAAATAAAAAAGTGCTTTTTTCCCCTTTCTCTTTTTTCTCTACCAGCTCCACAACCCTTAATGCTAGCTTAATTCTTTTTTTTTTTTTGTATTTAGTAGAGTCCATAGGGTCGCACTACACAGATTGGACTTGTAGTGATTCTCCTGTTTTTTTGGCCTCCTAAACACTGGGATTACAGGCACATTCCACCATGCCCAGTCTCAATCTCTGTCTCAGCTCGCCCAGGGGTCGGGGCCGGCACATCAAGCCAGGGATTGGCCACTGAGCTCTGCCTAAGCAAGCTCTTTAGTCCACTGAGCTATCTGGCCAGCCCTAGCTTAATTCTCTTATGTTCTAATTCTGTACTAATACCCTCTTGTCCTAAAATATTGTACTTTTCTGTTATTTCATAGGATGGCAAATGACATTACAGAGGAAAAAATAGTATATTCTATCGTTTCTCTTTTTTTAAACCATTTTATTTATTTATTTATTTATTTATTTATTTATTTATTTATCACAGGGTCTCTGTATGCGGCTCGCACAGCATGTGGTACTGGGTATCCAACCTGAGTCCTCGTGCTTGCCAGGCTGGCGCCTAGACCACCGAGCTATCTCCCCAGTCCTCCCTTATTATTTTACTATATTTATGTGTGCAGCATACTGTAATTACATATATTAATATATCAAAAATGAATTTCTTTTTATAAACTTATTTGCTATGGGCAAAATTCCATAAAAATGTAATAACAATAGTTAGCAGAGTGTATATCACTCTTTTAAGATCTATTTACTGATACTTTTGATGTAAGTACTAACGTCTCGGATTTTTCCACTAAAGATGTAGGAAATGTATGTACCATAAACTGTACCTTAACCAACTACATGTTGCAGTCTCAGTTTCATCTGTCAGTGTAATGTAAAGCTTTCAGAACCCCATCACAAAGTCATTCCAGCTTTACCATTATAGGTGAACTTCCTTGTGCCCATATCCCTGTGTCTTGTCTTCTCTCTTTGACTTGGCTACTTTGTTCAGCATTTTCTATTACAGTGACCTCTCTTTGTTAGGCTAGCAAACTAATTTGCAGAGTTATATGACCCCCCTCTTTCTTATATCATTAGGTCAAACTCCTGGGAAATAAATATTTCTTAACTTTCTTTTAATACTTTTAATGAATATAACATGCGATTTACTAATCCCTGAGAGTAGTAATTTTCTGGAGTTGGTTTCATTTTGTTTTGAAACCACTATTTTCATTCTAGATTTAGTAGAGCCACATATTCAAACATAATCTTACATGGACATTTATAGCAGAAAGGGAAAGTATATCATTTTTGTTAAAGATGGAATGATTTTCAAATATCCTTTTTTTAATTTGAAAGAGAATAAAGAAATCAATAAAGACAATACAGATTGTCTTTTTTTATTTTTAGGGAAGGGTCTACAGGGTGTTCAGGGTCTCACTACTAGAGCAGACTTGTAGCGATTTGCCTGTTTATAGCCTCCCAAGAGCTGGGATTACAGGCATGCACTACCATGCCTAGTCTCAACTGTGTGCCCCGGGAGCGGGGCTGGTACGGCAGGTTTGGGGATTAAATCCTTGGCCCCTACACCTGCTTGCAGGTGCTTTAATCCTCTGAGCTATTTGGCTGGCCCTTCAGACGCATCTTTAAAGTAGGTTGAAGCTCAGCAAAGCTCCTGAAACTGTGGTGAGTGTGGGGCCAGACTCAGCAGGTCCCCACAGCAAGGTCTAGGAAATTAAAAATGGCTATTACATTGCATATAGTTATTGTCCAAGTAGGTGCTCAGATTATGCGATATAAGCATGCATCAAATATCCTTTTGTCTGCTACCCTTTGCTGACTCTACAGAACAACTAGGCTCCAATTAATCTTGTCTGAAAACTGTATTCTGTGTATATGTCACAGTGTAGCAGAAGCCTTTTATTATTACCTGTGGGTTGTCCCCAGGAAGCTGTCTCTTTCAGGGACTTTTATAGAGTAATACCATGTAGTGAGGTAGGTCTAAGGTGGTGAAGAACATGGTAACTCACTTAGGTGAGCATGAGGTGGGACAAAGCTATGGTCAGCCAATGAGATTTCAAGCACCATTGCTCAGGTAAAATCGATTAAATCTAGTACCAAATGAGCAAGCGAGTCATGCAGCAAGCATGAATATGGGACAGGGTCTCTTCCTTTTGGGGGTTGGGTTAGTGACTCTTTAGGGATCTTTCAAGGTGACTGGTACCTATTTAGAGTATCAATCCCTGATGCCCATCCCTAGAGAAGTATTTGTTCATTCTTTTGTCTTGAGATCTGGCTCACAGCAGGGAGTGTGGGGAGTGTCTGTCCAAAGTTGCAAAGTCACCTTATCTTCCATATTGTCCTTGAGGGACTAGCCCTGTCTGACTGCCTAGAATATTTCTATCTATTTCAGCTGCCTACAACACTATGATGCCTTAATACATGATGTTGCAGGTGGGCTAGTTTGAACTTACATTTCTTACAATTACATTGTAATTTTTTTTTGCAAATTTTACCCTTGATGAATACATATCTATCTTTGGAAGTATCTAGGAATTAACAGGAAGGAAGTTAAGTGGGAAACATAATAACAGATGTTTCAACATAAACTAGATATAGATGTTTCAACATAAACTAGGTAGTAACTGTATACAAGTTGACTCATACTTTTCTGCACTTTAGAAGAAAAAAGCTGCAATATAAGAAAGACCTGACAGCACACGTGTTGAAGATTTGAAGTTGATAGTGGTTTGCAGTAAAGGAGTTGGTTATGCTCTGAAAAGTATGAGTCATTACAATTAGATGTGGGGGTGGGGTGGGGAGATGGCTCAGTGGAATAAGCGTTTCCCTGGCAAATGCAAGGGCCT
>NW_004524723.1:23688-25091 GCF_000260255.1 Octodon degus | reverse complement strand
TTTTACCCAGTGTTCACCCAGTGCAGCATTCGCTCAGCATCTTCATCACAAACTACCTTCTGTTCATTTGTCTGTCCTTCCTTCTTTCCTTTCTTTCCTTCCTTCCTTCCTTCCTTCCTTCCTTCCTTCCTTCCTTCCTTCCTTCTTTGGGGCACAATTTGTCTTAACTGTTGGATAAGTTGATCCAGCTATGAAGACATTATTGGGGGCATAGCTCAGGGCTAGAGCATTTGACTGCAAATATGTAGAAGTTATCATAGCTTGTACCCCTTTGGAGGCCACCACTAGGCCTTTTATTATTTGAATGGGATGTCAAAATCAAACTACTAGACTGGGCATAGTGGCACATGTCTATAATCTCAGCACTAGGGAGGCAGAAATAAGGAGGATCACTATGAGTCCGAGCTACATAGTGAGACGCTGCACAAGCCCCCCCCACATGCAAAAAAAAAAAAAAAAAATCAAGCTATTGTTTAAACCACACTGCTTTTATTTATTTTTTTTTTATCCTGTCTCAGGTTTATTTGTACAAAGAGCACAGGAGGACACCAGCCCCCCACAGATGGCACTCAGAGTCACAACAGTCCTTTTGCTTTTACTTCAGCAGATAAAAGGCTTTTACTGTGGAGACTTTATGGGGGCCTGGACACCTTTGGGAGACTGGGCATTGGCTGGAGTCCGGGCTTTGGCTGGCAAGGCCTGTGACCCTTGGCAATGCAGGCCTGGATATGCTGCCCAAGCTTGGGGTGGGCAATACAGGCAAGCTGAGCGAGCCTGCAATTTACTCCCTCTGGGATGATCTTGGGCTTGACCTCTTTGGGCTTGACGAGGGCCTTGATAGCCTCAGTGCACACATTTGTGGCCTGGGCATTGTTTTCTTACATCTTGAAGCCCTTCTTGTTGTGCTTCTTGGCAAAATGCATATTCCTAAGGAACTTGGGATCTACCTCCTTCAGAGATTTGTATCTTTGTGACTGACATTTATTGATGCCATTCTGTGCATTTTCAGGACTGGTTGTGCGTGGTGTGCTTCTTGGACTTGGCCATAATAGCACTGTAAACCGCGGCTGCCAAGCACCTGGAACCAGAAGAAGACGCACTGCTTTTAGATTGTACTCCAAACCTCTATTTTGTTTGTAAAATACCAAAACTTTTTTTAAATACCAATTGTAATTTAGGACTATAAAACAAGCCAACAACCTTATTAGGAATTAAAATAATTTTAAGTAATCTTGTAAAATATCCCCATTATTGTGAATCTTTGGAAATTTTTTGAAAGCAAATTGTTTTTATCTTTAGGATGGAAACAGACTTTTTAATCTAATCACCTTAAGGGGAAAAATGTAAAAACTCACTGTACTTCTTTTTCTATTCATTTAGGACTGAGTGTACAGGGTCTCACT
>NW_004524723.1:10570-23010 GCF_000260255.1 Octodon degus | reverse complement strand
TATTTCTTTTTAATAATTTTAAAATTTTTATCGAAGAAAGAATGACCAATTGAGCAACATAGGAGTTTGGTGTGGTTCAAACAATGCTTTAGGTGGATTTAATTATAACTTTGATTTCCCTGAATAATCAGCACTGATGACACAAGGCAAAAATCTGAAGACATTTTAAAAATGAGACTGCTGAGGCCTGCCAAGATTCCCACTGTACCCTGAGGCATAGATCCATAGACTCCAGTAGGAATGATTGGGGTCCCATTTTGGGAGTCAACAGGAATCTGGAGGAGGAACTGAGGTCCAAGCGTCTGCTTCTGTGGGTTGTTGCTTGCCAGAGGTCAGAGAGCCTTGTGGTGGAGGAGGGGAAATACCTCCCATTATTTATGTGATCAAGGCTGGCCCCTTTATTTCAGCCTGTAGATGAATAACCTGAGTAACAGCTGCTGCCCAGGCAGCTCCCTGTACATATGAGGGGCCAATATCTGCACAAATCCGAATCATCTCAGGTGTGTAGCCCACTATTTGTGGGCTCTTAAAGCCTCTTTTCAACACTTATTTGCATTTTTGAAGGCCAATTGTTGAACTATTAAGTTGCTAGCTTCTTTATCACTTATAGTCCTCTCACTAGCTTGCAATAAATGTGCAGCAAAATCTTGAAAAGACTCATCAGGGCCTTGCCTAATGGAAGCCAAATTAAAGGATGCCTCACCCTTATAAAAGGAAGTCCCCTCCAGGCCTGGATCACAGGTATCTTAGTTTGCTCATATATTTACAATACAAAGGTCAGTTGATGGTGCTAGCAAAAGCACCCTCCTCAATTAGCATATATTTTGTAATGGCTAAGGTGTGAACCAAAGTTGGAGCTGCCTCTGGCATAATATTCAATGAAATTTCCTTTCCACAATAATCTGGATTCAAACATGCTTTATTTATTTTTTTTTTGTTTTAAAATATAGTTTTGTATTTTTAAATAGCACAGTGATGTTTCTTTTTCAAAATTTTATTGATAAACAGATAGCAATGAGACAGTTTCAAATCAAATCAAATCGGAAGTACAGATTCAACAAATAACACACTGCATATATTCTTCTTAGTGGTTAATTGCTGTACAAGATGCAGACTTGAGATCCTATTTACAAACACCATTAGAACAAATCATTCTATTTATTAAGAGAATGCAACTATATATCTATCCCAACCACTTTGAATACACAGATACAAAATGGACATTCATAGGTATACCCCATTTTTCCTAAGTTCCGTTATTGAATATTATAGGTGTGTAAACTCAGCAAAATATTCTAAAAGAGTCCAGTAGCCCATAATAGCATTGGGTCTTCTGTTTAACTGGCAAGGTCAGAAATTATTGACCTGAGTCCCCCACAGCTCAACATAACAGCATGGCTTTACTTCCTATAAGACTCAGGACATATGAGAACTTGTACTGTAACATCATGTACCTTGGTAGTGTCCCAAATTTTCTGATCAAGAAGATTATGGGGCCAAAGAGGAATGTGACTGATGACGTAGAGTGTGCCTAAGGAGAGTCACATGGGGAGAAAACCCTTTCTCAGGCTTTCACAGAGAGCACATTGGCCAAGCGATGGCCGTGATTCATCCACATGGCTGACACTGACAAAGGTTCTACAATCTGAGGTACAGGATCTCAAGATAAATCCTGAGGGCATTTCACTGACCTTATCAAACATGTTTAGCTATTCCTTTCCAATCACTTGGGGTCACAGTCTGTAGTCCTAGCATTTCTACTAAACTCAAAGTAAAGGGAGCAGTAAGGCCATAAGCAGTAACAGCTTGCTTTAATTCTTTTAAAAGATACAGATTCATTAAGATGTACAACTTGTCCTGGATTATTAGGCACTTGAACTTCAGAAACAAGGTACATATGTTGAAAACTCTCCATGGACTTCCCTGCCTGTCTGGCTTCTTTTAGTGCCAAATGCAAGGGACATAAAGAAAATGGCTCTACTTCTCTAGAGGCTGAAGTTCTGATCTGTGACTCAGTGAAATTTCTCTGAGCTGCCATGGCCTCTGTGCACAGCCACTGCGAGTGTCTGCTGTCGCTCTGGCTCTGACCACTGGATCTTTCTTTTTTTTCTTTTTTTTTTTTTTGCGGAACCGGGGATTGAACTCAGACCCTTGCACTTGCCAGGCAAGCACTTATTCTACTGAGCCATCTCCCCAGCCCCTCTTTTTTTTTTTTTTTTTTAAATTTAGCACAGGGTCTACAGGATCTCACTACTTAGATCAGACTCACAGCGATCCTCCTGTTTTCAGCCTCCTAAGAGCTGGAATCAAAGGCATGGGTCACCATGCCCAATCTCTCGTCTTTTCAGCATACCCCAGGGGTGGGGCCAGCATTACAGACTGTGGATCTAACTCCTCCCCAGTCCCAGCTGCTGTGTCTGCCTAAGCAGGTATTTTAATCTGCTGAGCTATTTGGCCTGTCCTTGGATGTTTTGTTTTTTGTCCAGATTTTAAACATAGACACTATCTTGATCCTAACAAATGTGCCATGCCAGCAAAACACATTGCAAATGTCAAGGTCACAGCCTACTATAGTCATAACCTCCATATGTAGCACTAGGAGCACAGGACTGTAGTTGGTGGTATGCACCAACCTCTGTGGCTGGGTGGGGCAAACAGATGTGCAGGCAGCAGAAAAGGACAACACATTTGGTATAACAGCCACAATGAAGTCACCAATTGATTATGCCTGTGGTAACCTACTATTATGCTGGGGAATCCCAGCTGGGTCTACCTAAGACCTGAGCATGGGGTGGGGTGTGGGAGGGCCTTCCTGAGCCCAGATTGTGCCCCTCCCTCCAGCAGTGCTGTACCACTTGGAACCAACTGCTCGCAAATTTAAAAGGAATTTTTCCTTTTTTACCTCATTGAGTAAAGCTAGGGGGCTTAAACACTGCTGTACCTTTGCTCTACCCTCCTTATTCCATTTGGAACTTAATTTTAAAACAGTACTCCACTCTAAGTCCTTTGTGGTGGTCTTAGTAGCACAAATATAGGAATCAAGAACACAACATTTTTATATACTTCTATAAACATCTGTGGTTCTTGAATCTCTGTCCTATTTTTAACTCAATCTAACTTTTTCCGTTTTGGCTTCTCTCAAACCTGTTTCTCTCTTTATGCTCATCTATCTGTCTGGCCCTACTGAGCCTCCATCCCTAAGTTTTACACCTATTGTGCTGTTACCAATGCATGTCTGTGCTGAATACTGGCTCTATCCAATCTATTTCTCTTCCCTATCCATCTCTTTGGAGGTGTTCCTGCTGCTCTTGCTTATCTTGTACCAGGTATCCTGATCAGGCACCACAAGGAAGGATCCATGCGCCTCATTGTGATCTGTTCTGCCTGGGGAGAAATGGTGGCAGGAATGAGGAAAAGACAGACAAGAAGACAAAAAGCTGGGTTAGGTGGTTTGCAAAGTTAGTAACATGTGCCACAAGGTTGCCTGGTGAGTAGTAGTGGACATTAATCAGTCAGGATGCTTATCACAGGACTGAGGTAGCTTGTTTTCTTTTAGGCATTGAGGCCTAGTCCTGTCTACACATATTTGACCCATTTTCTAGCTTCTGTGGCTCCCAACAAATAGCTGTATACTAGGAAAGAAAAAGCAGAAAAATCTAGTTAGGAAGAAAAAAGAAAAAGAAAAAAGAAAGAACGAAAGAAAAGGAAAACACATTTGGTATAACAGCCACAATGAAGTCACCAATTGATTATGCCTGTGGTAACCTACTATTATGCTCCAAGACCCATCTTTTTTCAGCATATCCCAAATAAGAGTGTTAAATGATACATACAGTGAAATCCATTGCCCATGCATCTTTCACCTGAGGATCAGTGGAAGACATTAGAAGATACAGAAACAACTCCAAACATACTCAGCCACCTCCTCTTTGACAAAGTAGATAAACATGTTCACTGGAAGAAACATTGTCTCTTTAACAAATGGTGCTGAATAAAACTGGCTTCCCAAGTGCCAATGACTAAAAACTAGACTCACATTCCTTGCTATGCAATAAACAAAAATAAAAATGGATCAAATATCTGAATGCCAAAACAAAAGCACTAAATCTGCTGAAAGAGAGAATAGAACTTTTGGATACATAGATGTAGGCAAAGATTTCATTAACAAAATCCTGATTGCATGGGAAATACTATGAAGTACCAACAAATGGGATCTTACCCTATTAAAAAACTTTTGAACAGCAAAAGAAATCAACATAGTGAAAAGACAGCCCTCAGGGTAGGAAAACATTTTAGCCAGTTGTTCCACAGACAAAAAAACTAATATCTAGAACATATAAAAATTAAAAAAAATCAGAACCCTAAATTTAAAGATCCAAATTAGTATCTGAGATGAATAAACACTTCTCAAAAGAACAAGTGCAAATGACAAATAAATATATGAAAAATGTTCACACCACTGGTCATTTGAGAGATGCAAAGCAAAGTGATGCTGAGATTTCATCTCCCTTTATAATGAATGGAGACAAAGTCAGTCAATAACAAATGGAGAAGTCGAGAAGTCAACCAATCACAATGCTGGAAGGGCCTTTGGGGAAAAATGAACCTTCTTCACTGTTGGTGAAAGTACATAGACTGGTGCAGCCACTGTAGAAATCAGGAAGGAGATTCCTTAGGATGGAGATTGCTCAAAAACCTAGTATTAGCAGTCACATTTGGCCCAGCTATTTCCCTTCTGCGTATCTCCCCAGAAGAATTAAAAGCATCATACCACAGAGACATGTGATATCCATGTTCATAAGCAGCACAGTTTGTAATAGTTAAATCTTACACTTTTTTTTTTTTTTTAAAGTGGAACCAGGGATTGAACTCAGGCCCTTGCACTTGCCAGGGAAGCGCTTATTCCACTGAACCATCTCCCCAGTCCTGTAATAGCTAAACCTTATAAACAACCCAAATGCCTATCAACCAAGGAATGAATAAAAAAGATGTGTTTTTAAAAATACAATGAGTATTACTCAGCTATAAAGGATTAACTTGAGAGGCAAAGCTTTTATAGGTAAAGGGATACACCTTGAGACCATACTCTTAAGTAAAAGAAATTGGACTCACATGTGTAAATACTACATTGTATCTATTGTGAGAATCTGAAAATGTAAATAAGGAACAAAATGTATAATAGATACTGTGAAATAAGAAATTATTCAAAATGAAATAGGAATTAGGGAGGGGGTGGGAAAAAGAAGGAAAAGAAAAGAAAAAAATGATAAAAGAAGCATAAAATGGGTTTGTGAATAAGCAAAGGATGAAGGATTTGTGAGGAGGGCATTGGGGAAGAGGAATCAAGGTATCATATTCAGGGGATGGAGAGATAGCTCAGAGGCATAAAGCACCTATCTGGCAAGGTCAAGGACCGGAGTTCAATCCCTGGCTCCGTGTGTGGTGCGGTCTTGGCCTGGATGCCAGGAATGGTGGCACACACCTGTAATCCCAGCAAAGAGAGGTTGAGCCAGGAGGATCTCTGCGATCCATGCACAAGATCTGGGCTGGCATTTCTGCACTACAGGGACTGGGTTGCAACTGAGGAGGGCTCCTGTTGCTGCAGTAACCAAGACACCCTGGACTGCCTGTATCCTTCTTGCAGCAAATACTGTGGCAGCTCAGGTGACCTGAGTAATCCTTGAGGACCACAGCAGCTCAGTCCTGTTTCCCAACCCTCAGTTGTTCTAGCTTGGGAGTAGCAGTGGCAGCAACACCAATTGTACCTTTCAAGTTCAGCTAGGCTCCAGCCACTACATGGTTACAAACATATTTTGCATACCAAGCTGCCTTACCTTGTCTAGTATCACACTGGGAGAGGCTCTGTATAAGGCCTGACTCAGTGGGTCAGCAAGCCACTACAAGTACAGATGTGCTTGGTGAAGGAGCACAAATTCCTAACCCAGAGTTGAGGACTATTATGGTCCAAGCAGTGGCAATGCAGGAAGCTCTGTTTCTGGAGAGGGCAGCACCCAGCAGCTGCTCGCTGTTTCAGAAACAGGTCATTCCCTTTCCCTACCTTCCACTTGACACACCTGAGATGTGACTCTAATACAGCTTTGTAAATCTTTATTTGCAAAATTTATATGACAGTAGTGAAAAAGAAAACTTATACATTCTTCCCTCAGCTTTAAGGGCAGGAGACCAGAAAGATGAATTTTCAGAGATTCCCACTTGATCCCCTGAGTGGCTTTCCCTCCTGGTTGGGAAATGCTTTCATAATTTCATGAACTGGTTTGGGCAGTCTGATTTTGCTGGTGCTGAACCTCAGGCACCTGGGTAGTAGCATTATCAACCCTAACTTCAGGCACCTGGATACTTATGTCCTTTAGCTCAACTTTAGACACCTGGGTACTTGTGTCCTGTAGCTCAGGTAGCTGGGTACTTGCATCTTGCAACTCAACTCTAGGTACTTGGCTCCTGGTGCTCTGGCGCACAACTGCAGCCACCTGGGTATTTGCAACACGCTGGATCCTCCTGTAGTAGACAGTCTCCTGTGCAGAGGCTATCTCAGAACCTGGAAGAAGAGCAGTGTGTAGTCCCACTCAGGTTTCTGAACCATCTCCAGGAAAGTATGGGCACCCAGTTGCCTGTTGGGCAGGAGTTCAGGATACCAGAAGGCAGAGCGAAGTCAGCATTGTACATTGCTTGCACAATGGAGATGCTTTTCCCACTGGCTGGACAGCCAGGCAATACCCAGACCCCTCCCAAGAAGCTCGCATTTGCTCTGGGTACCCTTCCCATTTCCAGGTCAGTACCTCCCACTGGAAGCTGGCGGAAATCATCATCTAGGTTTCTGCTCATCGCGGATAGATCTCGTTGTTAATAAGGCCACCCAAATAACACGATCTCAATCTTGCTTTCAGGATGCCACTGACTCACGTGAAGCAGGTGAATATCACAGGTTTGAGCAGTGGGATGTGCTCTTCATCAGGGTCTAAACAGGGAGCAGGCAAGAGTGGGCAGGAACTCTCTGAGGTCTCGGAAGAGAGGGTGGAGGTGGACGACGTAGGTTCATGGAGTGTTTGCCCTGGAGGTGTCCAGACAGTGAGGAGGGTAGATAGGGTGGGAAGATAGGGCAGCACCACCACCAAACAACATCTCTACTATCTCAGCCTCCAAATAAGCTGCTCTGTAAGTAATGAGTAGAACTCCTGGAGCAGCTTGGTGAGGTTTTCCATCACCTCGAACCATGTGTCCTCTCACTGAAGCAGCTGTAAAAGGGTCTGAAACTTACCCAGAGTATACAGGTGGCAGAACCCTCACTGTAGGTATAGGAACCTCAGTGACAAGAAAAAGGAGCTAGAGGTAACAGCAGGACTTGCTGTGCAATCATCTCCTTTTATGGAAGGCTCATGGCCTGGGGCCCTACCCACCTCCACCTTTCTCATTGGCTCATTAGCCCTGACCACCCTTGCTCTTCTCATCCAATCCCAGGCCTCTGCCCTGGGAGGGCGGGAGTTCAAGGCCAACCTACAGTAAACTACAAAGTGAGACCTTGTTTCATTCCCCACCCCCAAAGATTGAGCCCAGCCCCATAGTTTAGCAATTTAATGAGACTCTGTTTCAAAATAAAGGGGGGAAAAAAGTTTATGAAGGCCAGGGGATGCAGCTGGGAGAAGGGGCTGGGTTTCAAGCTTTAGTACCAAAATAAACATTTTTAAAAGTGAAAATGAAGTTATATGTGAGCATAGTGGCACACACCTCTAATGCCAGCATTCTGGTAGTCCGAGGCAGGAGGATTGTAAGTTCAAGTTCTGCCTGGGCAACTTAGTGAGACTGTCACAAAATAAGGAAAAGATCTGGGATTGTACTTCAGTGTAAATGCTCTAGTTTCAGCTCCCAGTACTCCCCAAAGGATGAAGTTATTATTCCAGCTTCCGTAGTTGGCTTGTAGTACCCAGATTCTGTGCAAAGAAAGCTAGAATTCAGTCAGACGTCTCTTTGTACTCTCTGTGAGAGATCTGTAGGCTAAGAAAGCGTCTAAGAAACTGCAGGTGTCGAACGGTGTCAAGAGCCTTAAGACCTCAGCAGAATATGAATAAATGTAAAGAAAGCAAAATCCTTCCATGGAGGACACAGGATGGACCTTTGGCACTTAGGCAGGACAAATAGATGAGTATATAAAGCACACTTAGGCAGGACAAATAGATGAGTATATAAAACACAAAGATCTAGGCTGTATAACCTTCCCATCTCACACAACAACTAAAAATTGAAATTTGTGGTGCTTTTGTTGACACTAACAAAATCCAATGCAGAATTTCCTTGAAAATCTCTAAAATCTATTTGGTACACAAAATGTAGTGCAATAGTTTCTTGGTGGGCAAAAGAAGATACTTGCAGTTCTATGTAGGTTCCTGTGAAATGAGTGTGTATGCATAGATGCATGGGTGTGTGTGCGCGCACGTGCATGTGTGTACATGTGTGTTCACACAGATCTTTTATTCTCTTGACATTTTAGAATTGGTTGTAAAACATTTAAGGGAATTATAAACATAATATGACCAATTGTGTTAAAAATCCTAATGA
Source organism: Octodon degus (assembly GCF_000260255.1). NCBI lineage: Eukaryota > Metazoa > Chordata > Mammalia > Rodentia > Octodontidae > Octodon > Octodon degus. Next base: position 14,439 of record NW_004524723.1, on the reverse strand, counting down.
GGCTCTGTATGGTGATTTATAGCTGGTATCCTAGCACTTTAGCACGGTAAGTGAAGAGGATGACAAGTTCAATCCTATCCTAGGCAATTCAGCACATTAGCCATAACCTGTCTCAGTATGAAGGACATGAAGCAAGTTGGGTCTGTAGCTCAGGGTAAAGACCATAGGTTCAATTCCCAGTACCAAGAGAAAAAATCCTAGCCAATGCAAACTAACTTATAGTGATGGAAATGACAGAGTATTTGGCTGGTGACGGGTATGGGGGAAGAAACATTAATGAAGCTTTTGAGGATGATGGAAATATGCATTATTTTGATGCAGGGATGGTTTTCTTGGTATATAGGTTAACAGTAATTAAATTTATACAGTTTAATATAAGAAGTTCCTTGTACTTCCACTATTCATTAAGGTGTTTATAGAATTCATCACTTGAACATTTTTCTTCCAAAATTCATGCTTTGCTCCATTGTCCTCTAGCTTCTAGCAATGCTTTTGAGAATTTTTGGACTATTCTGATCTTAGTACTTGGGAAATACTGTTTTTAAGTTTTTTATTTTATTGAGTTTTATTTTATTTTTATAAGAGAATAAAAATAGTAGCAATAATTAGAAATAATGCAGAATTTCACTAAACAAAATAATATGAATTCAATAGCATTTGTTATAGCGCGTAGTGTCATCTTCAACTTAGTTGTTCAGATTACCAGATATATGCATGCAAAATTGGGAAAAGAAAAGAAAAGAACATTACTTTCTACCCTACTTCCTTCCCACCTCTGTTGCTATTCCTTGGGTGCAGAGCTTCCTCCATCAGTAACTGCAGGAAGAGCAGGTGCATGGTGAATATCAGTACTCTAAGCTTGGTACCATTAAAGATCCATGAAAGGGTCATTCCCACCCAATTGCCATAGGCAGTTAGGATGTATAAGGTACTATGTAGACCTGCTGTTTTTTCTTTATCACAAAATCTTCAGGCAATTTTTTCTATTCTCATATTACAGGTGAGAAAGCAGAGATGTAGTAATATATCCCATTTTTCTGGAGCTCAAAACACTCATCAGATGCAGACCCAGAATGTTCAAGCCAGTCACTTGGTTCTAGTCCCTAATTTAGCCACGGCTACATTATATCATCTCATTTTTTATTTTCTTTTTGGTTCATCCTCTTCAAAATTTATATATTTAATTTTTGCATTTGATTTTAACTTACATTACTCTTCTGGTTTTTATTGTTCCCTTTTCAGAATTTCATTAAAAAAGTAACAAAAAGTTTTTTTTTTTTTTTCTGGTTCCTGGCATAGCATGTGGTGCCAGGGATCGAACTATGGTCCCTGTGCATGTCTAAGCAGGTGCTTTAGACTACTGAGCTATCTTGCTGCCCCCCCCAAAGTTAATAATTGTCTCTTTTAATTGTACATTTTCATGGGTTCTCCCACCAGTTATCAAGTCCTCTGAATCTTCATTTTTATAACCGTGGGTACCTCTCAGATCACTGAATATCCCTTGAATTTTGTTTGATTTGTCTGTGTGATATTAGGAATTCCAGCATCTGGGTCCATGGCCCTATGATGCATAAGAGCGTGGTTCCAACAAGCTATGCATGCTATGCTTTTGCCTGTTAACTCATTATGCCAACTAAGGCCCCAAAGTATCTTTACCACTGCTGTGTGACACCATTGCTCTCTGTGGGGCATCTAGTCACTCTTTTTCTTGTTGGCCAGTCAAAATAACTTGCATTTATTGACTATTGTTCATAAATCCTTAAAATGCAGCATTTCATTTGATCTTCTCAATGCCCTCTTGAGCTAGAAACTATTATTACCTATAGGTTACAGAAGAGAAAACTGATAACTTACTTAATGGGCAAGATGAGCTCTTCCAGAGTCACACAGTGGCAGATGGGGAGATCCTTATGTGCCAGCTTCAGTCAACTCTTAACTTCTCAATGTATGGAGACCAGAAAAATATGGCAGCCACTTGAGTATGGGCAAGAGGGAAACATTGGGAAGGATGGGAGATATGTAAAAAATCAAGATGTGATACGTATATGTACCATTTTCCCAAGATGAACATAATTCTTATGTATTGAAGATGTACACCAATAAATAAAAAATATACTATGTTTGATGCCAGTATGTCAGATGTTGGTAGACACCATAAAATTGATCTCATGTTGTGAAGATATATACAATCATATTGTTTAATCAGTTTACTATTCTCTCAGGGACTAGCTGAATCTTTCTATACTAGGTGTCTTAGTTGTTTTTCTCATCGCTGAGACAGAATGCTGGATGCCCATAGTTAAAGGATAATTTTAAATTATATATAATTCCATTTGTTTATTATTTCTAGTATTTCTTATGGAATTGGAGTTCAGTCAGGAAATCCTTGCCTATGTGTATGTCTTCAAGAGCTTTATCATTTTTCTTCTAGTAGATTCAGTGTTTCTCTTTATGTCTTCGATCCATTCTGATGTGAATTTAGAACAGAATGAGAAACATGGATTGTTGTAGTCAGGGTTTATAAGGGAATAAATTTAATATTGGACACATAATTTATAGGATTACACTATAATATTCACTCCAAAAGGCAAATGCAAAAGAGTTCAAGAGATGTGCCACACACTAGAGACCCTAAGAATCCAGCTGAGGGCCTGGATTCAAGGCAATGCCCTCCATGGGTCCAGCTGGAAGCTTAGGGCCCACGACAATGTTTCATGCAAGTCTATGTCAAGGATCTGCACTGGGAAGGCCCAAAGGCCAGTGGTGGAAGCTAGCAAGTCTGTGGCAGTGGGGTGAAGGATATGTGCTAACAAGCTGAGAAAGCTGCACTGGAGTCAAGAAGTGAAGCTCAGGGTAAGGGCTAGAGCTCAATTGATGAGAACAGCAGCCATTCCTGCAACAGCAGGGACACAAGCTGCTCCGATGATGAGAACGGCTGAGTTCAGATTAGGAAAACAAGCATGACAGACTTCTCCAGGAGAGTCAACAACACACCATCTTTCTCTCCAGTTCTCCTTTTATGCTGTTGGCAACAATCATCAGGTGGTTCTTCCACACACAGCACCATGCTGATTCAATTCAGCTGGGTGTTACAAACTGACCTTTAGTTAATCTACCACATGGCTCTAGATTCATTCTTTTTTTTTTTGTTTTATTTTTAGGGAAGGGTCTACAGGGTGTTCAGGGTCTCACTACTAGATCAGACCCATAGTGATCTGCCTGTTTACAGCCTCTCAAAAGTTGGGATTACAAGCATGCGCCACCTTGCACAGTCTCAATTGCCGGCTCAGTGAGCCCCTGGAGGGGGTCAGCGTGGCAGGTCTGGGGATTGAACTCCCAGTCCCTGTGTCTGCCTAAGCAGGCACTTTAATCCACTGAGCTCTTTGGTCAGCCCTTTGTTTATTTTGTATTCCACAACTTTGCTAAATTTGTTTTTGAGTTCTGAGAGTCTTCAGATGGAGATTTTTGGGTCTTGTGTGTAAAGGGTCACATCATGTGTAAATAAGAATAGTCTGATATTTTCCTTTCCCATTCAAATCCTCTTTCTTTCTTTCTTTCTTTCTTTCTTTCTTTCTTTCTTTCTTTCTTTCTTTCTTTCTTTCTTTCTTTTGTGGTACTGGGGATTGAACTCAGGACCTTGCGCTTGCCAGGCAAGTGCTTATTCTACTAAGCTATCTGTCTTCTTCTTCTTCTTCTTCTTCTTCTTCTTCTTCTTCTTCTTCTTCTTCTTCTTCTTCTTCGTCGTCGTCGTCGTCGTCGTCGTCGTCGTCGTCGTCGTCGTCTTCTTCTTCTTCTTCTTCTTCTTCTTCTTCTTCTTCTTCTTCTTCTTCTTCTTCTTCTTCTTCTTCTTCTTCTTCTTCTTCTTCTTC
>NW_004524723.1:8838-9726 GCF_000260255.1 Octodon degus | reverse complement strand
CACTTTGAATACTGGTGTTTGATTCTTAATACCTTTCTCTGTGTTTACTAATTTCTGATTTGTCAAACTTAATGGGGTTTCTCTGCTTTGCTTTCTGCTATCCCTGAACTAGATTATGCTTTGTACTCTACCAGTACCTATGTCAGAACTCTTGATGTTTTCTCTCATTCAGAATTAATTCCTTTTATTTATTCAATTTTTTAAGCAATTAAACTTTTTATTTTATTTATTTTTAAAAGCTTTTTATTTTAATTAATTGATTTATTATTATTTTTTGTTCATTTTAATGAGAAAAAAGATAAAATACCAATGAAACAGGTTAGTAGGATGTTTACAATAATTAATACATTGCATATTGTTGTCTTCGTAATAATTCAGAGGATAAGATGCAGACAAGATATCTTGTCTAAATAATATTAGTACAAACTTTTATTCTCAGTGAACTAAGAGAAAGTAGCTGTATATCTATCTTAACTCTCCTGTGTATATATATACATTTTTTTTCTTCCCCCCCTTTTTTTCACAACATAACTGTCCTTTCTTTACACTTTTGTGAAATTAGTAACACATGACACTAGGTTGCCTAGCAACTGATAGCAAACCTTAACCGGACAGGACCGTTCATCTCAGGAGTGAGATAGCTTGTTTGCTTTTAGAATTAATTCCTTGCTGGAGGCTGCTGCCCTCCTGCCCTATGCTATCACATCACCTTCTCTGTTTTCTTCATCTTTATTGTTGACATTGTCTTCTCCATATCTTCTGTCCTTCTCTTCCTATCTTGTATCTCTCTGTGTCTCTGGAAAAAATATAAGTTCCTCAATTTTGTTTTAGTAACTCAGTTTATTTACATTTTGAAAAAAAGCCATTCACCTGTAAATTTTTTTTTCT
>NW_004524723.1:0-7579 GCF_000260255.1 Octodon degus | reverse complement strand
TTTCTAACCAAGATCAGTAGCACTGTGATAAAAGCAAAGGACCACACTGGTATGTGGCATACTTGTGTTTAGATGGTTATAAAAGCAAGAATTGTAAAATCAAGTTTTATGTGATACAAAGACATTTCTTCATGGATTATAAAGGAATCCAACCAATTTTCCATCCCCTTTCTACTCCATTCTGTCATCTGTCTAATGATTTGTGCTAAGCTAGTGTGCACAGCTTGGCCTAACTGAGAAAAGAGCCGAAATCTAAGTCCAATAAGAGGTAAACAACAGAGTTCCTCACATAAAAATGAAATTGTTGTGAAATAGTGACAGTAATTAATGTTTTTGTTACTTTCTACTCACAGATAGGTCTCATGCTCCTTCCACGTGTGGGGTCATCATGTACTCACAAAGTTCTGAGTGTAAAGAATTTCATTTTATATGAGGCACCAAGTAAGGTGCTGTGAAAATATAACAAAAATAAGTGATTTTTTTCTTACTGTTTTCCTTGTTCTTTATTATCTGTTCTCTCAGGCTCTAGACCTAAATGAAGAAAACTCTAAACTTGATCATAGGCCTTGAAGACTGTGAAGAAATGACGTAGAGTCATCACATTTTGGGTACAAGCTGTCCAAAGGGAACCTTTCTGACTCTACCTGAAGTCTCATCCCTGGGATAAGAGGTTCTCATGGCAACCAGGTCTTGCACATGTAAGAGATGTAGGGGGGACTCACTTCAGAAGAAAGCAGATGATTGCTTGGCCTCCTGTTTCATCCCAGAGGATTCTGGGCACTCTGCCCAAGGGCAGGGACTTCAAAAACTGTGAGACTCCAAAACTAGCATTGAGTTCTAGGGTTAGTCATTGTTGGAAGCAACTGAGGGACTCCTTAGTCTGGATGCAAAGGGAACCTGCAGGCATTGACTAGGAGAGATAGAGATGAAGCCTGAGATGGGGGAACAGAGAATGGGACCAGGATTGTACTGCATTGGGAATCTGGGAGGTTGGGACCTGGTACTATGAAGAGAAAGGGTGTTAGCAACCAGGTCTCTGGCTTCTGGTTTTGGGATCACTGTCTAGGGCATGAATACAGATATGACTGGATCTAGAGAAAGAAACTGTGGTGGGATCTGTGCTCAAAGAAGACAGAGGCCATGAACAGAGAAACTCTTGGATGGTCACCATGTTAGAGAAATTGATGGCTCCCCACTCCTTCTCCACCAGGAAAGCAAAGCAGTTTTATCCATCAGGTATAAAGCTGGGTATTTTTCTGCTATGTCTATTAGAAAAAAACCAAGCTTTTTTTTTTTTTTAAAGAGAGGAAAACAATAAAAATTATGCAGTATTTCAAAATAAAATGATAGAAAATTAACAATGTTTATTATATTGTATATTGTTATCTTCAAAGTAGTTGCTCAGATTACCAGATATAGGCATGCAAAATTGATCAAAGAATATAAGCACAAACAAAAAAAATAGAAGCACTGTTACTTTCAATGAAATTAGTAGTACAATTATCTTAGCTATCTTGTGTATATACATGTACATTTTTTTCTTTAATTTTCCCTATCTTCTTTTCCCTTTCCCCCATCTGAGTTGTTTTTTTCTTTTGTGCATTTTCTTTCACTTTCATAATATCTATTGTAGATTTTGCATCTTATTTAGTCTTTCAGTTTCTTACACTGGGCAGACAATACAGTGTTTACACATGTAAATTAGATTTATTTCACATATGATTATGTGTTATGGAGGAGGAGGCTGATAGCACATGCACTGAGAGAGAAATTAGTGAAACTACGCTTTTCACAATGACTTTAAAAAACCCAAACAATGACCTTAAAAAAAAGAAATACGTAGGAATCAATCTCACAAAAGAAGTAAAAGATCTATACAGTGAAAATTTCAGTACTCCCAGAAAAGAGATGAAAGAGGATTTCAGGAAATGGAAAAATATTCCTTAGTCCTGGACAGGAAAAACCAACCTTGTGAAACTAGCCATACTCTCAAACTTGTCATACAGGGTTGATGCAATTCCAAATAAATGCCATTAGTATATGCCACAGATCTAGAGATAACATTTCTAAGATTCATCTGAAACCACAAGATACCTAGAATAACAAAAGCAATTCTGAACAACAAAGAAAGGGCAGGAGGCATCAAAATACCTGACTTGAAATTATACTACAAAGATACTATGATGAAATCAGCATGGTACTGCAAGAAATGCAGACCTGATGATAATGGAACATAGCGGAAGATGCAGACACACTACAACCACACTCAGCTACCTTATCTCTGACAAAGGGGACAAACATGTTCACTGGAAGAAAGATAACTTCTTTAATAAGTGGTGCTTGGAAAACTGGCTTTGCACATGCCAAAGGCTAACAGTTCAATTCATGTATATCATCATGCATAAAACTAAAGTCAAAGTGGATCAAAGATTTAAATAGTAAAACAGACACATTGAATATTCTGAAGCAAAAATCAGGTAGTGGGGCCATGGAGATAGCTCAGCTGTCTAAGTATCTGCCTATGCAAGCACAAGGACTTGGGTTTGATCCCTAGTACCACATGCCAAGCCAGCCACCAAGACCAGGTGTGGTGGTACATGACTATAATCCCAATGATGGGGAGGCTCAGACAGAAGAATCACTATGAGTCCAAGCTGCGTAGAGACCTATACCAAATATGTTTTTAAAAAAGGCAGGTAGAAATCTTGAAGACATAGGGGCAGATAGAGAGTTCATGAACAAAAATCAAATTATATCGCAATACTTCTGAGATCAACCACTTGGGTCTCATCTTTTTGAAAAGTTTCTCCACTTAAAAAGAAATTACCTAGTGCTTGGACAGGATATCCTGTCTGCTTCTAGTACTATGGATAACCACTAAGAAGATAACAATGTACAATGTATTAATTATTGAAAATGTTCTATTAATCAGTTTTGAAACTGTCTCATTGATATTTGTTTCTCAATAAAATGAAATTTAAAAAAAGAAAAAAAAAAAGAGAAAGAAATTACCAACAGAGTAAAAAGAAAACCCAAGAATGGAAAAAATTATAGTCGATTGTCACTCAGACAAAGGACTCCTATCTAAAAACACATTAATAATTAAGAAATCAGACCTCCAAAATTCAAAGTCCCAATCCAAAAATGGGTATCTGAGATGAATATATACTTCTCAGAGGAAGAATTTCAAATGGCAAACAAATATATATGGCTTGTATCTAGGTGTTCCCTCAAAGCCTTATGCAGTCATGAGGCCAACTTCTAGAGTTCATGATTAACTCATGATCCAATGCTGGATTATGGTTGTGAATGCTTCTGGGATTATGGGTGCAGTGCTACACCTGGCCTAGGGCAGATGGCCTCCATGCAGTATAAGGAAGGGAGAGAGGCTTGCTTTCTGTTGCTGTCATCACCACCTCTGCCACAGCTGCTCCCCCTTTTGGCTCCTGCTGCCTTCTGCCATTTGAATAGCTTAACTCTACCATGTGCCACTCTGAGTTGGAGCCAGCTGAGTGTGGGCTGAACCCCTCACACGCTGTGAGCTAAATGAACCTTTCTTTCCTTAATTTTGGGTGTCAGGTATTTTGTCCCAGCAATGAGAGAAAAGTGACTGAGACACTATATGAAAAAATGTTCAACATCATTGGTCATTTCAGAAATGCAAATTAAAGCAACATTGAGATTCCATCTCACCCCAGAAAGACGTTATCATGAATAACAAATGGTACAGGGGCTGTGGGGAAAAGGAGCCCTTCTCCACTGTTGGTGGGAGTGCAGACTTGTGCAATCTCCATGGGAATCAGTGTGGAGAGTCCTCAGAAAGCTAGGATTGGAGGTACCATTCAACATAGCTATTCCCCTCCTTGGTATTTTTCCTGGATATATATGCACTCATGTTCATAACAGTATAATTTTTCATAGCTAATTATTGAAAACAACCCAAATGATCATCAACTGAGGAATGGATAAAAATGGTATTTTTACACAATAGAGTATTATTCAGATATAAAAAAGATAAGTCTGAGACTTTTATAAGTAAATTGATGCAACCAGAGGCCATAATCTCAAGTGAAATAAATCAGACACACATGTGCAATCATCATATTGTCTTGGTAGTTTAAGAACCTGAAAGAATAAATAAAATCTGAAAGATACAACAGATATTATGCAAGGGAAAGCATCTGTTCAAAGGGAAGCAAAAACTGGGACAAGGAAACAGGACAGGAAGTGGGGGAGAGATAGGTGTATGTATGCAGGTAGGCTTGGATAATTATACTGCTGATTTATGCTGGTCTACAGAAGGGAGTAGTGGATGTTCAAATTTCTTTTCTTGTCCTTTTTAATTTCTTATAACTTTTTTATTTTTATTTTTTTTCTTATAACTTTTTTAAAAACTAATTTTTCATGCTTATACCTGGTAATCTGAATAGCTAATCTGAAGCAACATTATGCAATACAGCAATCATTGTCAAATTTCTATTGTTTTGTTTGGTGAAGTTCTGTATTATTTGTAATACTTTAAAAAATTACTATTTCATATTTGCTTTTATAATAAAAGAAGTCATAATGGTTCTGTCCCCAGGGCAGGCTGAAATGGGCGATTGATACCGGGTATGGGGCACCTGTAAACCCAGCACTTGGGAGGCTGAAAAACAGGAGCATCACTATGAGTCCAATCTGTGTAGTGAGACCTTGTAGACCCTGTACTAAATACATAAAAAAAAGAAAATTGTTTTGTTAATATTGTATAGACACGATATCAGGCCTATATCTTTGATGCTGAATAATTACTAGGAGGACAACAATGCACAATGTATAAACTGTTGTAACTGTCCTAATTACCTGTTTTGAAACTTGGTTTCATTGTTTGTTTATCTTTTTTAAAAAGGAAAGAACTGGGATGGGGGAAAGGAGAAAAAAATACACACAAGATAGCTAAGATAATTGTAGATAAATTTCTATTGGTTTATTGAAAGGAAGAGTTATGGTTTTTTTTGTGGAACTGGGGATTGAACTCAGGACCTTGCGCTTGCCAGAGAAGCACTTACTCCACTGAGCCATCTCCCCAGCCCCAAGAGTTATGGTTTAATTGCACAATCTTGCATACCTATATATTGTAATCTGAGCAACAAATTTGATGATGACAATATGTAATATACACCTATTTTTAATTTCCTATTCTTGTTTTGAAATTATGTATCATTTTTATTGTGTTTTGTTGCTTTGTTTTTGGCTTTATTCTTGCTTTTTGTTTTTGATTTTTATCTTTATCTCTTCCTAATTATCCACTCTGTTACTGCCAGCTTTCTAACACTGCTTTCTAGCTTGACCATCTTATGACTGCAAGGTCCATTCTCAGTTTTAGCATTTTTGAATGAATGAATTATATATCTATATATATATATTTTTTTTTTGTTTGTTTTTGTTAGTAATCCTTTTAATGTTATATACTTTTGATGTGCGGACCTTTCCTTATATAAGTGATTAAATGTATATAATACCATTTTATTTTGATGTTATTTTCTTCAGGTCTGGTTAGTTCATAGTAAGTTGCTCTCTCAAATCTTGATTGCTGAAAATTGCTCATTATTAAAAATTTTCCTCCTGAGAACCAGCATTTTAATTTGCCATATTCTCTTGAAGGCTGTTTTTCAACTACCCTACAGTATGTAACTCTTTTTACCTTCCCCAACTCTTCTTGTCTAGCAGTTTGTGTTTGTCTCTACCATCCTGAAAAAAACTTCATTACAGAACTCAAGAGTGTTTAGAATCCTCAATGGAGGCCTTGAAATAGTAAGCCACTCAGGCTTTCAAGACCTTGGCAGCCTATCTCACTTTCTGGAATCTGTTACCTCTTGCACCAAATCCATTTTCCACATCCTGCATGAAAGTGGGCATCCCTGGTTCCTCATTTCACATCCTCCTATTGATTCACTTTGATGTACATGTTTTGGAATACAGCAAAAATTACTTCTCATTTTAATGTGAAATAAACAAGAGTTTTAGAAATCAAACTCTGAAGTGAGAAGAGAAAAACCCATTTGCCAAGAAGGACCTGTTAGGTTCATCACGAATTTCACAAGGCCTCTCTCTTTCTAAAATATATGTGGGGAAGTACAATATGGGTTCAAGTCCTCATCAGCTTTTGAAAACTCCTCATACTATAATTTAAAACATTTAGATCAAAGTGTACATATCCCAGCTCAATTCCTCATTATATTTGATCTGTACCCACAAACATGCCAATGGCCTTTCATCTCCTAGGCCACAGAAAATTCTGGAACATCTAGCATCTGGCTCTAACTTTTCTGGAAGTATCCCTTACCATGAAGGTAGATGATGAATCCCCTGTCATCTACTTCTCTTTGCTTTTTGTTTCTATGTTATAATTTCCCAACTATCCACACCTGGATTGTTGTCTAGGGATCCTGTAACTGGTAACCAAAAATAAATGGCTCATAAAAAAACAAACTTATTCTCTTGGTAATGAAATGTAAGAGATCAAAATTAAGCTTGCACTGGGATCATGCACTCTATGGATAGAATCTTCCTTTGTGTCTTCTTAGCATCTGGTGACAATATTCAATCTTAGCAACCCTTGCACTAAAGTTACACTTCTCTTTTTTATGTATTTGGTACAGAATCTCACTATGCAGCTCAGGCTTGTAGTGATCCTTCTGTTTTCAGCCTCCCCAGCCCTGGGATTACAGGCATGGGCCACCATGCCTGGTCTTACATCTCATTTTTGACATCTCACGAGGACTTGAATCATATTGTATTAAGGCCCATAATAATGACCCCATTTAATGTGATTACATCTGCAGCTATCCTATTTCAAAAAGAGGCCACATTCACAGGTACAGGCATTAGGACTTTACATCCCCTTTCTGAAGACACCTTTCAATGAATAACACTAGTTGTATCCTGAGTTAGAGTATGTGGATCTGAAAGTAACGCATACTATACTTTGATATGATGTTCCTTTCAAGTAGAACTTCCTGCACATGAGTCCCCAGGCTGTCCTCTCCCCTGTATACCCCCTTCCCCCTGCTGCTGGCACCCCAGGCTGCACAGCAGGCCCAGGCGGGCCAGTGTTGCGCTGGAGGAGTTCCTCCCGCTTCCGCCTTTCTTCAGGGACGGTATGAACCGACTATGGGTGTCCGTTCCCTGCATGGCCTGTGCAGATGGTTTGGTGGCATTCGTGCAGTTTGTGCCCTTCTCTGGGAAGCCAGACTCTTTAATGCAGATGTAAATATGGAGTGATTGTCACACCTCTGGCCCCATCTCAGGGAGGGGAGCAGTGAATTGCCAAGCCTGGTTGTAATTTCTAACCATTTTCTACTTGTGCAAACTGTAAATATGTTTAAAAATGTAACATTTTGTACAAGATACACTGGAGAACAAAGGCAATTCAAGGTTTTTTCACACGCCTCACCTGTAAGAAGTGAGTCCCGTGCTGCCCATCGGCTCCTCCTCTCGTGGAACGAGCTTCCTGTGCACCAGACAGGGTGATCACATGGGATAAGCTGTCGCTGGGGGAGTTTTTGTTGTACACATTTGTTTGAAAAAAAAAAAAAAA
>NW_004524722.1:7535771-7541600 GCF_000260255.1 Octodon degus | reverse complement strand
GTCTATTACATCCCAGATAACAAAATTGGACAAGGACAGTATAGACAAAGAAAATATAAACAAAACTCATTCATGGAATGAGAAATCATAAATGACAATATGTTAGCAAGGTTAATTCAGATACACATAAAGTAGAACAAACATGGATCATATTTTCAAGGAGTTCTCAATCCAATAGCAAGTAATAATACAATGTATTAAGTTGTGTGGAATTTATGAAGCAGAAAACTTGGTTAGCTGGTCAAAGTATAAAAAGAATAAATCTGAACTGTTTTCAGGGAAGGTGCCTTGAAACTGGCCACAGAAAGATGCAGTAGGTAAATTTAGTCATTTTAGCCTCAGTACGCCATATTGCAACAAGGAGTAAGATATAGTGGCCACAGAAGGTTGAGGTTCAGATCTATACCAACAGAGAAGAGCCACACCTTTTTATAGAGATGAAAGTAAGTTTATTATAGAAGTGTGGCAGGTGGCCAGGGAGACAGCTCAGCAGCACAAACACCTGTCTGGCAAGTGCAAGGTTCCAAGTTTGATAAGCCCTGGCCCAACATGCTGTGCTGGCCCCAGAACTAGGTGTGGTGGTGCACACTTGTAATTTCAGCACTCAGGAGACAGGTGGGTTGCTGTGAGTTCAAAACTGGCCTGGAGGCTATAAAAGTGAGCACAAGGCCAGCCTGAACCGCATAGTGAGATGCCGTCTCAGGAAAAAAAAAAAAGTGCCGTAGATATGAACACAGTCCAGTAATATATTACCATCGCTACAAGGCAGGGAATGGGAATCTTTCATCACCAAAGATGAAAGGAAATCTGCTAGGGAAGGATCTTGCATGAGACAGGGCATTCAGCAGGTGAGGAAGGAAACAGCAGCCTAACATTTCTTTCCAAGGGGAAATAGACAGTTTTCTCCAGAAAGGCAGAAGCCAAGGTCAGTTAGCAAACAACTGCACTTTGCCAATGCTCATTACTTATAACTTTTCCTCTGACACACATGGGACACACTCCTCAACTCGTACTCACTATCTTTTAACTTCATTGTTTACATATCTATTTCCTCACCCCTACCCTAGAAGATGTGGTCTGTATGGACAATGATGAACTTATCCTCTATTTCTTAAGATACTAGCACATAACATCATGCCTATTAGGTGTTCAGTAGACATAAGCTGAAGTACTTAGAAAAGATAGTTACTCTAACCACTCTGGTATCTGTGTGGAAGTACCCTTTAAAGAGAAAACAAGCAGAAGCAGGAAGATGCTGGAGGAAAAGGATTGGAATATACCAATTACATCCACATTCTAAACCTAAAGGTTCAGATAAGAACATAACAAGCTAAGATGAATGTCAAGTACCAATAAAAGAAAAACAGATGGAATGCCTTTGAAATTTTGTTTACACAAACCTGACCTCCTTGCACACCTCTAAAGATAACATGGTTATACTATTCCCTTCTTCTTTCTGCTCAAGATGAGTATCTGAGAAGCTAAGAGAAACTAATGGGAGGAGACATGGAGGGATGTCCTGTGGAAAGGCAATCTGGTCAGTGAACTCTAAGAGAGTGGTTCTCATTTCTAAATTCCACCCCAAACTCATCAACATCCAATGCCTTAGTAAGTTGCACAAAAAAAAAGAAAGAAGTTCCTCAGGTAGTGGTAAGCCATAGCTAATCTTGCCTGTGGAAATATCCTAACTATGCTTATTTTTTTCTTCTTTTTAATGTTTTTGACCAATTCTACATACATATACGGTAATCTGAACAACTAATTTGAAGATAACAATATGCAATACAACAACAATTACTGAATTCCTATCACTTTGTTTAGCCCATTTAAAAATGAAGAGAATTTCAAAAAAATCCTATCTAGACATAAATTGGACATAAAGAAAAAAATCTAGTACTTTCAATAGAAATGGAAGTGAAATGATATTGAATTCTCTATGGTTCATATGTCAAGAAAAGATTAAAAAGATTGAAGAAAAAATACTGAAGATTGTCAAGAAAAGATTGAAACAGTATAATGTAGCATAAATGTAAGAAACATTTGAATCTGGATAATGAAGCTTGCTGAGTGGAAGAATTACTACTTTTCCTCTACCAGAAACTTATTTCAGGGATTGGCTGAGGTCAGCAGTCACTGACCATAAATAACTTGGTGTAGTAGCTTGTTTACATTTTATAGCAGGAAAAGTCTTTACCTGGCTCTGACACCAGTCTTCCTTACTACCTCACACATAATGGGGATGCTAGACTGCAAAATTAACTCAAATATATCTTTTGTCATTGCAATTCTCTTACCTTTTTAAAAAGGAAATCCAATGAGTAGAACTGACTGTGGGCTTCATTTTTGCCAGCTTGTTCAGATTCATTCCTAAAAGATGGATTTTAAAAGACTCTGACTCCACAAACCTGTGCAATTCCTAGCATGCCACACTAACTTTTGGTTGGAAAGGAGGTAAACTCATTATAATAAAGCATTATAATGAGTCTGCTCTCATACTTTAAATGTTTTCTCACAACTTGTAAGTTGCACCCCTGCTCCTTGTCTTTGTGAGCCATATCTGGGCAAGCTGATAAGAAAGTCCTGGTGTTCTTCTGGCAGCAACAGGAGATTGAAACCACAAAACCCTACCCTCCTCCAGGAACTTTCACCCAGCCTCAACCTTAACTACAATAAAAATACATCCTCCATTCTTTGCTCTCCCAAAGCACTTTAGACAACTTCAGAGTCCTGCCTTGCTCTTCTTAGAAATCTCTATTACATAAATAGTGAATCTCTTCATATTCTCATGGTGTATGTGTCACATTATCATTCATGAAATCTTCTGATTCAGATATGGTTTCTTCCCCACATAAACTCATATTCTGTAGACTTGGTTCCCAGTGAAGTTATGTTGAGAAGTGAAGGAATCTCTAAGATGTAGAACTTAATGGGGATGATGAAAAGTCACTGGAAACAACACCCTCAGAGAGGATTAATAATTATCTCCCTAAATTAGACTATGTGGGACCACAGAGATGTTTATTACCAAACAAGTTCAGCTTAGCGCTCTCTCTCTCTCTCTCTCTCTCTCTCTCTCTCTCTCTTTTCCTGTCACCATAGGACCCATCATCCAAAATTGTCATTTGACCCATCATCCAAAAGTGCCACTTGCTGTTCTATCACTATGTGCTACTCTTATAGGTAGCTAAGTTAGATAGAAATTAAAATACAATCAGAGAGGGACTAATTCTCAAGGAAGTCAGCAGAAAAAATAAAGGCAACAAAACTGTGACTGGAGGTGCACTTGAAGAAGACACAGGCCTAAGGTAGCAATGCATTCCCAGGCCTAAACGCCTCCCTAAAGGATAAGCAGTAACGTGTAATCATACTATAATTAGCAACACATGGTCCAAGTAGTCCAGACAGGCATCACTTCCTCAAGTGGGCAACCAGAGCAACTGGAGTCATCCTTCTCAAAAATGCTTTTGTTCTTTCCATGCACCCTTCCCACACGACCTGCTTCCCTATTAGATCAATATTACTAGGCAGCTATACTTGTAATCCTATAAATTGATTGCAAATTGACCCACATTGTATTCACATTGTAATTTTGCTTTATAAATGATTCCTGACAAAGAGCTTGGTGGTAACTCACTTTCAGGATTCCTCCCACCTCTCAGAAACTTGACTCTCAACAAGTTTGTCCTACTTTTTTTTCTTTCTTTTTAAGGTTTTATAGTTTATTAAATCCTCTTGTGAAAAAAGTCGCAGTCACTGCACATAAGCACTGCAGAATCTCCACTCCTTCAGCTTTTTGCCAGCACCAACGTTAGCCTTTGCGGTGCCCCTGACTTTCTTCATTCTGTTCTTGCATTCCTTTCACTGCTTTCTTGAGGTCTTTTTCTTCTCACACAGGCCGTGTATTGCAAGTCTATGTTTGGGGTCATTTTTCTTCACATAATCCAGGGAATCATAAATCATGCCAAAGTCAGTCGTCTTGCCACCATCAAAATGGGTTCTGAATCCAAACACAAAATAGACATCTGGTGTGGTCTTGTACATTTTGACGAGTTTTTCCCAAATTTCTGTCATAGATACTGTTGCTTTCCCAAGGTGAAAGACATCAATGACCATTTCCTTTCAGTTAGTCATGAACTTCCAGGTGCGGATACCTACTGTGTCATTCATGATGGCAACAGATACTCAGAGAGCCCTGGAGGAAAAGAGAAACGTTCTCAGTACTAGCCCAGGTCCAGTGAGTGTGTGGAGAGCTTCCTGCTACCCTGCGCCTGCGAAACGAGTCCCAGCCCAGGAGCAGTGTGGGCTGGACACTCTGCCACCCCCTTGGGATGCCCCCCACCACTCCGTAGTACCTCCTCCACCCCACCCACCCAGTAGGAATTTCTGCCGCATTTCGGGAACCCCCAGACCTAGTCCGAACCCAGGTCTGGTAAGTGTGTGGAGAACTTCCTGCTACCCTGCACCGGCAGGACCAATCCCAGCCAAGGCGCAGCATGGGCCAGACCCTCTCCCACCACCTTGGGATGGCCCCCAACACTCTGCAGTACCTCCCACACCCAGCCCTCCGAGTAGGAATTTCTTTGCTGTTAGGGAAACCCCGAGACCCAGTCCTAGCCCAGGTCTGGTGAAGTGCGGAGACCTTCCTGCTACCCTGCGCCAGCAGGACCAGTCCCAGCCCAGGCGCAGTGTGGGCCAGACCCTCTGCAACCCACTTGGGATGGCCCACAACACTCTGCAGCAACTCCCCCACACAGCCCGCCAAGTAGGAATTTCTGCCCTGTTCCGGGAAGTGCCAGAACCAGTCCTAGCCCAGGTGCGGTGAGAGTGTGGGAGAGCTTCCTCTTCCCCCTACTTAACCTTGCCCCCTCCAGGCACAGCTCAGGCCTGGCATACACGCCTGGGGTAAAACCCTGTAGCTGCAATCCCTGCAGAGAGTGTAGAGGATAGATCCACCCAGCTAGTCCAGCAGCAGGAAATTTTGCCACAGGGGCACAATAGGGTCACCCTCAAGAGCAGCACAGGGAAAGAACTGAGCACAGCAGCCAGACCCAAGCCAGGAACAGCTGGATAAGTCCCAACTTTGTAGAGCTGCACCTGAACTTCAGGACGTGCGAAGGTTATAACTACAGCAAATATCTACAACAAAGGTCAGAAGACAGTGCTACACAAAATGACGAGAAAGAAAAAAAATCAACCTCAGAACACAAGCAAACCTGTAACAAGTGCAGAGGACACTAACATAGAATAAATTGGGAATCACACAGCTGAAAGCAATGAATCCATGGCTTCTGAAATAAAGAAAGAGCTGCACAAAGGTATAGAGAACCTCAGGTTAAAAATCAAAAAAAAAAATCCCTGAATTAATTTCACTAGAGAATCAAATGCAGAAACATATGGAAGAAACCCAGTGCCCACCCAGAAAAAGTGTGGAGGACACTAGCTTGGCTCAAATGCATGAATTAATAACGTCGATAGTAAAAAAAGCAATAGTAGAAAGATTTTCAGGAAATCAGGGAGTAATTCTTTTCTGAAATAAAAAAAGAACTCTCAGAACTGATAGCAGATGAAGTAAAGAAGCAACTACAGAAAAATAGGCAGGAAACTCAATCTGAAAAAAACATTACAGTAAAAGAATTTACAACTGCTTCTAAAGAAAACATTGATAAAAAAATACAGGAGATTAGAAAAATGACGGACTCCCTGAATGAGCAATACAGGAAAGAAATAGATTGGATGAAGCAGAGTCAAAGAGATATAGAGGAAATTAAACTCTAAATCACAAGCTTGCAAAACCGTTTAAGTGAAAGTGAAGACAGAGTTTCAGATCTT
>NW_004524722.1:7532492-7533006 GCF_000260255.1 Octodon degus | reverse complement strand
ACTTCTCTTCACAAACCATGCAGGCAAGAAGAGCATGGAGCAGAGTACTTCAGGTCCTCTATGAAAACAAATTCGAGCCCAAACTACTATACCATGCAAAACTCTCTTTCAAGTTTCATGGAGAAGTCAAATACTTCCACGACAAAGACGAGCTAAAAAATTTCGCGATGACAAAGCCAACCTTACACAGACTACTGGAAGATGTTCTAGAGAGGGACCAAAACGATCAGAACTCCAGGAATGAGATCGGAAGCAACCAAATAAATAGGGTAAGCAACTAAACACAGGAGAAAAAGGAGTAAACTATAACAGGTAAATAACATGGCAACCATAAGTCAATACATCTCAATTCTAAAAATCAATGTAAATGGATTCAATTCACCAATTAAGAGAAATACACTGGCAGAGTGGATGAGGAAACAAAATCCAACAATATGCTGTATACAAGAAACACATTTAACTCATAAAGACATTCATAGGCTGAAAGTCAAAGGATGGAACAAAATACTACATG
>NW_004524722.1:7500442-7505369 GCF_000260255.1 Octodon degus | reverse complement strand
TCATAAGTGAAATAAACCAGACCCACATGTGTAAATATCGTATAGTCTCCCTAGTATAAGAAATCAAAAAAAGAAATACAAATAGAAATGTAAAACACAACTAAAAGGAAAGCGTGAACTTGAGGACTAGACAATGAGGAGAGGGTAAGGAGAAAAGCTGGGAAACAGGACAGGGACAAAGCCATACACTTGTATGCATAACATGGGCATGGCAATGCTCCTGAGAATCATCAGCAGGTTTTTGAACCAGCAGTCAATTGGTAGGATTCTCAACCTAACTATATATGCTGATACCTGTAAACCAAGCAACTGCACTGAAGATAGTAATGTGTAATAAAAGGGTCATGCATGAAATGCCTGTCATTCCGGTCTTCTAAATGCATACTTCTTGTCATGACATTCCAATTATTACCACACTGTCTGACAAGTAAAAGGTTGTGTTTTTTTGGTTTTTGGTGTTTGTTTGTTTTTTTTTAGTTTTTTTTTCTTTTTTTAAATGGATAAGAAATGAAAAAAAAAAGACAAAAGAAAAAGAAAAAAAAAAGTCACAGGACTGTCCTGCTACAATGCTGTATATGCTTAGATTTCTAAATTTCAGTGTAAAAATATGTGTTTATCCCTACTTTTTTAATTTTTTATTCATATTCTATAAGGACTTAAGTTTCAACATATCAACACTTGATGGAAGATACCTATTCCACGTTATGCCTAAGATGTTCGATATTTAGACAGATAGTTAGGGTAAACCGAACTGCATATGTTGCAGGGTAATAATAAGCTTCGCTTCTGGAGGGTGAGTAGCTTACGTTTTCAGATCAAAAATTGCAGAAAAGGAAGGGCTGCAAGGTCCGCCAACATTTTGGGCCTAGCCTTTCAAGGTCAGTGAAGACTGAGGACATAGGAGAACCCACACTGTAACATCATGTAACTCAGTTGTGCCCCAAATTTTCTGATCAAGGAGATTATGGAGCCACAGAGTAATGTGACCAATGATGTATAGTGTACCCAAGGAGAGTCACATGGAGAGAAATCTTTCTCTCAGGCTTTCACAGAGAGCAAATTGGTCAAGTATTGGCTGTGACTCACCCACATGGCTGACAGTGACAAAGGATCTACAAAGTGTAGTACAGAGTTGCAAGTAAATCATGAGGGGACTTGACTGACCTTATCAGATACAAAAGTTACATTTCTTGTTATATAGGTCTTGCTTTATCTTGGTCTTACCCATCAAGCTGAAAAGTATAAAAACAAGGTATGTAAAGTAAAATCATATTAATATGCTGAGCTGTAAAAGGCTCTAGTCAACAACTTCTGCAGACAACCCCCTACTATTGTAGACTAGTGGGCTGTGTTGGATTGTTTTGCTGAATTCAAGCACCTATAATATTTAGATGCCAGTAGAATACCCATCTCTGACAGGAGAAGGGTGATATGGAGGAAGGATCATTTTGTATTTGTATATACAGAATAGTTAGGATAAATATATGGCTTTTGCTTCATTCAGTGAGAGGAAGGATTTGTAGTAGTAGTGTTTGGATGGGATGTCCTGGATGCTTCTTTTGCTTTAAATGACTGCTGAGAAGATAACAATGTGCAATGTATTAATTATTGGAAATGTCCTATTAATCATCTTGGAAAGTGTCTCATTAATATTTGTTTCTCAATAAAATAAGTAAATAAATAAATATAAAAAAGAACTTGACTGTGCTAATGTATTCAACAAATGTTCATAGACTCATATTATATGAGAATGACCTAACAGGGCAGGAGGGGATTTCCTAAGTTAAATCCTGCTTATAAGATCAGGACAACTCATGTCACCTTTTTGAGTGTCCTTTACTTTATTTGTAAAATACTACTACTCAAGAGGGAATTCACACTGTTTACAGATGAAAAGGCATGGATTCTGAATGAAGGTTGGCTTTAATTAATCTTTTATTGGTCACTAAGTAATTGAAATGATATCAAAGTGACTAGGACAGAAAGAAATACCTTTGAAGAAGCAACTGCTTTCATCCAGTACTGAATTATCTGCACACTTTCATAACTAGCAGAGCTGAATCAATATGCATCAGCTTAGATTATGATGATGACTACAGCACTTACTTCATCAGACTGTGAAAAGCACATTTAGGAAAAGTACTGTTGAATGCTTAGCATCCCATAGTAGTGTAAAAACTAAAAACTATTACAAGCTTTATTAAAAGTTATTATAAAAGGTAGGTATTGAACTCTGCTCAGGAAGTAGTACAACTGGGTAGAAATAATCTCATGTAAGGGAGAATACTCTAAGAAATCTTTTCAGAAAAAAATAGTATCCCTGTACACTAATAATAAACCCACTGAAAAAGAGATGGAGGGACTACCATACAAAATAACACCAAACATATAAGTACATATTGTTTTAGTTACTTTTCTCTCATTACTGGGACAAATACCTCACACCCAAAATGAAGGAAGGAAGGTTTTATTTAGCTCATTGTTTGTGGAAGTTTCAGTCTATACTCAACTGGGTCCAAGGAAGACTGGCACATGGCTGAGAGCAACCTTTCACGGTGGTGGCAAAAAGCACAGAGCAAACAGAGTGGCAGCAACAATGGCTGCAGAGAGGAAGTCTGTCTCCCTTAAATTGCATTCAGGCTACATGCCCTACTATGGGTATAGTACTCACACCCATAATCCCAGCATTGTTCAGAGTCATAATTCCAGCCTTGATCATGAATTAACGTCAAACTCTAGAAATCCCTGCCCCATGACTTCAGGAGGCTTTTGGGGACAACTAGACACAAATCATAACATTCTGTCTCTGGACCTCAAAAAACTTATATACATTCCTTTGTGGAACAAGCATTTTAGTTCATTTCTAAGAATTGCCAAAGTCCAAACAGTTTCAGCATTGCTGAAAAGTCCAAGTCCCAAGTCTCCAAGTTCCAAGGCAAACGCTTAGCTGTGAGGCCTCTGTACAAATGACAAGTTAAACACTTCCAACATTTAAAGGCACAAGATAAACATTACCATTCCAAAAGTTACACACAGCAGGATTCCAAGCACTGGGACCAACACAAATCCAAAATCCAGCAGGGCACATATTGAATTCTATAGTTCTGTGCGGAACATCTGAAGCAATTTGTGATGAGTTGTGAGCTCCGAAGGCCTTACATGGCTCCACTCCTATGGCACTCTTGGTGGTAGCTCCCATGGCTTCTCTTTTGGGCCGGCTTTGCTCCTTTCTTGAAGCTTTTCTTAGATGATCCACATTCCTGGTTTTTCCAATCTTCAGAGGTTTCCACTAAATAGGCTTCTCACTCACAGCTTTACATGCTACCCTCTCAGGGGCACACTGCCTGGCATCCCAGACATTCTGAAATTCAGGTAGAAGCCTTCTTGACCTCAGAACTCCTGCATTCTGCAAGTGCCTAAAACCAGTGCCACGTGGATGATGCCAAAGTCTGCTGCAGCTGGAGCAGTAGCCAGGCATCCTTCTCTCTTGGCTGTAGGGGTAAAGTGCCTGGATTGCTGAGCAATTTGACCCCAATTCCAAGCAATAAATTCTCCATTCCAGTGAGTGGTCACTGCCACCATTCTGGAACATGGGGCTCCCCTCAAAGCAAAGTCCCTCTTCCTTGCAATTCTGAGAATGCAAAAGGTGGAGACCTTCTGCCTTCAGTGATGCCCTCAGGCCATCCTTTCAATTCTCTTGTTCCTTCTTGGCAATGGAGATCCTCTCAGCTCTCTCTTTGCATTCCACAGCTTTATTGGAGCTTCCTGTCTGGCCAAACTCCCAAAATTTTAAACCATCTTGCTGGGCTCTTTGCTCTTGATTCTCAGCATAGATCTGACTAAAAGCTCCCAACAACAACCATGCCACTGCCCCAATATTTGGCTGCTTTGAAATATCTTCTGAAAGATTAATAAGTCCACAATGATTAATTTCAGTCTTAATCAGTTTTGCTTACATTTTCTTTGCCCATAGTGTCCTTGTCCAATTTTATTTTCTGGGGTGTAATAGATATACAAAGTAAATTGGTTTCCTCCTTATCTTCTCCAAAATATTTTATAAGATAGGTAGTATTTTGAGTATCAAGTTACAATGTTAAAAAATGGATCTAAAGTCTTTTAGGGAAGGAAAATTCTAGTGCATTTAGCATTCACTGCATTATACTCATATTTAGTATATTATATCCTAATTTGGATTTTAAGTGTTCCTCCAAAGTCTATACATATAAGCCTTTGTCCCAAGAGACATTACCGAGAGGTGATAGAGGTTTTAGGAGGTGGGGTTTAGTGGGGGGGACTTAGGTCATTAGGTCCATGCCCCAAAATGTGACCATGGGACTCCAGTCCTGTCCTTTATCTCTATTTCATTTCATTTCCTGTCCAAGAGGTGAATGGCATTGCTCTTCCACATGCTTCTGGCATGATGTGGGGCCTTGTCACAGGTAAAAAAGCAACAAGGCCAAGTAATTCTGAATTGAAATCTCCAGAACTATAAGTCAGAATTATCATGTTTTCTGCAATGAAAAAAAGCTGACTACTACAATATAGCACACTTTTTTTTCACAAAAATGTAAATAAAGGACCATTTTGTTGTGAAAGAGAGAATACACACACACACACAATATATGTATGTATACACATGAGAGAATATACAGCTACTTTCTCTTAGTTCACTGAGAATAAATATTTGTACTAATATTGTTTAGACAAGATATCATGTCTGCATCTTGTCCTCTGAATAACTACTATGAAGACAGCAATATGCAATGTATTAATTATTGTAATCATCCTACTAACCTGTTTTGAAACCATTTCATTGCTATTTTATCTTTTTTCTCATTGATGAATTTAAAAAAATTTTAATTCAAAAGAAAAAAATAAGCATAAAAAGAAAAAATTTCAAACATTAACTGCTCCTTTCAGAAGATCA
>NW_004524722.1:7493337-7499549 GCF_000260255.1 Octodon degus | reverse complement strand
TACTGATTATTGAAACTGTCTTCCCAGGGAGATGGCTCAGTGAAATAAGCACTTCCCTGGCAAGTGCAAGGGCCTGAGTTCAAGTCCCAGTTCCACCAAAAAAAAAAAAAAACGAAAGAAAGAAACTGTCCTACTAATCAGATTTGAAACTCTCTCGTTGCTATTCGTTTCTCAATAAGATTTTTAAAAAAGAAAACCTAAAAAATCATGAAGATATAGGAAAACTGAACCAAAGCATTGAACAAATGGACTCAGTGGATATTTACAGAGTGTTCCACCAAATAACATCTGAATACACATTCTTTTTAGCTGCACATAGGATGTTCTCTAAAATAAGACAACATACTAGTCCATAGGTCACACTTAAGAAAATGCAAAAAAACAGAAATTATCCTATGCATATTACATAACCACAGCGAATGAAACTAGAAATTAATGGCCAAACAAGCCACCAAAAACCCCAAAGTATTAGAAAGTAAATAAAACCCTCCTCAGCAACAAATGGGTTACAGATGAAATTAAATAAAAATTAAACAACATCTAAAAATCCAACAAAAATTCAAACAAAACTTACCAAAATTTATGGGATGCAATGAAAATAGTTCTCAGAGGGAAATTTATAGAAGTGAACTCACACATTAGGAAAACAGAATGAGGACAAATAAATACATTAATGCTGCACTTCAAGCTTCTAGAAAAAGAAGAGCAAATAAAGCCCAAAGTCTAAAGAAGGTAGGAAATTATAACGATTAGAGGAGAAAGTAATGCAACTGAGACAAAGACAACAATGCAAAGAATTAATGAACTAAAAAGCAGGTTTTTTGAAAGAGAAAATTGATAAACCTCTATCCAACTTCATCAAAAAGAGAAAAGAAAATACTCAAATTCAAGCACTCAGGAAAGAAAAAGGTGAAATTACTACAGATCCTGTGGAAATTCAGAAGGTCAATAGCTATTTTGAAAATCTTTACCCTCACACAATCAAATACCAGAAGAAATGGACAGATTCCTAAAGAAATACAAATTATCAAAACTTATTCAAGAAGATATAAAAACTCTGAATAACCTTATACCAGACAATGAAATTGAAAATATAATCAGAAACTTACCAACAAAGAAAATCCCAGGAATTCAAGTATAGTTCAACATACCCAAATCTGTAAATGTAATACACTATATCAATAAAGTCAAAACACAAAACCACATGATCATCTCAATAGACACAGAAAAGACTTTTGACAAAGTCAACACTCATTCATGATCAAAGCCCTACAGAAAATTGGAATAGGTAGCTTATACCCCAATCTGAAAAAAAAAGCCACCTATAACAAATCAAGAGTTAACATCATTCTAAACAGAGAAAAACTGAAAGTTTTAATTCTAAAATCAGGTGCAAGACAATGATGTTCACTATCACCACTCCTATTCAATATAGTTCTGGGAACATTAACCAGATCCATTAGACAAGAGAGAAAAATAATAAGAATAGGAAAGGAAGAAGTTAAACTATTATTATTTCTAAGGATATGCTACTCTATGTGGAAGACCAAAAAATTCCATCAGGAAGCTCCTAGAATTAATAAACAAATTCAGTAGCATAGCAGGATACAAAACTGATACCCAAAAATCAATAGCATTCATCCACACAAATAACAAACTCACTGAGAGAGAAATTAGAGAAATGATACCCTTCACCATAGCATCCAAAAAAATGAAACACTTAGGAATTAATCTAACAAAGGAAATAAGTGATCTATACAACGAAAATTAAATACTCTGAAAAATATTTTAAAATATTTCAAAAAATGGAAAGCTATTTCTTGCTCCTGGATAGGAACAACCAGCACTGCAAAAATTGCCATACTTCCATAATTGTTACACAGAGTTAATGCAATCCCTATGAAAGTACCATCAGTATACCTCATAGATCTAGAAAAAACATTCCTAAGATTTATTGGGAAACATAAAAGACCTAGAAGGGCCAGAGAGATAGCTAAGTAGCATAGGTCCCTGCTTGGGAAGCACAAGGTAACAAGTTTGACCCCTTGTCCTGGAGAAGAAAAAAAAGACCTAAAATAGCAAAGGCAATCCTGGTCAACAAAGACAAGTCAGGAGGCATTACAATCCCTGACTTGAAATTATGCTATGAAGTTACTGTCATAAAAATCAGCATGGTTCTGGCAAAAAAAAAAAAAGACCAGAGCATCAATGGAACAGATTAGAAGATGCAGATACAACTACAAACACAGTCAGCCATCTTATCTTTGACAAAGGGGACAAACATGTCTACTGAAAGAAAGATAGCCTCTTTAACAAATGGTGCTTGAAAAACTGACTTTCTACATGCTAAAAGCTAAAACTAGACCTGGATCTATCATCATGCACTAAATTCAAGTCAAAATGGATTAAAGATATAAACATTAAAACAGTAACACTATATCTACTGGAAGAGAAAGTAGGTAGAATTCTTGAAGGCATAAGAGTGGCAGGGATTTGATGAACAAAAACCAAACTTCATGGAAAATACTTCAAATAATCACTGGGATCTTGTCTTATTGAGAAGTTTCCACACATCACAAGAAATCACCAACAGAGTGAAAAAACAACCCACAAATTGAGAAAAAAATCTTAACCAATAATCACTCAGACAAAGGACTTCTATCTAGAATATAAAAGAAATAAAAATCAAGCCCCCAAATTTAAAGACCCAATTCAATAATGGCCATCTGAAATAAATACATACTTCTCAGAGGAAAAAATAGAAATGGAAAATAAATACATGAAAAAATGTTCCACATCACTAGTCTTTCAAGAAATGCAAATTAAAACAACATTGAGAGACCATCTCACCCCAGAAAGAATGGTTGTCATAAAGAAATCAACTAATAACAAATGATGAAGAGGCTGTGGGGATAAAGGAACTCTTCTCCACTGTTGGTGGGAATGGAGACTGGTACAACTTCTGTGGAAATCAATGTGGAGACTCCTTGAAAAAACAGGATTAGGAGGTCCCATTCAACCCAGATATTTCCTTCTGGGTATTTTTCCAGAAGAACTGAAAACATCATACCATAGTGATGCATGTACACTCATGTTTACAGCAGCACAATTTGTCATAGCCAAGTTTTGGAAATAACAAAAATGCCCATCACCTGAGGAATGGATAAAAATGATGTGGTATTTTTATACAATGGAGAGCTATAAAAAAAGACAAACTTAAGACCTTTATAGGTAAATGGATGCAACTAGAGGCTATACTCATAAGTGAAATAAATCAGACCCACATGTGTAAATATTGTGTTGCCTCCCTATTATAAGAACCTGAACGACTAAATAAAATCTTAGAGGTATAATAGATATAGTTAAATGGAAAGAAACTGAATATAAGTAATAAACAATGAAGATGATGGAAATGAGAAAAGACAGGGGGAAAAGGGAGGGGAAACAATCATACAAATATATATACAGGATAGATGAGATGACTATAGCACTTATTTCCATCAATTTTTTAAAGTAGCAGTTAATGTTTAAAATTTTCACCCTAACTCTATATGCAATATCTGCAATCTAAGCAACTACATCAAAGACAGCAATATGTAATATAAAAACCATGGTTGAATACTTCTCATCCTTGTTCTTCTAAATGTGTACAGTTTGTAATGTCTTCTCAAGTATTGTTATACTCTCTTTAAATTACATTGAAAAATAATCAAGTAAAAAGATCAAGAAAGAATTATTAAGGTTTATGGAAAGAAATATTAATGTTCAATTATCTGTGCATCTTGCAAACTTTATCTGTTAATCTGAGCAACAGATTTAATGAAAAAATACATAATAACTATTGTTAATTTCCTGTTCTGGTTTTGAAAGTATATACTATATGTATTATTGTATATTACTTTGTTTCTGTCATTTTTTGGGTCTGTTTGTTTGCTTTGTTTTAGGGGTTTTTTTTTTTGGCAGAACCAGGAATTGAACTCCAGGCCTTGCACTTGCCAGGCAAGCACTTATTCTACTGAGATATTTCCCTGGCCCTCTGTCATTGTTATTGCTATTTGTTTTGCTTTTTTTTTTAATTTTTACTCTTTAAAATAAAATTTTAAAAAATAAAGTAGAATAAAGATGGACCAAAGACATACTAAAACAGAAACACTTCATCTGTGGAATGTTTAATAGAAGTTCTTGAAGACATAGGAAGAGGCAACCAATTTCTAAATAGAACTCCAATTCCACAAGAAATAAAAGCAAGAATCAACAAATGACATTATATCAAATTTGAAAGTTTCTCTGCAGCAAATGAAACAAGTAACAGTGAAGAGACAACTTATAGAATGAAAAAAAAATTGCCAGCCACTCCTCAGACATAGGACTAATATCTAGACTTAAAAAAGACCTTTAAAAAGAAATGTTTCCCCCTCAAAAAATAAAAAACAATCAAAAATGGGCAACTGAAATGAATAGGCACTTCTCAGAAGTACAAATTGTTAATAAATACATAAAAAATGTTCAAAATCTGGCCATTACAAAAATGCAAACTAAAACAACACTGAGATTTCATTTACTCTACAAAGAATGGCTATCATCAAAAAATTACGTTAAACAATTACTGGTGAGACTATAAGGAAAAAGAAACCCTTCTTCACTTTTAGTAGGAATGTACCACCACCATGAAAATCAGTATGGAGATTTCTCAAAAAACAAAGTAGAAATTCTATTTAAACCAGCTAATTGTCTTCTAGGTATCTTTCTGAAAGAGTTTCATATTGCATTAAAACATTCCCATGTTTATAGCAGTATAACTCAAAATAGTTATACCTTGGAAGTGATCTGTATATTCTCCATTAGATGAATGGACAAAGGTAATGTGGTATATATCCACAATGGAGTGCTACTGAAGGGTATACACCAGAGAAAGGAACAGAAAATAAGTGAAAGTCACATCACTGTAGGCCCTTAAATGTCATCTTAAAGAATTTGAAATCAATCCTTTGGAGTGAAAAATTAGAATCAGGCCTCATATAGTAGAATACCATGATATAATGCAGGTTTCATTAGGATCACTGTCTTTAGACTGGAGGGGTTCCAGAACAGAAGCTTGAAAGCTAACTTAGAGTCCTACAATAAAAAGTGAGGAACAGAATTATTGAGCTGAGAATTTTGATGTTAAACAATAAGAAGAAAAGTAAACTAGATGTTCTAGTAAAACATTTAATTAGAAAGTTTATCTCTAAGGAATGGGTAATGAAGAGAAGAAAATGTGATGCAAATGAGGTGTATAGTGTGTCAATATGAGATCATGATTAAGGATATTTGGAAATAGTCACTTCTAGGTAGGAGCAACAGATAATAACAAATTATGAGAGAAATGTAAATTTGCGTAGCTTAATTTGGTTGTTCTGGAGTCTGAAGAAAGAGGGTGCAAAAGCCAGCCCATGATTTAAAGCTTTAAAGGCTAGGCATTATGGCACTGTTGTTAGCAGAATTAGGCAAGACATGAAAAATTACCAGGTTGGGCTGGGGAGATAGCTCAGTGGCTTAAGAGCCTACCTGGCAAGTGGAAGTCCCAAGTTCACTCTTTGGTACAAAAAAAAAAGAAGAAGAAGAAGAAAAAAAGAAAAAGAAAAAAGGGAAAAAAGAAAGAAAAATTATCAGGTGGAAAGAACACAGAATTAGGATAAGAAAGCTTTGACACAGTAAGATTTAGCATAAGAAAGTATGTGCAGCTAGAGAAAAACTGTCAATGTAGGTTAAATATATGGTTTTCTCATCTTTAATGGAATTAGCTAACAGTGGTTGTCATTTTTTCAGTGAAATTTAGTGTTATAGAAATTACTAATGAAGTTATTGAAACCAGAGGCCAAGAAGCTCAGTGGCACTGAAGAAAATTAAAGACACCAGGAAATAAAGAAACACATGTAGATACGTGGATAAGAATGTGCATTTTGTGGATATAAGGTAACAGTTTTCAAGACTAATCAAAAATGTAAAGAAAACTCCATATAGACTCATGTTTAAATACCAATGTTCAATTTCTGAATTGAGGCTGTGTGTCAATTCAGCTAGCTTCCAACTATCATATGTCTGCCTAAATCTGAAAAGACATGTCAAGGTTTATTACAATTCTATTTCCTAAGATTTGTCCATGGACTCGATTTTCTGCCCAGTTCCGGGAGCCCCCAGACCCAGTCCTAGCCCAGGTCCGGTGACTGTGC